>NC_143137.1:80061590-80364621 GCF_059928025.1 Delphinapterus leucas | reverse complement strand
GGCTGGGACCATGTCCAGGGGCAGCTGTGCATTTAGAGGGTCTGAAGGCAGCCTGTTTGCTGGTGGATGGGGCTATGCCCCTGCTCAGTTAGTTGCTTGGCATGTAGCATCCTAGTACTTGTGTCTATAGTCTGGTGGAAATGGGTAGGGCTGGGTCCTGAGGCTAAAAAGATAGAGGGAGGATTCTGAAATTATGCTTGCTGGTACCAGTGGCCACGAGGTAGAAGGAACTCCCCCAAATGGCCGCTGTCAGTGTCTGTGTCCCTGAGGCTGTGCTGTAGTTGCCTCTTGCCTCTCTGGGAGACTCTCCACAATCAGGAGGTAGATGTGACCCAGGATCCTTTCAAATGACTGCTTCTGTTCTGATTCTCGGATCATGTGGGATTTTGTGAGCATCTTTTAAGAGTGGAATCTCTATTTCCCACAACCCTCTGGCTCTCTGGAAAATAAACACTACTGATCTTCAAAGCCCAACTTTCTAGGAACTCTTCTTTCCAGCACAGGATCCCTGGGCTTGGGAGCCTGATGTTGGGTTCATACCCCTTGCTACCTGGGAGCACCTCAGAAATTATAATTATTCTCCCATTTGTGGGCCACCCACCTGGTGGTATGGGTCTTGACTCTGTTGAGATTTTGTCCTTCCTTCGTGTCTTGCCGAGGTGCCTTCCTTATATCTTTAGCTGTAAAACATCTTTTATGGTAGGTCCCGGCCTTTTTCATCAATTGCTGTTCTGTAAACAGTTGTGACTTTGGTGTGCCCATGAGAGGCATCACGCTCTGGGTCTTTGAATGCTACCGTCTTGGACAATCTCTCCACTTCATTCTTAAATCATATTATTTAATTTTTCTTAGTATCTTATTTGATTAGTGACAGTTTGAAATTTATTATCACTCATGTTTACTTCGCCTGTTTTAAAAAATTGAATAGTGCATTCATTCATTTTGAAATGAAGGTAGTGACCTGTGAATTTCCATACCTCAAAAATCAAGGATAACACAAAAGCGTTTTCTACCTGTGTTACCCTCAAACTCTGCACCCCACCCAAGCCTAGGTATTAACCTCTTGCACCCATGCTCACCGTCTGTTTTTGGACCGTTAACCATCACTGCATCTGTATGTGTGTTGACAAAGTGAACTCTAGTCTTTCCAGTTTTTGTGTTTTGTTTTTTGGTTTAGGGAACACTCCTACTATGAATGTACATTTACTGGTCTGCTGAAGTTCATATGTAAACCTGTCAAGCAGATTACCAGAGTTGGAATTGCTTGTATATACACTTTGATAAATTTTAGAGACAATGGTAGAAGAGAAGTAAATTGTATTTCAAATCCCACAATATTCTCACACCATGAAAACCCTTCCCTTTTTAATATATTTGTGTGTAGTTTATCTTTATGCCCATGCTATATTTTCCAGAGATGGGTAAGTGTTATGTTTCTTGCTAGCACATTTACCGTATTGTTCAAAGTCAGGCTTTTAGTGGTTTTAGCATGATCATATTTCCATGAACTCACAAATACAAGATCTTCTCTCACACTGTCTTTTACTCCCTGCTGTTTATTATTACCCTCCTAATTCTCAGTCCTGGTCTTTCTTTATGTTCTTCATCATCCTGGATAGGTTATACTATTTTCTTCCTTATTCAAGATCAATAGAATAGAATAGAACACCGAGAAATAAACTCTGACATATGGCCAAATGATTTTTGACAGGTTGCCAAGACTTTTCAAAGTAGAAAGGATAGTATTTTCAACAAATGGTGCTGAGAAGTCTTGTTGTCAACATGCAAAAGAAGGAAGATGGACCCTTACCTAACATCATATGCAAAAATTAATGAAAACGTATCAAGAAACTAAATATAAGTCCTAATAAAATAAAAAGTCTTAGAAGAAGACACAGGACAAGAGCTTCATGACATTGGATTTGGCAGTGTTTTCCTCAATATGAAACGAAGGAACAACAAAGGTACAGCTAACAAAAAAACTAAACAATTTGCAGTACATAATTTAAAAAAATGTGTATCAAAGAAATGTAAACAGAATAAAATGGCAATCCACAAGATGGGAGAAAATATGTGAAAGCCATCTATCAGACAAGAGATTTCTATTCAGAATACACAGAGAACTCTTACAACTCAACAAAAAGCAAACACCCTGATTCAAATATGGATAAAAGATTTGAATAGATGGTTCTTCAAAAAGATGTACAAATGAGTAAGCACTTGAATAGATGCTCCATATCACTAAATGCATGTTTATATATTTGTGTGCATGCATACACCCACAAGCACACACACACACATAAACAAGCAGAAAACAAGTATTGGTGAGGATGTGAGGGAATTGGAAGCATTGTGCTATGTCAGTGGGAATGTAGAATGATACAGCTGCTTTGCAGCAGATACTGAAAAACAGAATTACTACATGATCCATGAATTTTACTATGAGGTATACCCAAATGAATTGAAATCAGGGGCTTAAAGAAATATTTGTACTCCAGTGTTTAGAGCAGTAATAATCACAGTAGCTAAAATATGAAAGCAACCTAAGCGTTCATCCATTAGTTCCTGGATAAGCAAAGTGTGGTATTCCCATATAATACTGTATTATTCAGTGATAAGAAGGAAAAGATCTAAGAATATGCTACAACATGGATGAATCTTGAGGAAATTTACCAAAAATGCCATTTTGTGACTTTTAGTGAGTCATATCCATACAACTACTTATTTGAATTATATGGGGTACTTAGTGTAGTCAAAACCATAGAAATTGGGAGGGTAATGATGCTTTTCAGGTGATAATGGAACAAAATGGATAGTTACGTTTAAAGGATATAGAGTTACAGTTTTAAAACGTAGAAAAGAATTAGAAAGATAAATGGGGATGTTGATCGCCCAATAATATGAATGTATTTAATATCACTGAACGGTGCACTTGATAATAATTAACATGTTATATTTTATGTTATTTGATTTTACCAACATACAAAATTGGGAAAGAATGTAATATCAGGAAAGGGAGTGGACCTGCGATAGAGCAGAGAGTAATCAGAGGGTGAGACACTGTATATGTTGAGGAAAAAGAGCTGAGAGTCTTCATTGGACAGAAGAGACTTTAGAAAAAAGAAAAAAAAATACTCTGAGGGTGTATTAAATAGATATCTGTGGGTGTACTCCCATGGGTCCAGGGTGCATCAGAGCCCCTGAACGAATTTTGTAAGAATTTCTCTCTCTTTCGCTGTCTTTGTGTTTTGTTTTTGAAATTTATTTTTATAATGGTGTTTAGCTGATTTTCACTGCTGTGTTTATGTCGCTCTACACACACTTGATTCCCTTATGGAGACATATCTATTCATAGGTTTTAAGATTCTTATTAGTCAGATATATTCCTCTTCAGTGAATAGGGTGTGTTGAGTCCAGTTCATTGAGCAAGGAGTAGGTCTTGTCTATTACTTATTTGGTTTATGGAACGATATCTGTTCTAATTTCAAACTCTGGTTTTATGCATCACCCCACCTCAACGTTTCCCTGAAGCAGGTAAAAGTGTGTTTTCTAAATGTGTGACTCTGTTCTGCTTTGTAATTCAGTTCATGTGTAGCCATGTTTACATTCCCTCTCTAGGTGATATCTTATGATAAGTTTCTTTTTCTGTGTAACTTATTTCACTTAGAATCGTCGTACCTAAATACACTACTTATGCTGCTACTAGCCTTCTGACGTTGATTTCATGGCTGAGTGATATTCAATTGTACATATGTACCACAACCACTTTATCGATTTTTCTCTTTCCTGGGATATTTAAGGTGTACCGAAGTCGAGGTTCTTGTAAACAGAGCAGCCTGAAACACTGGGGTGGCTGTGTCTTGTTGATTTTTAGTTTTCGCAGGATATATGCCCATGAATGGAAGTGCCCTATGCTCTGTAGCTCTGTTGTTTAGATGTCTTAGGAAACACCATACACTTATCCAGAGTGGCTGTTGGCAATTTACATCCCGCCCATCAGCGTAACAAGGCTCTCTGTTTTCCATGGCCTGTCCTGCCTTTCTGGTTTTTACACTTTTTTCAGATGTCCCTTTTTACCGGTGGGAAGTGAGAATTCTTTGTAGTGCAGATTTTCATTGCCCGCTTGCTTGGTTGGCCAAAAAGGGCGTATGCGTTTTCTCCTGAATATATTTCCTGAATATATTCAGTAGAAAACGCATACGCCCTTTTTGGCCAACTGCATCACTGTCGAAGTTCTGCCTCTTTTCATGTCCTTTAAAGGTGACTCCAATCGAACTCTTGAAACATTTTTCCTGCAATTCTGCCTTGCTTTCAAATCCTCGTCGTTGCCTTATCTCAATATAATTTTGGACGATAGATGTCCTTTTTAACGCTGCAGGTTTGTGAATTGCAGTGCACCTGAGCGCCATTTTTCAACTCGCTTTTTCGTGAGCTGGCCGCAAAACAGCAGTATTGCTTCAGGTCTTATTCCGGTTCCTGGGCGGCAGGCTGCGCCTTTGGTTATTTATTCTTCCTCATGGGAATTTAGAGTGACATGTGCCCGTCCAAACCCCTACAGCTAGTCTCTCATTGGTTCCGCCTCTTCCCGTTCATCCTCCGCCTTAATTACAGAGTGTGCGAAACCGGAGGTTAAAGGTGCTGACTCTCCAAGTGGGGCGATTGTCAGTAAAGCGGCTAGAATGGCGAACCCGAGCACCAGGAGAGGATGAATGAGGTGCGATTTAGAAACCTTTCCCTATCACACGGTGTACCATCCTCTGGGTTTCCCATGCATGTTTTAGCAGTAGGAAGATTCCTTTAAACCTAGAGAGTTGGGACCAATGGAATGGGTAGCACGCAGTATTGCTTTAAAGGGTCTGCATTTGCTCACCCAACCTCATCAATCCTCTCAGCCCCAAGTGTCCAGCCTTATGTCTCATCCAGCTGTGGGTGTACATGTGGTCAATCCAGGTTGCATCACAGCCCCTGAACGAATTTTGTAAGAATTTCTCTCTTTCGCTGTCTCTGTGTTTTGCTTTTGAAATTTATTTTTATAATGGGGTTTAGCTGATTTTCACTGCTGTGTTTATGCTGCTCTACACACACTTGTTTCTCTACGGAGACATATCAATACTTAGGTATTAAGATCCTTACTAGTCAGATATATTCCTCTGCAGTGAATAGGGTGTGTTGAGTCCAGTTGATTGAGCAAGGAGTAGGTCTTGTTTATTACATATTTGGTTTATGGAACAATATCTGTGCTAATTTCAAACTCCGGTTTGATGCATCACCCCACATTACCTTTCCCCTTAAGTAGGCATAAGTGTGTTTTCTAAATGTGAGACTCTGTTCTGTCTTGTAATTCTGTTCTTGGGTACCCATGTTTACATTCCCTTTTTAAGTGATATCTTATGATAAGTTTCTTTTTCTGTGTGACTTATTAAACTTACAATTTTCGTACCTAAATCCACTCACTATGCTGCTACTGGCCTTATGACATTGATTTCTTGGCTGAGTGATATTCCATTGTATATAAGTACCACAACTTTTTTATCCTTTTTTCTCTTTCCTGGGATATTTAAGGTGTACCGAGGTCGAGGTTCTTGTAAACAGAGCAGCCCTAAATTTTGGGGTGGCTGTGTCATGTTGATTTTTAGTTTTCCCAAGATATACTCCCATGAGTGGAAGTGCACTATGCTCTGTAGCTCTGTTGTTTAGATGTTTTAGGAAACACGATACACTTCTCCAAAGTGGCTGTTGGCAATGTACATCCCGCCCATCAGCGTAACAAGTCTTCCTGTTCTCCATGGCCTGTCCTTCCTTTCTGGATATTACACTTTTTTCTGATGGCCGTTTTGAGCGTTGGGAAGTGAGACTTCTTTGTAGTGCGGATTTGCATTGCCCGCTTGCTTGGTTGGCCAAAAAGTCCGTATGCGATTTTTCCTGAATATATTCTGGAGAAAACGAGTACACCCTTTTTGGCCAACTGCATCATTGTCGAAGTTCTGCCTATTTTCATGTGCTTTAAAGGCGACTCCAATCTACCTCTTGAAACCTTTTTCCTGCAATTCTGCTTTGCTTTCACATACTCTTCTTTGACTTACCTCAATATATTTTTGGATAATAGTTGTCCTTTATAACTCTGCAGGTTTGTGAATTGCAGTGCCCCTGAGCTCCTTTTTTCAACTCGCTGTTTTGTGAGCTGGCTGCAAATCCGCAGGATTGCTTCAGGCCCTATTCTGGTTGGGGGGCAGCAGGCTGAGCCTTTGTTTAATTTTTCTTCCTGATGGAAAAGTAGAGTGACATGTGCCCGTTAAAACACCTACAGCTAGTCTCTCATTGGATCCCCCTCTTCTCGTTCATCCTCCGCACATACTGCAGACTGTGCGAAACAGGAGGTTAAAGGTGCTGACTCTACATGTGGGGAGATGGTTATTAAATCGGCTGGAATGGCGAACCCGAGCACCTGGAGAGGAAAAGTGAGGTGCGTTTTAGAAACCTTTCCTGATCACACGTTGCACCATCCTCTAAGTTTCTCATGCATGTTTTTGCTGTAGGAAGATGCCCTTAAACCTGGAGAGTTGGGACCCATGGAATGGGTAGCACGCAGTATTGCTTTAAAGGGAATGCATTTACTCACCGTACCTCACCAATCCTCTCAGCCCCAAGTGTCCAGCCTTATGTCTCATCCAGCTGTGGGTGTACATGTGTCCAATCCAGGTTGCATCATAGCCCATGAACGAACTTTGTAAGAATTTCTCTCTCTTTTGCTGTCTTTGTGTTTCGTTTTTAAAATTTATTTTTATAGTGGGGTTTAGTTGGTTTTGACTGCTGTGGTTATGCCGCTATACAAACACTTGATTCACTGACACAGAGATATCAATACATAGTTTTTAAGATTCTTACTAGTCAGATATATTCCTCTGTGGTGAATAGGTGGTGTTGAGTCCAGTTCATTGAGCAAGGGTAGGTATTGTCTATTACATATTGGTTTATGGAACGGTATCTGTGCTAATTTCAAACTCTGAGTTTATGCATCATCCCACCTCACCTTTCCATTTAAGCAGGCATAAGCGTGTTTTCTAAATGTGAGTTCTCTTCTGTTTTCTAACTCAGTTCATGTGTAGCCATGTTTACATTCCCTCTATAAGTGATATCTTATGATAAGTTTCTTTTTTGTGTGACTTTTTTCACTTAGAATCTTCGTACCTAAATCCGCTCATTATGCTGCTATTGGTGTTATGACAATGATTTCATGTCTGAGTGATATTCCATTGTACATAAGTACCAGAACACTTTATCCATGTTTCTCTTTCCTGGGATATTTATGGTGTACCGAAGTCGATGTTGTTGTAAACAGAGCAGCCCTTATCTTTGGGGTGGCAGTGTCTTGTTAATTTTTAGTTTTCCGAAGTAATATGCCCATGAGTGGAAGTGCCCTATGCTCTGTAGCTCTGTCTTTTAGATGTTTCAGGAAACACCATACACTTCTCTAGACTGGCTCTTGGCAATTTACATCCCGACCATCAGTGTAACAGGGCTCCCTTTTCTCCATGGCCTGTGCTTCCTTTCTGGTTTTTACACTTTTTTCAGATGCCTTCTTGAACGGTGGGAAATTAGACTTGCTTGTAGTGCGGATTTGCATTGCCCGCTTGCTTGGTTGGCAAAAAAGGGCATATGCAGTTTTTCCTGAATATATTTAGGAAAAATCGCATAGGCACTTTTCGGCCAAGTGCACATCACCTTCGAAGTTGTGCCGCTTTTCATGTGCTTTAAAGGCGACTCCAGTCTACCTCTTGAAATCTGTTTCCTGCAAATCTCCCTTGCTTTCAAATCCTCTTCGGTGCCTTACTTCAATATATTTTTGGACGATAGTTGTCCTTTTATAACTCTGCATATTTGTGAATTGCAGTGTCCCTGAGCTCCATTTTTCAACTCACTTTTTTGTGAGCTGGCCGCAAAACCGCAGGATTGCTTCGGGCCCTATTCTGTTTCCGGGGCGGCAGGCTGAGCCTTTGTTTAATTCTTCTTCCTGATGGGAAATTAGAGTGACATGTGCCCGTCCAAACACCTACAGCTAGTCTCTCATTGGTTCCCCCTCTTCTCGTTCATCTTCCGCACATATTGGAAACTGTGCGAAACAGGAGGTTAAAGGCGCTGATTCTCCAAGTGAGGAGATTGTTAATAAAGCGGCTGGAATGGTGAACTCGAGCAGCAGAAGAGGAAAAATGAGGTTTGTTTTAGAAACGTTTCTGGATCACACGGTGTACCATCCTCTGGGTTTCCTATGCATCTTTTAGCTGTAGGAAGATTCCCTTGAACCTGGATAGTTGGGACCCATGGAATGGTTAGCATGCAGAATTACTTCAAAGGGTCTGCCTTTGCTCACCCAACGTAACCAATCCTCTCAGCCCCAAGAGTGTCCAGCCTTATGTCTCATCCAGCTGTGGGTGTAGATGTGGTCATTCCGGTTTGCATCACAGCCCCTGAACGAATTTTGTAAGAATTTCCCTCTCTTTCACTGTCTTTGTGTTTGAAATTTATTTTTATAATGGAGTATAGCTGATTTTCATTGCTGTGTTTAATGCCTCTCTACACACACTTGATTCACCGACGGCCACATATCAATACATAGGTTTTAAGATTCTTAGTAGTCAGATGTATTCTTCTGCGGTGAATACGGGGTGTTAAGTCCAGTTCATTGAGCAAGGAATAGGACTTGTCTATTACATATTTGGTTTATAGAACGGTATCTGTGCTAATTTCAAACTCTTGTTTTAAGAGTTTTGAATTTCCCTTTCCCCTTAAGTATGCATAAGCATGTTTTCTAAATGTGTGACTCTGTTCTCTTTTGTAATTCAGTTCATGTGTAGCGATGTTTACATTCCCTGTATAAGTGATATCTTATGATGTTTCTTTTTCTGTGTGACTTATTTCACTTAGAATCATCGTACATAAATCCACTCATTATACTTCTACTAGCCTTATGACATTGAATTCATGGCTGAGTGATATTCCATTTTACATAAGTACCACAACTTCTTTATCCATTTTTCTCTTTCCTGGTATATTTAAGGTGTACCGAAGTTGAGGTTCTTGTAAACAGAGCAGCCCTAAACTTTGGGGTGCCTGTGTCTTGTTGACTTTTAGTCTTCCTAAGATATACTCCCGTGAGTGGACGTGCCCTATGCTCTGTAGCTCTGTTGTTTAGATGTTTTAGGAAACACCATACACTTCTCCAGAGTGGCTCTCGGCAGTTTACACCCCGCCCATCAGCGTAACAAGACTCCCTATTCTCCATGGCCTGTCCTGCATTTCTGGTTTTTACACTTTTTTCGGATGGCCGTTCTACATATTTGACTATGTTTCTGTTTTGTCATTTATTTCATGTGTAGCCATTTTTGATTCCATCTTTAAGTGATCTCTTATGATATATGTCCTTTTCTTTTTGACTCATGTCACTTAGAATGATCATACGTAACTCCCCCGGAGTTGTTGCAACTGGCCTTATTTCATTGATTTCCGGGCTGAGTAATATTCCACTCTACATAAGTACCACATCTCTTTTATCCCTTTTTTCCTTCCAGGGACATTTAGGTTATATCCTAGTCAAGGCTCTTTTAAACAGAGAGGCGGTAAACGTTGGGGTGTCTGTGTCCTGTCGATTTTTGTTTTTCCCAAGATAAACGCTCATGAGTGCAAGTGCCCTAGGCTCTGTGGCTCATTTTTTAGATGTTTTAATAAACACAATGCACTTCTCCAGAATGGCCATTGGCAATTTACATTTCCACTATCAGCCTCACAGGGCTCCCTTTTCTCCTCGCCCTGTCCTGCATTTCTGGTGTTTACACTTTATGAGGATGGCTCTTCTGATTGATGCGAAGTGATGCCTTTTGTAGTATTGATTTCCAGTGCGCACCTGTTTGGTTGGCTAAAAAGGGTGTATGTCCTTTTCTTGAATATATTCAGAAAAAACGCATACGCCCTTTTGGCCAACTGCATCGTTGGCGAGGTTCAGCCCCTTTTCTTGTGCTTAATGGCGAGTTCTTTCTACCTCTTCAAATCCCTTTCCTGCCATTCTCCCTTGCTTACAAGTCCTTTTCAGTGACTTACCTGAAGACATTTTTCGACGATAGATATTTTCAACTCTGCAGTTTCTTGAATTTTACTGTCCCTGAGTTGTATTTTTCAACTTGTGTTTTTGGGAACTGGCCACAAAACAGCGGGATTTCCTCAAGCCTTATTCTGTTTCCGTGGGCAATCCTAGCCTTTGGACAATTCGTCTTCCTGATTGGAAATTAGAGTGACATGTGCCTGTCCGAACACCTAGGACTTGTTTCTCATTGTTTTACATCTTTCTGCTTCATCCTCTGGACAAATTCCAAACTGTGTGCAACAGGATGTTGACGGTGCTGACATCCCCAAGTGGGGAGGTTGTTAGGAAAGACGCTGGAGGGGTGAACCCGAGCACCAGGAGATGAGGAGATGAGATGCCTTTTCCAAACTCTTCCCGATCAAACGGTGTACCATCCTCTGGGTGTGACAGGCATGTTTTAGCAGTAGGAAGGGTCCCATTCATGTAAGGAGAACACCAGGGCTTTTTCAAAATCAGTGTCTCCCCGAACCCCAAACTGGGGAATTTTTTAAGCTACGGCTACACATGTGTTCATTAAGGGCCTTGGGAAGTAGGCAGAGTCCGAACTTTAGATGATTGAAGTCTTCAGGTTCAGAAGCGCTCACCATAGGCTTCTCTTAGGTTACATTTTATCTGTCGTTAATAGATGAGGTTGATAAAAATATCTATTCTTTTTCAGGTTATTTCCCCTTATAGGTTATTGCAAAATATTGAGTGCAGTTCCCTGTGCTATACAGTAGTTCCTTGTTGATGATCTATTTTATACATAGCAGTGTGTATGTGTTAATCCCAAACTGTTAATTTATCCCTCCTCCCACCTTTCCCCTTTGGTAATAATAAATGATAAGATTTTATACTTCGCAGAAATGGGGGAGCTGAAAGAGAGGTATCATTTTCAATGGAAAAGCACTCAAAACAAGATTGAAGCTTCAGCCAAGATTATTAGATGTACATCCTTTGAAAGAAATCACTTCATTTCTCTAATGCTGACCTGACAAATATAACAAACCTCTTCACTGAACTTGCTTATAATAAAGTGATGGAAATATCAAATGGAAGTGTTAGAAACATCTTATTTTACCCGAGCCTTATACACTGCTCTCTGTTAATTACAGCTTGGCTCACATATCTGTTCATTGAAGTTACAATGTTCTCAATTTCTGTTACTGATCCTCCAGAGTGGGCCCCAAGAAGGGTCCCCCTGCCCAGTGTCATTGGAGCCAACAGATAGAGACTGAGTTTGGTTCAGAAACAAAGGCAACTTTATATTTTGATCAGAGAATGGAGAGGTGAGAGCGTGCGCTCCCCTGCGGGCTGTGGGCGGGGCTGCTGTGTAGCGATCCCGGCAGCGTCAGCGGGAGGGAGGGGGCGGAGCTCTCGAGGGCCCGATTGGTTGCAGCTCAGGCTCTATGTCGCGGAGTCTGCACGGGGCCCCGGGAGCTGAGGTGTCGGCCCAGCCATTCTGCACTAGGAAATCGGGTCTGCAGTGCCGGGTGTGGGACCTCTGCATGCAGAACCCTAGGAGCACGTGAAATTAGACAAAGAACAAAGGAAAAAAAGGTTAGACTTTATTTTATTGCCCAGATTCTATTTTTATCTCCTAGGAATTTTTAATGGGCTCTGCCGGTGACAAACCCCTCCTCTGCCTTTTGTACCGTTCCTCATTCTTGGGGTGCTGAGGGTGCAGACCCCTCTTCTATAACTGCTTCGTGCTGAGTTGGGAGTCCTCATACCCAGGGGGGAGGGGCAGAACTTCTCCCCAGCACCCTCCAGGTGAGATTGATTGTCCCCAGGCCTCCTGCCTCACCTCTCGTCCACCTGAGCACCAGCATTGGAAGGGCTATAGATTCTAAGGACCTTTAAGGGTCCAGGAAAGAGATGCGCAGAGACGCTGGGGGGGCCGGTTTTACCCCGCCCCACATTTGTTCGGCCAACTTAGGCTGACGGTTTCTGCCAGCCTAGATGCTCTGACCTGTAGTCTGCACTTTCTTCAATTAGGCCCCTGGATTAACGTACAAACAGCACCGGGCGCCAGGGCCCGGCCCGCTCAACTCCCAGACAGTCCAGGGCCGGTGGTGATCCAGGACCATGACGGCCACTGAGTCAATGGCCTTTTGAAGTAGCCAGGAGTCCAGTCGGTCTCATTGGCTGCCGTCACCATGGTGTCTGTAGGCTTTTCTATGGTGACAGCGTGATATACGGTTGCCCCGCCAAGCTTATTAGCTCCCCTCTGGGTCCAGTAAGTCCTGCAAGCAGTAGTCTACTCTTTTGGGGCACACCCTTGTTGTTTTCTGAGAGAAGCTCCAGGTCAAGTGATGGTAACACGATTCATCATGGGGGCCCGTTGCCCCCGGTTGTCTCTCTGGAGGTTGGAGTTTGAGGGCCTCCTCACTCGAGGTCAGTGTGCCCACGGCGCGACCCCTGCAACTTCAGGGCATGGTGGGTGGTTAGGATCATCACGTGGGGTCCTTTTCCCTTAGGAGGGAGCTGGCCTTGCGGACTGCTGATTTCCAGGTTTTTAGATACCCCCCAGTATCCTGGCCGGATGGGGCAACGGGCCAAGCCCTTGGTGACCGTAGCTTCTCCTACCTAGAGGGAATTCTCGCGTTGTTCCATTTCACGTGGTCCTAATTTTTGCATTAATATCCCAAGGGCGATTCACATTCTATGGGGATGTAAAGTTCAAAGGGTTTAGCTAAATTAGGGAGTTCCAGGGCAAGTGTCTGAATTAACTGCTCTTTGCATTCTTAAAAGGCCGCTTCTGGATTCTATTCGAAAGGATCATCATCTTTTCCTTTCAGTGCTTCACATAGAGGCCCAGCTATTAGACTGTAGTTAGGGATCCAGATGCAGCAAACCCCGGCCTCCCCAGGAATCCTTAAGCTGTCTTCTAGTTTTAGAAGGGGTAAGGCTGCAAGTGGCTTCTTCCCTTTCCTGGGATGCGCTTCTCCGACCTTCTGTGAGGACCTAAGCCCAGGCAGGTCACCTTAGTCTGTGATATTTGAGCCTTTTTCTTGGACACCTTCTATCCTTTATTGGCTAGGTAGCTCAGAGACCTCCTTAGTAGGGCTGGCGATCAGAATGTCATCTGCATATTGAAAGAGGGTTCCCTTTCCCAGAGGTAGAACTTTTAGGTGTTTAGCTAACGTTTCCCCAAGGATGGTGTGGGAATTTTTGAACCCTTGGGGCAGGACGGCCCAGCAGTATTGTTTTTGTTGTATGTTGAGTCCTGCCACTCACAAGCCAAAATTTCCTGTGACTCTGGGACTAATGGAATACAGAAGAAGGCATCACTGAAGTCTAATACAGAATACCATGTCCTGGTGGATGGTAGAATGACCAGCAGGGTGTAGGAATTAGGAACTACTGGATGTATATCCTCGGTGGCTTCACTGACTGTCCTGACGTCCTTTAGCAGGTCCCCAGCAGCCCACGGGGCTCTCGTGGTCAGGCCCATCCCAGGATATGGAGCTCACCTGGGCAGTCCCCCCCCCTCACAGCCCATGGGGCTCTCGTGGTCAGGCCCCTCCCAGGATATGGAGCTCACCTGGGCAGGTCCCCAGCAGCCAACAGGGCTCTCGTGGTCACGCCCCTCCCAGGATATGGAGCTCACCTTGGCAGGTCCCCAGCAGCCAACAGGGCTCTCGTGGTCATGCCTCTCCCAGGATATGGGGCTCACCTGGGCAGGTCCCCAGTAGCCCATGGGGCTCTCGTGGTCAGGCCTCTCCCAGGATACAGAGCTCCCCTCGGCAGGTACACCGGCAGGGCTGGGCACGCAGGAACTGTGCACGTAGCCCTTACTGCAGAGCACCCCCAGGCCACCTGTTGCTCAGAGTTGACACAGAGCACCTCAGAGCAGGACTTGAACTAACAAACAGCAGCTCCGACAGGTCTGTGACCCTGGGCATCACTCTGTGGGGCCTCCCTCCACCAGGTCTTCCAGAGACTTCCACTGCACCCGGGGCACCAGGCCTCTGTCTCCACCCACCACCCACCCCTCCTCTCCCTGACTCCTGGGTTCCTCTCATTAGGAGAGGGTCTTTTTGAAGTTGTCTCCCACTCATGGGCCAGATAAAATGATTAGAAAACAAGCCAGAGCTGCAGCCCCTTGTCTATCCTGACTCTCAGGAGCCCACACCTGCTCCTTGGACCTGGCCGGTTCATCAAGGTCCATTTTCTGAAGCTGTGAGCCCCTGAGGGTCGAGGATTGGCTGACCTGGGCAGCCTGACACTGCCGGCCAGCCCTCCCCAGGTGTGCCTGGGTTGAGGTCAATATAAACACCGCTCCAGGCAGCAAGAGCCCCTGCAGCTGTGCCTGAACCCATATTCTCTGCCCCGTCAGCAGTGTCGGGGCTGGGCTGGTGGGAGGGAGTGAGGGGCCACGGCTTTGTGGGTGGCCTGGTGTGAGTGGGGCTCTGCTGGACTTTCTGCAGGAGTTGCTGGGCTGCCACCTGCTAAACAAGAGGATGTGTCACCCATACCTGCCGCAGGAATTTCTCCCCGGGCATAGGTAAGGAAGGAAAAAAGCAGTGGGGCCCTGGACAGGAGGGGTACCACAGGCAGGGAAATGGAAAGCTTCCAGAAGAGCACCCAGGGCCAGGACCGTCCTGGCTGGCCTGCAGGCACCAAGTCGGCGGTGTGCTGTGCTGGTGTGGCTCCACGACCCTTCCTCTAGGCTTTCAAGTCTTTGTACATATTCAGGTGTTTTACCTGGGAAGGGTGGGAACAGTTCAGCAGCAGCTGGCCTCGGGCTCAGCTCACGTTTACTCACAGATGCCTCGGCACTGTCCCCCAGCTTTGCAATGAGGACGCTCCTTGTGGGGGCGCTGCTGGCTGCTTGGGAGACGATTCCCCACCTCTGACCAACTTCAGAATTGTTTAGCACTGGAGCAAGTGCCCTGATAGGGTTTT
The DNA here is from genome assembly GCF_059928025.1 of Delphinapterus leucas. Taxonomy (NCBI): domain Eukaryota; kingdom Metazoa; phylum Chordata; class Mammalia; order Artiodactyla; family Monodontidae; genus Delphinapterus; species Delphinapterus leucas. The sequence goes on along the minus strand of NC_143137.1, from coordinate 80,349,596 downwards.
CCTCTGTATAGCTGGTGGGTTCTGTTTTTTTATTTTTTATTTTTTGGTTCAAGGTAGATTTTATTCCTCTTTTTTGTATTTATAGATATAACCATGGAAATAATTCATTCATATAAATACATGTATGTGAAGGGAAGAACATTTTTTTCTGTTTTATTTTTTAAAATTTTGTTTATTTTTTTAAATTTAATTTATTTTTTTATACAGCAGGTTCTTATTGGTTATCTATTTTATACATATAAATGTATACATGTCAATCCCAATCTCCCAACTCATCCCACCACCACCCCCCACGGCTTTCCCCCCTTGGTGTCCATACATTTCTTCTCTACATCTGTGTCTCTATTTCTGCCCTGCAAACTGGTTCATCTGTACCATTTTTCTAGCTTCCACATATATGCATTAATATACAATATTTGTTTTTCTCTTTCTGACTTACTTCACTCTGTATGACAGTCTCTAGATACATCAACGTCTTTACAAATGACCCAATTTCATTCCTATTTATGGCTGAGTAATATTCCATTTTATATATGTACCACTTCTTTATCCATTCGTCTGTCTGTGGGCATTTAGGTTGCTTCCATTACCTGGCTGTTGTAAATAGTGCTGCAATGAACATTGTGGTGAATGTGTTTTTTTGATTTATGGTTTTCTCTGGACATATGCCCAGTATTGGGATTGCTGGATCATATGGTAATACTATTTTTAGTTTTTTTTTTTTTTTTCTATTTTTAGTTTTTTAAGGAATCTTCATACTGTTCTCCATAGTGACTGTATCAATTTACATTCCCACCAATAGTGGAAGAGGGTTCCTTCTCTCCACACCCTCTCCAGAATTTGTTGTTTGTAGATTTTCTGATTATGCCCATTCTAACAGGTGTGAGGTGATACCTCATTGTAGTTTTGATTTGCATTTCTCTAATGATTAGTGATGTTCAGCATCCTTTCATGTGTTTGTTGGCAATCTGTATATCTTTTTTGGAGAAATGTCTATTTAGTTCTTCTGCCCATTTTTGGATTGGGTTTTTTGTTTTTGTGATATTGAGCTACATGAGCTGCTTGTAAATTTTGGAGATTAATCCTTTGTCATTTGCTTCATTTGAGAACATTTTATCCCATTCTGAGGGTTGTCTTTTCGTCTTGTTTTCCTTTGCTGTACAAAAGCTTTGAAGTTTCATTAGGTCCCATTTGTTTGTTTTTATTTCCACTTCTCTAGGAGGTGGATCAAAAAGAACCTTGCTGTGATTTATGTCATAGAGTGTTCTGCCTATGTTTTCCTCTAAGAATTTTATAGTGTCTGGTCTTACATTTAGATCTCTAATCCATTTTGACTTTATTTTTGTGTATGATGTTATGGAGTGTTCTAATTTCATTCTTTTACATGTAGTTGTCCAGTTTTCCCAGCACCACTTACTGAAGAGACTGTCTTTTCTCCATTGTATATCCTTGCCTCCTTTGTCATAGATGAGTTAGCCATAGGTACGTAGGTCTATCTCTGGGCTTTCTATCCTGTTCCATTGATCTATATTTCTGTTTTTGTGCCAGTACCATATAGTCTTGATTACTGTAGCTTTGTAGTATAGTCTGAAGTCAGGAAGTCTGATTCCTCCAGCTCTTTTAATTTCCCTCAAGACTGCTTTGGCTATTCGGGGTCTTTTATGTCTCCATACAAATTTTAAGATTTTTTGGTTCTAGTTCTGTAGAGAAAATGCCACTGGTAATTTGATAGGGATTGCATTGAATCTGTAGATTGCTTTGGGTAGTATAGTCATTTTCACAATATTGATTCTTCTAATCCAAGAACATGGTTTCTACCTCCATCTGTTTATACCATCTTTGATTTCTTTCAGCAGTGTCTTATAGTTTTCTGAGTAGAGGTCTTTTACTTCCTTAGGTAGGTTCATTCCTATGTATTTTATTCTTTTTGTTGCAATGGTGAATGGGATTGTTTCCTAATTTCTCTTTCTGACCTTTCATTGTTAGTGTATAGGAATGCAAGAGATTTCTGTGCATTAATTTTGTATCCTGCAACTTTACCAAATTCATTGATTAGCTCTAGTAGTTTTCTGGTGGCATCCTTAGGATTCACTATGTGTAGTATCGTGTCATTTGCAAACAGTGACAGTTTTACTTCTTCTTTTCCAGTTTGTATTCCTTTTATTTCTTTTTCTTCTCTGATTGCTGTGTCTAGGACTTCCAAAACTATGTTGAGTAATAGTGGTGAGAGTGGACATCCTTGTCTTGTTCCTGATCTTAGAGGAAATGCTTTTAGTCTTTCACCATTGAGAATGATGTTTGCTGTGGGTTTGTCATATATGGCCTTTATTATGTGGAGGTAGATTCCCTCTATGCCCATTTTTTGGAGAATTTTTATCATAAATGGGTGTTGAATTTTTCCAAAACCTTTTCCTGCATCTATTGGGATGATCATATTTTTATTCTACAATTTGTTAATATGGTGTATCACATTGATTGATTTGTGTATATTGAAGAATCCTTGCATCCCTGGGATAAACCCCACTTGGTCATGGTGTATGATCCTTTTAATGTGTTGTTCAATTCTGTTTCCTAGTATTTTGTTGAGGATTTTTACATCTATATTCATCAGTGATATTGGTCTCTAATTTTCTTTTTCTGTAGTATCTTTGTCTGGTCTTGGTATCAGGGTGATGGTGGCCTCATAGAATGAGTTTGGGAGTTTTCCTTCCCCTGAAAATTTCTGAAGAGTTTGAGAAGTTTGAGTGTTAGCTCTTGTCTAAATGTTTGATAGAATTCACCTCTGATGCCATCTGGTTCTGGACTTTTGTTTGTTGGAAGATTTTAAATCACAGTTTCAATTTCATTACTTGTGATTGGTCTATTCATATTTTCTATTTCTTCCTGGTTCAGTCTTGGAAGCTTATACCTTTCTAAGAATTTGTCCATTTTTTCCAGGTTGTCCATTTTTTTTGGCATAGAGTTGCTTGTAGTAGTCTCTTAGGATGCTTTGTATGTCTGTGGTGTCTGTTACAACTTCTCCTTTTTCATTTCTAATTTTATTGATTTGAGTCCTCTCCCTCTTTTTCTTGAGTCTGGCTAAAGGTTTATCATTTTTGTTTATCTTCTCAAAGAACCAGCTTTTAGTTTTATTGATCGTTGCTATTGTTTTTATTTCATTTATTTCTGCTCTGATCTTTATGATTTCTTTCCTTCTAGTAACTTTGGGTTTTGTTCTTCTTTCTCTAGTTCCTTTAGGTGTAAGGTTAGATTGTTTCTTTGAGATTTTTCTTGTTTCTTGAGGTAGGCTTGTATTGCTATAAACTTCCCTCTTAGAACTGCTTTTGCTGCATCCCATAGGTTTTGGATCATCGTGTTTTTGTTGTCATTTGTCTCTAGGTAGTTTTTGATTTCCTCTTTTATTTCTTCAGTGATCTCTCGGTTATTTAGTAACGTATTGTTAAGCTTCCATGTGTTTGTGTTTTTTACGTTTTTTTCCCTGTAATTGATTTCTAATCTCATAGCATTGTGGTCGGAACAGCTGCTTGATATGATTTCAGTTTTCTTAAATTTACTGAGGCTTTATTTGTGACCCAAGATGTGAACTATCCTGGAGAATGTTCCATGTGCCGTTGAGAAGGACGTGTAATCTGCTGTTTTTGGATGGAATGTCCTATAAATATCCATTAAATCTATCTGGTCTATTGTGTCATTTAAAGCTTGTGTTTCCTTATTAATTTTCTGTCTGGATGATCTCCATTGGTGTAAGTGAGGTGTTAAAGTCCCCAGCTATTATTGTGTTACTGTCAATTTCCTCTTTTATAGCTGTTAGCAGTTGCCTTATATATTGAGGTGCTCCTATGTTGCGTACATATATATTTATAATTGTTATATCTCCTTGGATTGATCCCTTGATCATTATGTAGTGTCCTTCCTTGTCTCTTGTAACATTCTTTATTTTAAAATCTATTTTATCTGATATGAGTATTGCTACTCCAGTTTTCTTTTGATTTTCATTTGCATGGAATCTATTTTTCCATCCCCTCACTTTCAGTCTGTATGTGTCCCTAGGTCTGAGATGGGTCTCTTGTAGACAACATATATATGGGTCTTGTTTTTGTATCCATTCAGCGAGCCTGTGTCTTTTGGTTGGAGCATTTAATCCATTCATGTTTAAGGTAATTATCGATGTGTATGTTCCCATTACTATTTTCTTACTTGTTATGGCTTTGTCTTGGTGGGTCCTTTTCTTCTCTTGTATTTCCCACTTAGAGAAGTTCCTTTAGCATTTGTTGTAGAGCTGGTTTCATGGTGCTGAATTCTCTTAGCTTTTGCTTGTCTGGAAAGCTTTTTGATTTCCCCATCAAATCCGAGTGAGATACTTGCTGGGTGGAGTACTCTTGGTGGTAGGTTCTTCCCTTTCATCACTTTAATTTTATCATGCCACTCCCTCTGGCTTGTAGATTTTCTGCTGAGAAATCAGCTGTTAACCTTATGGGAGTTCTGTTCTATGTTGTCATTTTTCCCTTGTTGCTTTCAATAATTTTTCTTTGTCTTTAATTTTTGTCAATTTGATTACTGTGTGTCTTGGCATTTTTCTCCTTTGGTTTATCCTGCCTGGGACTCTCTTCGCTTCATGGACTTCGGTGGCTATTTATTTTCCCATGCTAGGGAAGTTTTCGACTATAATTTCTTCAAATAATTTCTCGGATCCTTTCTCTCTCTCTTCTCCATCTGGGACCCCTATAACGCGAGTGTTGTTGCGTTTAATGTTGTCCCAGAGGTCTCTTATGGTGTCTTCATTTATTTTTATCCTTTTTCTTTATTCTGTTCCACGGGAGTGATTTCCACCTTTCTGTCTTCCAGGTCACTTATCCTTTCTTCTGCCACAGTTATTCTGCTACTGATTCCTTTTACTGTATTTTCATTTCAGTTATTTTATTGTTCATCTCTGTTTGTTTGGTCTTTAATTCTTCTAGGTGTTTGTTCCTTAATTCTTCTAGGTCTTTGTTAAGCTTTTATTGCATCTTCTCAGTCTTTGCCTCCATTCTTTTTCCAAGGTCTTGGATCACCTTCACTATCATTCTGAATTCTTTTACTGGAAGGTTGCCTATCCCCACCTCATTTCGTTGTTTTTCTGGGGATTTATCTTGTTCCTTGATCTGGTATAAAGTCCTCTGCCTTTTCATTTTCTCTATCTTTCTGTGAATGTGGTTTTCCTTCCACAGGCTGCAGAATTGTAGTTCTTCTTGCTTCTGCTGTCTGCTCTCTGGTGATTGAATCTATCTTAGAGACTTGTGCAAGCTTCCTTATGGGAGGGACTGATGGTGGGTAGAGCTGGGTGTTGCTCTGGTGGGCAGAGCTCTAATCTGCTTGTCTGTGGATTAAATAAAAGTTTAATAAAAAGTTTAATCCGCTTGACTGCTGATGGGTGGGGCTGGCTTCCCTCCCTGTTGGTTGTTTGGCCTGAGGCGACCCAGCACTGGAGCCTACCTTGCTCTTGGTGGGGCTAATGGCGGACTCTGGGAGGGCTCACACCAAGGAGTATTTCCCAGAACTTCTGCTGCCAGTGTCTTTGTCCCCATGGTGAGCCACAGCCACTCCCCGCCTCTGCAGGAGACCCTCTAAAACTAGCAGGTAGGTGTGGTCATTCGCCTACGGGGTGACTGCTGCTTCCCCTGGGTCCTGATGTGCACACTACTTTGTGTGTGCCCCCCAAGAGTGGAGTCTCTATTGAGACTCTGAGTCTCTGAGTGCAGTTGAGACTCTGAGACTGGGAGTGGAGTCGCACAGACTCTGGGTCCTGTGAAGCTTCGATGCTTTGTGGTTCTAGAAATCCTATAGGAGACGGTCCGCAGCAGGTGAAGCTAATGCTGTCAGTAGAGGTGGTGAAGCCAAAGATCTGCAGTTCTGCCTAGAGGTGCTGATGTACATACAGGACAAAATCATCTCGTGTGAATGTAGTTCAGGCACGTTTAAGATGAATGCAGTCATGTTAATGCCTAACATCTTCTATCTTGTGCCTCTCCTCAGGGACCCCCTCCTCAGTGCCTGAGGCTCCTGTAAGTCATGTACAGGGGAATGGAGAGTGGGCTCTGTCCAGTCTGAGCCCTGAGTTACCCTGTCTGTATCTTAGGATACTTTGTATTTCTGTGGTGGCTCTTGTAACATCATCTCTTTTATTTCTGATTTATTTGTGCCCTCTCTTTTTAACAAAACATACAACTGTTGTCTTTTATTCTTTATAGAAGTTTAGTACGTGTTTGATCTACTACCCTTAGTCTATGTATACTTTTTTGCAGTGAGATTTTTACTTTTGTTTGTTTATTGTTACTATCAATAATCAGTGAGACTTCTTTTAAGCTACCTTCAACATTGCTTATAAAGCTGCTTTATTAGTGATGACAGAGCTTTAATGGAAGCCGTGTTCTGGTTGTAAATTAGAATGCAATGTGCCAGCAAAAATCCCCTTATGTTTATGTCTCATTACTTCTTGTTCTTTTTTAAATTTAATTTTTATTTTTTAACAGAGCAAATTTGATTAAAATGTTTTGTTCTAGGTGTGCAAGATGTGGTTCTTTTAAACATATACATGTATCTATACTTCTTCAGATCGTTTTCTCACGTAGGTTATGACACAATGTTGAGTAATCTTCTCTTGGTATTCTGTAGTTCTTTGGTGATTATATATTTCACATGTGTTTCTATATCTATGTTAACCCCAATATCCTAATGTACCCAATCCTCACACCTTTCCATTTGGTGAACCATAAGTTTGTTTAATGAATCTGTTATTGCCTTTCTCTGTGGAAATATCTTCATTGGTATCAATTTTTAGCTAACACCTATAAGTGATATTATAGGATATGTGTCTTTTGCTGTCTGACATAGTACAATTTGCCTGATTACCTCTAAAATCATCTACGGTGCTGCAAATGGCATTGTTTCATTTTTTTCCCTAGCTAATATTCCATCTGTACATGTACCAGTTCTTCTTCGTCCACTCACCTCTTGATGGACTTTTTGGTTGCTTCCATGTCTTGGCTATTGTTATACTGCTGCACTGCACAGTTGCCTGCCTGTGTCTTTCCAATTCTGTCTTCTTATGTTATAGGCCCAGGAGTGGGCCTCCTGTATCATATGGTATCTCAGGGTTTACCTTTTAAATGAACCACGCTTCCTTCTCATTAGTGGCTCTTTCCAGGTTACATCCCACTTAAACTTGAGGGTATGCTTTTCTCCACAACACCTTTAGCATTTATTGTTTGTAGTTTTCTTGCTGATGGATATTCTGACTGGTGTGAGCTGATACCTCTTTGTGGTTGAATTTGCATGTGACTCATAATCCGTTGAAATTGAGCTTTAAGGCATGTCCTTTTTATTTTTCAAACTGTGATTACAGCCTAGTTCTTCAAACAGTTTTCTTAAAGTATGTGTCACATTTTGAAATTTATTGGCCATTACCTCCCTCAAGTCATTTTGAGGGCAGGTTTCATTTACAGCCCTGCAGTACTTGTTCACATGAAGTGACCATTAGCACAAGCTTTAAAGCTGCTTTTGCAGGTAACGGCCAGAGTGCGGCAGCCTTTCTTCGTTCCCCATGCTGGTACTAGGGAAACAGACCTTCCGGCCAGTGGTCTTCCTCGGTTATAAATTAGAGTGGAATGTGCCCGGATAAACCCCCAAAACTGATGTCTCCTTACTTTTGTTTGTTTTTTAAATTTAATTTATATTTTTATTGGAGTAATATTCCATTGTGTATATGGACCACTTCTTGGTGCATTCCTCTGTTGATGGACATTTTTGTTGCTTCTAGGTGTTGGCTATATTAAATATTACTGGAGTTCAAGATTACCAGCCTGTGACATTTTGATTCTCATTTTCTCAGGTTATAGGCCCAGCAGTGGGTGTGACTGATTGACTAGTAGCTCAGTGTTTACCTTTTCAAAGCACCTCCATTGTGTTTTCATTAGTGGCTCTTACCATGTCCCCCTTAGAACCGAGGGTACGAATTTCTCCACAGTCCCTTCAGCATTTATAGTTTGCAGCATTTTTGCTAATGGCTATTCTGACTGTTGTGACCTGATAGGTTTTTGTAATTTGGGTTTGCATGTCTTTAAAAATTCCTAAAATTCATCATTTTACATGCCTTTTTCTTTTCTGTTGAAAATAAAGTGTGAGTACAATATATCTCTTGAAATTGTCTTCTTGGAAGGTTGCTCTCTTTTGAATTTTTGGTCGATATTCGACCCCAGGATTCTTTTGGAGGGCAGGTGTCATTACAGAACTGCAAGTTTGGTGAATATTTAGTGGCCATTAGCACTGGGTTTAAAGCTGCTGTTGTGGGAAACGGCCACAAGGAGGCAGCATTTCTCCATTTCCAAACCTGGGTACTAGGGCAGCAGAGCCTTTCTGGAAGTCGTGTTCCTTGTAAGTTAGAATGGAATGTGCCAGGAGGAACGCCCATAAGTTTATGTCTCATTACTTCTTCTTGGTTTTTAAAATTTATTTAATCGGGGTAAAGATTAGATATTGTTTGTCCAGGTGTACACAGTCTGGTTCATTTGTACAATATATATGTCTATTCATGTTCAGATCCTCTTCCCATGTAAAATATTACAGAGTGTTCCGTAGACCTCCTTGCTATATGGTCAGTCTTTTAGATATATGTTTATAATATGTATTTGTATACGTATGGTAACACTAATCTTAATTTATCCATTCCGCCCACCTTTCCTTTTAGATAAGCATACTTAATTTCTAAGTCTGTGAGTGTCTTTCTCTGTGGAAATATGTTCATTTGTGTTAGTTATTAGATAACACCTATAAGTGATATCATAGGATATAGGTCTTTTGCTTTCTGACTTAACCTCATATTCTGTGATTATCTCCAAGCTCATCTACGGTGCCTCAAATAGCAATGTTTCATTCTTTTCCATCGCTAATATTCTATTGTGTACATGGACCACTTCTTCTTTATCCATACATCTGTTGATGGACATTTTGGTTGCTTCACTGTCTTGGCTTTTGCAGCCCAGGTCTTCTCAATTCCGGTCTTCTCAGGTGAGAGGCCCAGTGGTGAGACTGCTGGATTGAATGGTACCTCAATTTTTACTTTTAATCGCAGCTCCTTTCTGTTCTCATTATTGGCTGTTACCACTTTACATCTCACCAGCAGCTAGAGGGTACACAGTTCTCGAAAACCCCTTCAGAATTTATTGTTTGTAGACTTTTTGCTGATGGTCAGTCGACTGGTGTGAGTTGAAACCTTTTTGAAGATTAGATTTGCATGAGTCTAATAATTCCTGAGGTTGAGCTTTTATCCATTTTCCTTTTTTTATAGAAGAGAGTGAGTCAAACTTACCTCTTCATACTGTTGTCTTGAAAAATTTGCCAGTTTTGAATTTTATTGTCCATTCCCTACCTCAGCACAATTGTTTAGGGCAGGTGTCCTTTACAGCCCTGAGTCCTTGTGAATGTTAAGAGACCATTAGCTGTGGGCTTAAAGCCGCTCTTGTGGAAAACGGCCACAAGGAGGCAGAATTTCTATATTTCCAACTCTGGGTTTTTGGGCAGCAGAGCCTTCCTGGAAATCGTGTTAGTAGGCTGCAAATTAGAGTGGAATGTGCCATGGCACATCCCCAAGAGCTTATCTCTCCTTACTTTTTGTTTGTTTTTTAAATTTAATTTTTATTAGTTATCAGAGCAAATTTGATAAAAATATTTTGTTTCTCCTAGGTGTACAGAATCTGGTTCATTATATCAATGTATCTGTCTATTTATCTTTGGATTCTTTACTGTGTAGGTTATTACAGAGTGTTGAGTAGACCTTTCTTGGTATTCCATAGGTATTTTGTGATTATATATTTCATATGTATTAGTACATGTCTGTTAACCCCCATATCCTAGTTCACACATTCCTTGCACTTTTCCATTTGGTTAAACATAATTTTTTCTTCTTAATCCATGCTTTTCCTTCTCTTGGCAATACGTTCATGAATATCAATTTTTAGGTAACACCTATAAGTGATGTCATATGATATCTGTCTTTCACTTTCTTTCTTACTTCAAGTTGGGTGATTATCTCTAGGTCCTTATATGGTGGTGCAAATGGCACTGTTTCATTGTTTTCCATGGCTAATATTCCATTGTTTACATGGACCACTTCTTCTTTGTGCATTTTTCTGTTGAGGGACATTTTTGTTTCTTCCAAGTCTTGGCTATGTTAAATGTTCCTGCAGGGCGGGATTGCCAGCCTGTGTCTTTTCCATTCTGCTCTGCTCAGGGGATAGGCGGCGCATCAAAGGACCTACCAGATCACACGGTAGCTCGATTTTTACCCTTAAACGCACTTCCGTTATGGTCTCACTACTGGCTGTTACAAGTTCACATCCCCCCAGCAGCGAGAGGGTACACGGTTCTCCGAAACCCCTTCAGCATTCATTCTTTGTAGACTTTTTGCTGAAGGTCATTCTGACGGCTGTGAGGTGAACATTTATGTAGGTTGGATTTTCATGGCTTTAGTAATTGCTGATGTTGCACATTTTTCAATTCCCTTTTAAAGAAAAAAAAGAAAGGACAAAATGTGCGTAAAATATGGCTGTTGAAATTGTCTTCTTGAAATGTTGACGTCTTTTGAATTTTGTGGTCGATTTATGACCCCTGGATTTTTTTGATGGCAGGGTGTCATTTACAGGCCTGCAATTATCTTGAATATTAAGTGACCATTACTGCTGTTGTGTGAAACGACCAGAAGGCGGCAGCACTTCTTCTTACCAAATCTGGTTACTAGGGCAACAGAGCCATAATGGAAGTTGTGTTGTAGGTTGTAAGTTAGCAGGGAATGTGCCAGGAAAATCCCCTTAAGATTATTTCTCATTACTTCTTGTTCGTTTCTTTAATTTCTTTATCACAGCAAATTAGATTACAATGTTTTGTTTGTTCTAGGTGTGTGCAAGATGTGCTTCTTTTACACATATGCATATATCTAGTCTTCTTCGGATCCTTTTCCCACGTAGGTTATGACACAATGTTGAGTAGTCTTCTCTTGGTATGCCGTAGGTTTTTGGTGATTATATATTTCACATGTGTTTGTATACCTCTGATAACCCCAATATCGTAATGTATCCAATCCTCACACCTTTCCATTTGGTGCACCATAAGTTGGTTTAATGAATCTGTGATTGCCTTTCTCGCTGGAAATACTTCACTGGTATCAATTTTTAGGTAACATCGATAAGTGATATGATAGAATATGTGTCTTTCGCTTTCTCACTTACTACCAATTGCATGATTACCTCTAGATTCCTCTATGGTCCTGCAAATGGCATTGTTTCATTTTTTTCCTTGGCTAATATTCCATCTGTACATGTAGCAGTTCTTCTCTTTCCACCCATCTGTTGATGGACTTTTGGTTGATTCCGTGTCTTGGCTGTTGTTATACTGCTGCAGTGCAGATTTGCCTGCCTGTGTCTTTCCAATTCTGTCTTCTTAGGTTATAGGCCCAGGAGTGGGCCTCCTGGATCTTATAGTCGCTCAGTGTTTACCTTTTAACGGCACCTCCGTTCTGTTCCCGTTAGTGGCTCTTACCAGGTTACGTCCCACTTCAAATTGAGGGTATGCATTTCTCCACAACCTCTTCAGCATTGATCGTTTGTAGGTTTTTTTTGCTGATGGTTATTCTGAGTGATGGTAACTGATACCTCTTTGTGGTTGGATTTGCATGTGTCTCATACTCCCTTGAAATTGAGCTTTCAGGCATGTCCTTTTATTTTTCAAACTGTTATTACAGCTGACTCCTTCAAACTGTTTTCTTGCAGTATATGCCACATTTTGAAATTTTTTGGCCTTTACCTGCATCAAGACATTTTAAGGGCAGGTTTCATTTGCAGCCCTGCAGTACTTGTGCATATGAAGCGCCCATTAGCACAGATTTCAAAGCTGCTGTTGCAGGTATCGGCCAGAGGATGGCAGCATTTCTACATTCCCCACTCTGGTACCTAGGGAGACAGACCTTCTTGCCAGTGGTGTTCCACAGTTATAAATTGGAGTGGAATGTGCCCGGATAAACACACCAAAGCTGATGTCTCCTTATTTTGTTTGTTTTTGAAATTTAATTTATATTTCTTAGTGGAGTAATATTCCATTCTGTACATAGACCACTTCTTCTTTGTGCATTCCTCTGTTGATGGACATTTAGGTTGCTTCCATGTCTTGGCTGTTGTGAATAAGGCTACAGTGCAGCTTTTGCAGCCTCTGTCTTCTGGATTCTGGTCTTCTCAGGTGAGAGGCCCAGCGGTGGGCCTGCTGCATCGAATGGGAGCTCAATTTTTACTTTTAAACGCAGCTCCTTTCTGTTCTCATTACTGGCTATTACCACTTTACATCTCACCAGCAGCTTGAGGGTACACAGTTCTCAAAAAACACTTCAGCATTTATTATTTGTAGACTTTTTGTCGATGGTCAGTCGACCTGTGTGAGTTGAAACCTTTTTTCAGATTACATTTGCATGAGTGTAATAATTCCTGAGGTTGAGCTTTTATCCATTTTCCTTTTTTTTAAAAGACAGTGAGTAAAACTTACGTCTTCATACTATCTTGTTGAAAAATTTGCCTGTTTTGAATTTTGTTTGCCATTCCCTACCTCAGGACAGTTTTTGAGGGCAGGTGTCCTTTACCGCCCTGAGTCCTTGTGAATGTTAACTGACCATTGGCTGTGGGTTTAAAGCCGCTCTTGCAGGGAACGGCCACAAGGCGGCAGCATTTCTACATTTCCAACTCTGGGTTTTTGGGCAACAGAGCCTTCCTGGAAATCGTGTTAGTAGGCTTCAAATTAGAGTGGAATGTGCCAGCGCAAACCCCCAAGAGCTTATATCTCCTTACTTGTTGTTTGTTTTTTTAATTTAATTTTTATTAGGTATCAGAACAAATTTGATAAAAATGTTGTTTCTCCTGGGTGTACAGAATCTGGTTCATCATATCAATGTATCTGTCTATTCATCTTTGGTTCCTTTCCCGTGTAGGTTATTACAGAGTGTTGAGTAGACCTCTCTTGGTATTCCATACGTATTCAGTGATTATATATTTCATATGTGTTAGTACATCTCTGTTAACCCCCATATCGTAATTCTTTCATTCTTTACACCTTTCCAATTTGTTAAACGTAATTTTATTTTCGTCATCCATGCTTTTCCTTCTCTTGCAAATAAGTTCATGGGTATCGATTTTTAGGTAACACCTATAAGTGATGTCATAGGATATTTGTCTTTCAGTTTCTTTCTTACTTCAAGTTGGGTGATTATCTGTAAGTCTTTATATGGTGGTGCAAATGGCACTGTTTCATTGTTTTCCGTGGCTAATATTCCACTATGTACATGGGCCACTTCTTCTTTGTGCATTTTTCTGTTGAGGGACATTTTTGTTTCTTCCAAGTCTTGGCTATGTTAAATGTTACTGTAGAGCAGGTTTGCCAGCCTGTGTCTTTTTCATTCTGGTCTGCTCAGGTGATAGACGCATCAAAGGACCTACCAGATCACATGGTAGTTCAATTTTTACCTTTAAACGCACCTCCATTATGTTCTCACTACTGACTGTTACCAGTTTACATCCCCCAGCAGCTAGAGGGTACACAGTTCTCTCAAACCACATCAGCATTTATTCTTTGTAGGCTTTTCGCTGATGGTCAGTCGACTGGTGTGGTTTGAAACCTTTTTGTAGATTAGATTTGCATGAGTCTAATAATTCCTGAGGTTGAGCTTCTATTCATTTTCCTTTTTTTAACAAGAGAGTAAGTCAAACTTACCACTTCATACTACCTTTTGAAAATTTTGCCTTTTTTGAATTTTTTTGGCCATTCCTCACCTCAGGACATTTTTTGTGGGCAGGGGTCCTTTACAGCCCTGAGTCCTTGTGAATGTTAAGTGACCATTAGCTGTGGGTTTAAAGCCCCTCTTGCGGGAAACAGCCACAAGGCGGCAGCATTTCTACATTTCCAACTCGGGGTTTTGGGGCAACAGAGCCTTCCTGGAAATAGTGTTAGTAGGCTGCAAATTAGAGTGGAATGTGCCAGGACACACCCCCAAGAGCTTATATCTCCTTACCTCTTGTTTGTTTTTTAAATTTAATTTTTATTAGGTATCAGAGCAAATTTAATAAAAATGTTGTGTTTGTTCTAGGTGTAAAGAATCTGGTTCATTATATCTATGTATCTATCTATTCATCTTTGGTTCCTTTCCCGTGTAGGTTATTACAGAGTGATGAGCTCCATTTTTAATTTTAAGGGCACCGCCATTCTCTTTTCACTACTGGCTGTTACCAGTTTACGTCCCAGCAGCAGCTAGAGGATACACAGTTCTCTAAAACCCTTTCAGCATTCATGTTTTTTAGACTATTTTGCTGATGATCATTCTGACGGTGGTAAGGTGAACGTTTTTGTAGATTGGATTTGCATGGCTTTATTAGTTCCTGATATTGAGCATTATTCCATGCATTTTTTAAATTAAAAGAAAAAGAAAGAAAAGACAAAATATGTGCAAAATGTGCCTCTTGACATTGTCTTTTTGAAATGTTGACGTCTTTTGAATTTTCTGGTCGATTTACGACCCCAGGAATTTTTGAGGCCCGGTATCCTTTACAGTCCTGCACATATTTTGAATATTAAGTGACAATTAGCTGTTAGTTTAAAGCTGCTGTTGTGTGAAACAGCCACAAGGCGGCAGCATTTCTCCTTTACCAAATCTGGTTACCAGGGCAACAGAGCCTTAATGGAAGTCCTGTTCTAGGTTGAAAATTAGAATGGAATGTGCCAGGAAAAATTCCTTTAAGTTTATGTCTCATTATTTCTTGTTCAAATTTTTAATTTAATTTTTATTTTTTATCGCAGCAAATTTGATTACAATGTATTTTTTTGTTCTAGGTGTGCAAGATGTGGTTCTTTCACACATATACATATATCTATTCTTCTTCGGATCCTTTTCCCATGTAGGTTATGACACAATGTTAAATAGTCTTCTCTTGGTACTTCGTAGGTCTTTGGTGATTATATATTTCACATGTGTTTGTATATCTCTGTTAACCCCAATATCGTAATGTATCCAGTCCTCACACCTTTCGATTTGGGGAACCATAAGTTTGTTTAATGAATCTGTGATTGCCTTTCTCTGTGGAAATATCTTCATTGTTATCAATTTTTAGGTAACACCTATAAGTGATATACGTTAGGTGTCTTTCGCTTTCTCACTTACTACAAGTCGCATGATTACCTCTAGACTCATCTATGGTGCTGCAAATGGCATTGTTTCATTTTTTTTCCCGAGCTAATATTCCATCTCTACATGTAGCAGTTCTTCTTTGTCCACCCATCTGTTGATGGACTTTTGGTTGCTTCCATGTCTTGGCTATTGTAATACTGCTGCAGTGCAGATTTGCCTGCCTGTGTCTTTCCAATTGTCTTCTTAGGTTATAGGCCCAGGAGTGGGCCTGCTGGATCATATAGTAAGTAGCTCAATGTTTACCTTTTAAAGGCACCTCCGTTCTGTTCCCATTAGTGGCTCTTACCAGGTTACGTCGCACTTTAAATTGAGGGTATGCATTTCTCCACAACCTCTTCGGCATTGAGCGTTTGTAGTCTCTTTGCTGATGGTTATTCTTGGCGGGGTGAGCTGATACCTCTTTGTGGTTGGATTTGCGTGTGTCTCATACTCCCTTGAAATTGAGCTTTCAGGCATGTCCTTTTATTTTTCAAACTGTTATTACAGCTGACTCCTTTAAATTGTTTTCTTGAAGTATGTGCCACATTTTGAAATTTTTTGGCCTTTACCTCCCTCAAGACATGATGAGGGCAGGTTTCCTTTAGAGCCTTGCAGTGCTTGTTCATATGAATTGACAATTAGTGTACGTTTTAAAGCTGCTGTTGCAGGTAACGGCCAGAGGGTGGCAGCATTTCATAATTCTCTGAAATGTAATTGACCACACAATATATATTTTTTTCTTTAAAACTCCATTGTTACTTTTTTAAAGTACAATTATAATTCAAGTTCTTTGTAACAACTGAAATTTAAAAAGATTAAAGGAAAAGATAATATTTTACCACTTGCCATCCTTTCCCATTTACTGAAACGACCAGCATAATGTGTAGACTTCTCATTTTATCCAGGTGTTCTATACATTTAGTATATCATGTTAACTCACAGTAAGAAAGCAGATTTAGCTCTTACACTTTTTATAGGCTACATAACAGTCCATAGAACAGAAATACCACCTATTTCAGACGTAGCTTATTGAGAGACACTCAGGTTACTTTCTGTTTTATTTTGTTGTTCTGCTAACTTGTTCTAAGCCCAGAAAATATTGTTGAAAATACAAAAAAACAAAATTAAGATAGGGGTAAGGATTAGGGTTTAGGGTATGGTTTAGGGTTAGGTTACAGGTTAGGCTTAGGGTACAGATTAGGGTTAGGGTACGGGTTAGGATTAGCGTATGTGTTGGGGAACAAGTTAGGGTTAGGTTTAGAGTTAGGGTTATGGTTAGGGTACGGGTTAGGTTACGGCTATGGTTTACGGTACGGGTTAGGGTTAGGGTATGGGTGAGGGTTAGGGTTAGTGTACGCATTAGGTTACAGGTGAGTGTACGGCTAAGGGGTAGGATTAGGGTACTGGTTAGGGTACGGCTATGGGTTACGGTATGGGTTAGAGTTAAGGTAAGGGTGAGGGTTAGGTTTAGGGTTATTGTACACATTAGGGTACAGGTTAGGGAACCCTACGGGTTAGGGTTAGGGTACGGGTTAGAGTATGGTTTAGTGTTAGGGTACAGGTTAGGATTAAGGAAAATTTTAGGGTATGGGTTACGGTTAGGGTTAGGGTTACGATATGGGTTAGGGTTAGGGTACAGTTTAGGGTATGGGTACGGTTTAGGGTCACGGTATGGATTAGTGTTAGGGTATGGGTTAGGATTAGGATACGAGTTAGGGTAAGGGTTAGGGTTAGGTTTAGGTTTAGGGAACGTGTACGGTTTAGGGTACAGGTTAGGGTACAACAACGGGTTAGGTTTAGAGTATAGGTTAGTGTTAGTGTACGGGTTAGGATTAGGGTACGGGTGAGGGTATGCATTAGGGTAAGGGTTAGGGTTAGGGAACGGGTACGGTTGAGGGTACATGTTAGGGCACGACAAAGGTTTAGGGTTAGCGTACGTATTAGGGTACAGGTTAGTGTTAACGTACGGGTTAGGGTTAGGGGACGGGTTAGGGTAAGGCTTCAGATAAGGGTTAGGGTTAGGGTTAGGGAACGGTTATGGTTTTAGGTACAGGTAGGGTACGACAACGGTTTAGGGTTAGCGTACGTGTTAGGGTACGGGTTAATGTTAGTGTACGGGTTAGGATTAGGGTACGAGTTAGGGTAAGGCTTCCAGTAAGGGTTAGAGTTAGGGTTAGGGTTAGGGAATGGGTACGGTTTAGGGTACAGGTTAGGGTATGACAACGGTTTAGGGTTAGCATACGTGTTAGGGTACGGGTTAGTGTTAGTGTATGGGTTAGGATTAGGGTATGGGTTAGGGTAAGGCTTTGGGTAAGGGTTAGGGTTAGGGTTAGGGAACGGGTACGGTTTAGGGTACAGGTTAGGATACGACAGCGGTTTAGGGTTAGCATACGTCTTAGGGTATGGGTTAGTGTTAGCGTAAGGGTTAGGATTAGTGTACGGGTTAGGGTAAGGCTTCGGGTAAGGGTTAGGGTTAGCGTTAGGGTTAGGGAATGGGTACAGTTTAGGGTACAGGTTAGGGTACGACAATGGTTTAGGGTTAGCATACGTGTTAGGGTACGGGGTAGTGTTAGTGTACAGGTTAGGATTAGGGGACGGGTTAGGGTAAGGCTTCGGATAAGGGTTAGGGTTAGGGTTATGGTTAGGGAACGGGTACTGTTTTGGTACAGGTTAGGGTACGACAATGGTTTAGGGTTAGCGTACGTGTTAGGGTATGGGTTAGTGTTAGTGTACGGGTTAGGATTAGAGTACGGGTTAGGGTAAGGCGTCGGGTAAGGGTTAGGGTTAGGGAACGAGTACGGTTTTGGGTACGGGTTAGTGTAAGGCTTCGGGTAAGGGTTAGGCTTAGGGTTAGGGTTAGGGAACGGGTGAATTGCAGTGCCCCTGTTCTCCATATAAAGTGATGGAAATATCCAATGGAAGTGTTAAAAACATCCTATTTTACCTGAGCCTTTTACACTGCTATATGTTAATTACGGTTTTGCTCACACATCTGTTCATTGAAGTTACAGTATTGTCAATTCCTGTTACTGATCCACCAGAGTGGGCCCCAACAAGGCTCCCCTTGCCCAGTGTCATTGGAGCCAACAGATCGAGACTGAGTTTGGTTCAGAAGCAAGGGAAACTTTATATTTTCTTCAGAGAATGGAGGGGTGAGAGCGTGCACTACCCCGTGGGCTGTGGGCTGGGCTGCTGTGTAGGGATCCCAGCAGCGTCAGCGGGAGGGAGGGGCGGAGCTCTCGAGGGGCGGGTTGACTGCAGCTCAGGCTCTACGTCGCGGAGTCTGCATGGGGCCCCGGGAGCTGAATTGTCGACCCAGCCATTCTGCATTAGGAAATCGGGTCTGAAGTGCCGGGTGTTGGACCTCTGCATGCGGAACCCTAGGAGCATGTGAAATTAGACAAAGCACAAGGGAAAAAATGATTAGACTTTATTTTATTGCCCAGATTCTATTTTTATCTCCCAGGAATTTTTCATGGGCTTTGCTGGTGACAAACCACTCCTCTGTCTTTTGTCCCATTCCTCATTCTTGGGGCGCTGTGGGTGCAGACCCCTCTTCTGTAACTGCTTCGTGCTGAGTTGGGAGTCCTCATACTCGTGGGGAGGGGCAGAACTTCTCCCTAGCAGCCTCCAGGTGAGGTTGATTGTCCCCAGGCCTCCTGCCTCACTGCTTGTCCGCCTGAGCGCCAGCATTGGAAGTGTTATAGATTCTAAGGGACCTTTAAGGGTCCAGGAAAGAGATGCACAGAGACGCTGGGGGGGCCGGCTTTATCCCGCCCCACATTTGTTCAGCCACCTTAGGCTGACGGTTTCTGCCAGCCTAGATGCTCTGACCAGTAGTCTGTGCTTTCTTCAATTAGGCCCCTAAATTAACGTACAAACAGCACCAGATGTCAGAGCCCTGCCCACTCAACTCCCAGACAGTCCAGGCCCGGTGGTGATCCAGGACCATGACGGCCACTGAGTCAACAGCCTTTTGAAGTAGCCAGGAGTCCAGCTGGTCTCATTGGCCGCCATCACCGCGGTGTCTGTAGGCTTTTCTATGGTGACAGCGTGATATTTTAGGTGTTTAGCTAACGTTTCCCCAAAGATGGTGTGGGAATTTTTGAACCCTTGGGGCAGGACGGCCCAGCAGTATTGTTTTTGTTGTATGTTGAGTCCTGCCACTCACGAGCCAAAATTTCTTGTGACCCTGGGACTAATGGAATACAGAAGAAGGCATCATTGAAGTCTAATACAGAATACCATGTCCTGGTGGATGGTAGAATGACCAGCAGGGTGTAGGAATTAGGAACTACTGGATATATATCCTCGGTGGCTTCACTGACTGTCCTGACATCCTTTAGCAGGTCCCCAGCAGCCCGCGGGGCTCTCGTGGTCAGGCCAATCCCAGGATATGGAGCTCATCTTGTCAGGTCCCCAGCAGCCAACTGGGCTCTCATGGTAAGGCCCCTCCCAGGGTATGGAGCTCACCTGTGCAGCTACCCAGCAGCCCATGAGGCTCTCGTGGTCAGGCCCCTCCCAGGATACAGAGCTCCCCTGGGCAGGTACCCTGGCAGGTTTGGGCACACAGGAACCGTGCACATAGCCCTCATTGCAGAGCACCCCCAGCTCACCTGTCGCTCAGAGCAGACACAGAGCACCTCAGAGCAGGACTTGAACTAACAAATAGCAGCTCCGACAGGTCTGTGACCCTGGGCATCACTCTGTGCGGCCTCCCTCCACCTGGTCTTCCAGAGATTTCCACTGCACCCGGGGCACCAGGCCTCTGTCTCCACCCACCACCCACCCCTCCTCTCCCTGACTCCTGGGTTCCTCTCATTAGGAGAGGGTTTTCTTGAAGTTGTCTCCCATTCATGGGCCAGATAAAATGATTAGAAAACAAGCCAGAGCTGCAGCCCCTTGTCTATCCTGACTCTCAGGAGCCCACACCTGTTCCTTGGACCAGGCCTGTTCATCAAGGTCCATTTTCTGCAGCTGTGAGTCCCTGAGGGTCGAGGATTGGCTGACCTGGGCAGCCTGACACTGCCGGCCAGCCCTCCCCAGGTGTGCCTGTATTGAGGTCAATATAAACACCGCTCCAGGCAGCAAGAGCCCCTGCAGCTGTGCCTGACACCATATTCTCTGCCCCGTCCACAGTGTCGGGGCTGGGCTGGTGGGTGGGAGTGAGGGGCTACGCCTTTGTGGGTGGCCCAGTGTGAGTGGGGCTCTGCTGGACTTTCTGCAGGAGTTGCCAAGCTGCCAACTGCTAAAGAAGAGGATGTGTCACCCATACCTGCCGCTGGAATTTCTCCCCGGGCAGAGGTGAGGAAGGAAAAAAGCAGTGGGGGCCTGGACTGGAGGGGTACCTCAGGCAGGGAAATGGAAAGCTTCCAGAAGAGCACCCAGGGCCAGGACCGTCCTGGCTGGCCTGCAGGCACCAAGTCGGCCGGTGTGCTCTCGCTGGGGTGGCTCCACAGCCCTTCGTGTAGGCCTTCAAGTCCTTGTACATATTCAGGTGTTTTACCTGGGATGGGTGGGAACAGTTCAGCAGCAGCTTGCCTGGGGCTCAGCTCACGTTTACTCACAGACTCCTCGGCACTGTCCCCCAGCTTTGCAATGAGGACACTCTTTGGTGGGTGGGGGGCTGCTGGCTGCATTGGAGACGATTCCCCGCCTCTGACCAACTTCAGCATTGTTTACCAGTGGAACAAGTACCCTGATAGGGTTTTCTTCTGTATAACTGGTGGGTTCTTTTTTTTTTTCTTTTTTGGTTCAAGGTAGATTTTATTCCTCTTTTTTGTATTTATAGATATAAGCGTGGAAATAATTCATTTCTATAAATACATGTATGTGAAGGGAATAACTTTTGTTTTTTAAAATTTTTATTTTTTTAATTTTTAAATTTAATTTTATTTACATTTTTACACAGCAGGTTCTTATTGGCTATCTATTTTATACATATAAATGTATACATGTCAATCCCAATCTCCCAACTCATCCCACCACCAACCAACCCCACGGCTTTACCCTCTCGGTGTCCATACGTTTGTTCTCTACATCTGTGCTTCCATTTCTACCCTGCAAACCGGTATATCTGTACCATTTTTCTAGGTTCCACATATACGCATTAATATACATTATTTGTTTTCCTCTTTCTGACTTACTTCACTCTGTAGGACAGTCTCTAGATCCATTGACGTCTCTACAAATGACCCAATTTCATTGCTTGGCTGAGTAATATTCCATTTTATATATGCACCACATCTTTATCCATTCATCTGCCTCTGGGCATTTAGGTTGCTTCCATTACCTGGCTATTGTAAATAGTGCTGCAAAGAATATTGTGGTGAATGTGTCCTTTCAATTTATGATTTTCTCTGGGTATATGTCAAGTAGTGGGATTGCTGGATCATATGGTAATTCTATTTTTAGTTCTTTAAGGAACCTCCATACTGTTCTCCATAGTGACTGTATCAATTTACATTCCCACCAATAGTGGAAGAGGGTTCCTTCTCTCCACACCCTCTCCAGCATTTGTTGTTTGTAAATTTCCTGATGATGCCAATTCTAACAGGTGCGAAGGGATACCTCATTGTAGTTTTGATTTGCATTTCTCTAATAATTAGTGATGTTGGCTTAGGGTAAGGATTAGGATTAGAGATAGGGTAAGGGTTAGGGAACGCGTACAGTTTAGGGTACAGGTTAGGGTACGACAACGGTTTAGGGTTAGAGTACGTGTTAGGGTACGAGTTAGTGTTAGTTTATGGGTTAGGATTAGGGTACGGGTTAGGGTAAGGCATCGGGTAAGGGTTAGGGTCAGGGTTAGGGATAAGGAATGGGGACGGTTCAGGGTACAGGATAGGGTACGACAACTGTTAAGGGTTAGCATACGTGTTAGGATACGGGTTAGTGTTAGTGTACGGGTTAGGATTAGGGTACAGGTTAGGGTAAGGCTTCGGATAAGGGTTAGAGTTAGGGTTAGGGAATGTGTACGGTTTAGGGTACATGTTAGGGTATGACAATGGTTTAGGATTAGCGTACGTGTTAGTGTACGGGTTAGTGTTAGTGTACGGTTTAGAATTAGGGTACGGGTTAGGGTAAGGCTTCGGTTAAAGGTTAGGGTTAGGATTAGGTATAGAGAACGGGTAAGGTTTATGGTTAGCATACCTGTTAGGGTATGGGTTAGTGTTAGTGTACGGGTTAAGATTAGGGAATGGGTTAGGGTAAGCCTTCGGGTAAGGGTTAGTGTTAAGGATAGGGTTAGGGAACGGGGACCGTTTACGGTACAGTTTAGGGTACGACAATGGTTTAGGGTTATAGTACGTGTTAGAGAATGGGTTAGTGTTACTGTATGGGTTAGGATTAGGGGACGGGTTAGTGTAAGGCTTCGGGTAAGGGTTAGGGTTAGGGAAAGGGGATGGTTTAGGTTACAGGTTAGGGTATGACAACAGTTTAGGGTTAGAGTACGTGTTAGGGTACGGGGTAGTGTTAGTGTACTTGGTAGGATTAGGGGACGTGTTAGGGTAAGGCTTCGGGTAAGGGTTAGGTTTAGGTATAGGGAATGGGGATGGTTTAGTGTACAGGTTACGGTACGACAACGGTTTAGGTTTAGCGTACATGTTAGGGTAGGTTTAGTGTTACTGTATGTGTTAGGATTAGGGGACGGTTTCGGGTAAAGCTTCAGGTAAGGGTTAGGGATAGGGTTAGGGAATGGGTATGGTTTAGGGTACAGGTTAAGGTACGATAAAGGTTTAGGGTTAGCATACGTGTTAGGGTACGGGTTAGTGTTAGCGTACGGGTTAGGATTAGGGGACGGGTTAGGGTAAGGCTTT
This sequence comes from Delphinapterus leucas, assembly GCF_059928025.1. Lineage (NCBI taxonomy): Eukaryota > Metazoa > Chordata > Mammalia > Artiodactyla > Monodontidae > Delphinapterus > Delphinapterus leucas. The sequence continues at coordinate 80,326,556 of NC_143137.1, read as the reverse complement.
GTGTAAGCGTTAGTGTTAGGGTTATGGTTATGGTTAGGGAACGGGGACGGTTTAGGGTACAGGTTAGGGTATGACAATATTTTAGGGTTAGCATACGTGTTAGGGTATGGGGCAGTGTTAGTGTATGGGGTAGGATTAGGGGACGCGTTAAGGTAAGGATTCGGGTAAGTATTAGGGTTAGGATTAGGGAATGGGCCGGTTTATAGTACAGGTTAGGGTACGACGATTTAAGCTTAGCGTACATGTTAGGGTACGGGTTAGTGTTAGTGTATGGGTTAGGATTAGGGGACGGGTTACGGTACGGTTTCGGGTAAGGGTCAGGGTTAGGATTAAGGTTAGGGAATGGGGACGGTTTAGGGTACAGGTTAGGGTATGACAATGGTTTAGGGTTACCATACGTGTTAGTGTACGGGTTGCTGTTAGTATCCGGGTGGGATTAGGGAAAAGGTTAAGGTAAGGCTTCGGGTAAGTGTTAAGGTTAGGGAACGGGGACGGTTTAGGGTACAGGTTAGGGTATGACAACGGTTTAGGGTTACCGTACATGTTAGTGTATGGGTTGCTGTTAGTATCCGGGTTGGGATTAGGGAAAAGGTTAAGGTAAGGCTTCGGGTAAGTGTTAGGGTTAGGGTTAGGGTTACGGACGGGGACGGTTTAGGGTACAGGTTAGGGTACGACAATGGTTTAGGTTTAGCGTATGTGCTAGGGTACTGGTTAGTGTTAGTGTATGTGTTAGGATTAGGGGACAGGTTAATGTAAGGCTTTGGGTTACTGTTAGGGTTAGGGTTAGGGTTTGTGTTACTGTTAGGGAACGGGGACTGTTTAGGGTATAGGTTAATGTATGACAACAGTTTAGGGTTAATGTACGTGTTAGGGTACGGGTTAGGGCTAGTGTACGGGTTAGGATCAGGGGACGGGTTAGGGTAAGGCTTCGGGTAAGGGTTAGGTTTAGGGTTAGGGTTAGGGTTACTGTTTCAGAACGGGGACGGATTAGGGTACAGGTTAGGGTACGACAACTTTTAGGGTTAGTGTACGTGTTAGGGTACGGGTTAGTGGTAGTGTACGGGTTAGGAATAGGGAACGGGTTAGGGTAAGGCTTCAGGTAAGGGTTAGGGTTAGGGAACGGGGATGTTTCAGGGTACAGGTAAGGGTATGACAATGGTTTATGGTTAGTGCACGTGTTAGGGTACGGGTTAGTGTTATTGTATGGGTTAGGATTAGGGAACGGGTTAGGGTAAGGCTTCGGGGAAGGGTTAGGTTTAGGGAACGGGGATGGTGTACAGGTTAGGGTACAACAACAGGTTAGAGTTAGCATACGTGTTAGTGTACGGGTTAGTGTTAGTGTACGGGTTAGGTTTAGCGGACGGGATAGGGTAAGCCTTCGGATAAGGGTTAGGGTTAGGGTTAGGGAACGGGGATGGTTTAGGGTACAGGTTAGCGTACGACAACGGTTTAGGGTTAGTGTACGTGTTAGGGTACGGGTTAGTGTTAGCATACGGGTTAGGATTATGGGATGGGTTACGGTAACGCTTCGGGTAAGGGTTAGGGTTAGGGATAGGGTTAGGGTTAGGGGACGGGGACAGTTTAGGGTACAGGTTAGGGTACGACAACGCTTTAGGGTGAGTGTACGTGTTAGGGTACGGGTTAGTGTTAGCGTACGTGTTAGGATTAGGGGACGGGTTAGGGTAACGCTTCGGGTAAGGGTTAGGGTTAGGGGTTGGGGACGGTTTAGGGTACAGGTTAGGGTATGACAACGCTTTAGGGTGAGCGTACGTGTTAGGGTACGAGTTAGTGTTAGCGTACGGGTTAGGATTAGGGGACGGGTTAGGGTAAGGCTTCGGGTAAGGGTTAGGGTAAGGGTTAGGGTGCGGGTTAGGGGACGGGGACGGTTTAGGGTACAGGTTAGGGTACGACAACGCTTTAGGGTGAGCGTACGTGTTAGGGCATGGGTTATTGTTAGCGTACGGGTTAGGATTAGGGGACGGGTTAGGGTAAGGCTTCGGGTAAGGTTTAGGGTAAGGATTAGGGTTAGGGTTAGGATTAGGAGACGGAGACGGTTTAGGGTACAGGTTAGGGTACGACAACGCTTTAGGGTGAGCACACGTGTTAGGGTACGGGTTAGTGTTAGTGTACGTGTTAGGATTAGGGGATGGGTTAGGGTAAATCTTTGGGTAAGGGTTAGGGTTAGGGGATGGGGACAGTTTAGGGTACAGGTTCGGGTACGACAACGCTTTATGGTGAGCATACGTGTTAGGGTACGGGTTACTCTTAGCGTACGGGTTAGGATTAGGGGATGGGTTAGGGTAGGGCTTCGGTTAAGGGTTCGGGTTAGGGGACGGGGGCGGGCACCGTTTAGAGTACACGTTAGGGTACGACAACGCTTTAGGGTGAGCGTACGTTTTAGGGTATGGGTTAGTGTTAGCGTACGGGTTAGGATTGGGGACGGATTAGGGTAAGGCTTTGGTTAATGGTTAGGCTTAGGGTTAGGGTTAGGGGATAGGGACGATTTAGGGTACAGGATAGGGTACAACAACGCTTTAGGGTGAGCGTACGTGTTAGGGTACGGGTTAGTGTTAGCGTACGGGTTCGGATTTGGGGATGGGTTAGGGTAAGGCTTTGGGTAAGGGTTAGGGTTAGGTTTCGGGTTATGCTTAGGGGATAGGGACGGTTTAGGGTACAGGTTAGGGTATGACAACGCTTTAGGGTGAGTGTACGTGTTAGGGTACGGGTTAGTGTTAGCGTACGGTTTAGGATTAGGGGACTGGTTAGGGTAAGGATTAGGGTAAGGGTTAGGGTTAGGGGATGGGGACGGTTTAGGGTACAGCTTAGGGTACGACAACGCTGTAGGGTGAGCGTACGTGTTAGGGTAAGGATTAGGGTAAGGGTTAGGGTTAGGGGATGGGGACGGTTTAGGGTACAGCTTAGGGTACGACAACGCTGTAGGGTGAGCGTACGTGTTAGGGTGCGGGTTAGTGTTAGCGTACGGGTTAGGATTAGGGGACGGGTTAGGGTAAGGCTTCGGGTAAGGGGTAGGGTTAGGGTTAGGGTTAGGGGATGGGGACGGTTTAGGGTACAGGTTAGGTTATGACAACGCTTTATGGTGAGCCTTCGTGTTAGGGTACTGGTTAGTGTTAGCGTACGGGTTAGGATTAGGGGACGGGTTAGGGTAAGGCTTCAGGTAAGGGTTAGGGCTAGGGTTAGGGTTAGGGGATGGGGACGGTTTTGTGTACAGTTTAGGGTACGACAACGCTTTAGAGTGAGCGTACGTGTTAGGGTACGGGTTAGTGTTAGCATACGGGTTCGGATTAGGGGACAGGTTAGGGTAAGGCTTCAGATAAGGGTTAGGGTAAGTGTTAGGGTTAGGGTTAGGGTTATGGGACGGGGACGGTTTATGGTACAGGGTAGGGTTCGACAACGCTTTAGGGTGAGCGTACGTGTTAGGGTATGGGTTAGTGTTAGCGTACAGGTTAGGATTTGGGGACGGGTTAGGGTAGGGTTTCAGGTAAGGTTTAGGGTTAGGGTTATGTTTAGGTTTAGGTTTCGGGGACAGGGACGGTTTAGGGTACAGGTTACGGTACGACAACGCTTTAGGGTGAGCATACGTGTTAGGGTATGGTTTAGTGTTAGCGTACGGGTTAGGATTAGGGAACAGGTTAGGTTAAGGCTTCGGGTAAGGGTTAGGGTAAGGGTTAGGGTTAGGGTTAGGGTTAGGGGACAGGGACGGTTTAGGGTACAGGTTAGGGTACGACAACGCTTTAGGGTGAGCATACCTGTTCGGGTATGGGTTAGTGTTAGCGTACGGGTTAGGATTAGGGGACGGGTTAGGGTAAGGCTTTGGGTAAGGGTTAGGGTTAGGGTTAGCGTTAGGGTTAGGGCTAGGGGACTGGGACGGTTTAGGGTACAGGTTAGGGTACGACAACGCTTTACGGTGAGTGTGCGTGTTACGGTACGGGTTAGTGTTAGCCTACGGGTTAGGATTAGGGGACGGGTTAGGGTAAGGCTTCGGGTAAGGGTTAGGGTTAGGGTTGGGGGACGGGGACGGTTTAGGGTACAGGTTAGTGTACAACAAGGCTTTAGGGTGAGCGTACGTGTTTGGGTACGGGTTAGTGTTAGCGTACGTGTTAGGATTAGGGGACGAGTTAGGTTAAGGCTTCAGGTAAGGGTTATGGTTTGGGTTATGGTTAGGGTTAGGGTTAGGGTATGGGGACGTTTTAGGGTACAGGTTAGGGTATGACATCGCTTTAGGGGGAGCGTACGTGTAAACGGTATGGGTTAGTGTTAGCGTTCGGGATAGGATTAGGGGACGTGTGAGGGTAAGGCTTCGGGCAAGGGTTAGGGTTAGGGTTGGGGATGGGGATGGGGACGGTTTAGCGTACACGTTAGGGTACGACAACGCTTTAGGGTGAGCGTACGTGTTAGGGTACGGGTTAGTGTCAGTGTACGGTTTAGGATTAGGGGACGGGTTAGGGTAAGGCTTTGGGTAAGGGTTAGGGTTAGGGTTAGCGTTAGGGTTAGGGCTAGGGGACTGGGACGGTTTAGGGTACAGGTTAGGGTACGACAACGCTTTACGGTGAGTGTGCGTGTTACGGTACGGGTTAGTGTTAGCCTACAGGTTAGGATTAGGGGACGGGTTAGGGTAAGGCTTCGGCTAAGTGTTAGGGTTAGGGTTAGAGTTAGGGGATAGGGACGGTTTAGGGTACAGTTTAGGGTACGACAATGCTTTCGGGTGAGCGTACATGTTAGGGAACGGGTTATTGTTAGCGTACGGTTTAGGATTAGGGGACGGGTTAGGGTAAGGCTTTGGGTAAGGGTTAGGGTTAGGGTTGGGGGATGGGGACGGTTTAGGGTACAGGTTAGGGTACAACAAGTCTTTAGGGTGAGCGTACGTGTTTGGGTACGGGTTAGTGTTAGCGTACGTGTTAGGATTAGGGGACGAGTTAGGTTAAGGCTTCAGGTAAGGGTTATGGTTTGGGTTATGGTTAGGGTTAGGGTTAGGGTATGGGGACGTTTTAGGGTACAGGTTAGGGTATGACATCGCTTTAGGGGGAGCGTACGTGTAAACGGTATGGGTTAGTGTTAGCGTTCGGGATAGGATTAGGGGACGGGTGAGGGTAAGGCTTCGGGTAAGGGTTAGGGTAAGTGTTAGGGTTGGGGATAGGGGATGGGGACGGTTTAGCGTACACGTTAGGGTACGACAACGCTTTAGGGTGAGCGTACGTGTTAGGGTACGGGTTAGTGTCAGTGTACGGTTTAGGATTAGGGGACGGGCTAGGGTAAGGCTTTGGGTAAGGGTTAGGGTTAGGGTTAGGGTTAAGGATAGGGTTAGGGGATGGGGACGGTTTAGGGTACAGGTTATGGTATGACAACGCTTTAGGGTGAGCCTTCGTGTTAGGGTACGGATTAGTGTTAGCGCACGGGTTAGGATTAGGGGACGGGTTAGGGCAAGGCTTCGGGTAAAGGTTAGGGTTAAGGGACGGGGACGGTTTTGAGTATAGGTTAGGGTACAACAACGCTTTAGGGTGAGCGTACGTGTTAGGGTACGGGTTAGTGTTAGCATACGGGTTAGGATTAGAGGACGGGTTAGGGTAAGGCTTCGGGTAAGGGGTAGGGTTAGGGTTAGGGAACGGGGACGGTTTGGGTACAGGTTAGGGTACGACAACACTTTAGCGTGAGCGTACGTGGTAGGGTACGGGTTAGTGTTAGCGTACGGGTTAGGATTAGGGGACGGGTTAGGGTAAGTCTTCGGGTAAGGGTTAGGGTTAGGGTTATGGTTAGGGGACTGGGACGCAGACGGTTTAGGGTACAGGTTAGGGTACGACAACGCTTTAGGGGGAGCGTACGTGTAAGGGTATGGGTTAGTGTTAGCATTCGGGTTAGGATTAGGGGACGGGTTAGGGTAAGGCTTCGGGTAAGGTTTAGGGTAAGTGTTAGGGTTAGGGTTAGGGGATGGGGACGGTTTAGGGTACAGGTTAGGGTACGACAATGCTTTAGGGTGAGCGTACGTGTTAGGGTATGGGTTAGTATTAGCGTACGGGTTAGGATTAGGGGACGGGTTAGGGTAAGGCTTCGGGTAAGGGTTAGGGGACGGGGACGGTTTAGGGTACAGGTTAGGGTACGAAGCGCTTTAGGGTGAGCGTACGTGTTAGGGTACGGGTTAGTGTTACCGTAAGGGTTAGGATTATGGGACAGGTTAGAGTAAGGCTTCGGGTAAGGGTTAGGGTTAGGGGACGGGGACGGTTCAGGGTACAGGTTAGGGTACGACAACGCTTTAGGGTGAGCATACGTGTTAGGGTACGGATTAGTGTTAGCGTACGGTTCCGGATTAGGGGACGGGTTAGGTTAAGGCTTCGGGTAAGGGTTAGGTTTAGGGTTAGGGTTATGGTTAGGGGACGGGGATGGTTTAGGGTACAGGTTAGGGTACGACAACGCTTTAGGGTAAGCGTACGTGTTAGGGTAGGGGTTAGTGTTAGCGTTCGGGTTAGGATTCGGGGACGGGTTAGGGTATGGCTTCGGGTAAGAGTTAGGGTTAGGGTTTGGGTTAGGGTTAGCGGATGGGGATGGTTTAGGGTACAGGTTAGGGTACAACAACGCTTTAGGGTGAGCCTACGTGTTAGGGTACGGGTTAGTTTTAGTGTACGGTTTAGGATTAAGGGACGGGTTAGGGTAAGGCTTCGGGTAGGGGTTAGTGTTAGGGTTAGGGTTAGGGGATGGGGACGGTTTAGGGTACAGGTTAGGGTATGACAATGCGTTAGGGTGAGCGTACGTGTTAGGGTTCGGGTGAGTGTTAGCTTACGGGTTAGGATTAGGGGACGGGTTATTGTAAGGCTTCGGGTAAGGGTTAGAGTTAGGAATAAGGTTAGGGTTAGGGTTAGGGGACGGGGACGGTTTAGGGTACAGGTTAGGGTACGACAACGTTTTAGGGTGAGCGTACGTGTTAGGGTACTGGTTAGTGTTAGTGTACGGGTTAGGATTAGGAGACGGGTTAGGGTTAGGTTCAGGGTTAGGCTTATGGTTATGGTTAGGGTTTTCGTTTTCGCTTCAAGGTAGGTTTTATTCCTCTTTTTTTGTATTTACAGATATAAGCATGGAAATAATTTATTCATATAAATACATGTATGTGAAGGGAAGAATTTTTTTATGTTTTACTTTGTTTAATTTTATTTTTTTTAATTTAGGACTTTATTTTATTTTTTATACAGCAGTTTCTTATTGGTTATCTATTTTATACATATAAATGTATACATGCCAATCCCAATCTCTCAACTCCTCCCACCACCCCCCCAACAGCTTTCCCCCTTTGGTGTCCATACGTTTGTTGTCTACATCTGTTGCTCTATTTCTGCCTTGCAAAACGGTTCATCTGTACAATTCTTCTAGGTTCCACATATATGCATGAACATACAAGATTTGTTTCTCTCTTTCGGACTTACTTCACTCTGTATGACAGTCTCTAGATCCATCGACGTCTCTACAAATGACCCAATTTCATTCCTATTTATGGCTTAGTAATATTCCATTTTATATATGTACCACATCTTTATGCATTCGTCTGTCTGTGGGCATTTAGGTTGCTTCCATTACCTCGATATTGTAAATAGTGATGCAGTGAATATTGCGCTGAATGTCTCTTTTTGATTTATGGTTTTGTCTGGGTATATGCCCAGTAGTGGGATTGCTGTACCATATGGTAATTCTATTGTTAGTTTTTTAAGAAACTCCATATTGTTCTCCATAGTGACTGTATCAATTTACATTCCCAACAATAGTGGAAGAGGGTTCCTTTTCTCCCCACCCTCTCCAGCATTTGTTGTTTGTCGATTTTCTGATGATGCCCATTCTAACAGGTGTGAGGTGATACCTCATTGTTGAGTCTATTTCGTTGAGCAAGGAGTAGGTATTGTCTAATACATATTTGGCTTATGGAACGGTATCTGTGCTAATTTCAATCTCTGGTTTTATACAGCACTCCAACTCAACTCTCCCCTTAAGCAAGCATAAGTTTTTTATCTAAATGTGAGACTCTGTTCGGTTTTGTAATTCAGTTCATGCGTAGCCAACTTTACACTCCCTCTATTAGTGTTATATGATAACTTTCTTTCTCTGTGTGACATATTTCTCTTAGAATCATCGTACTTAAATCCACTCAATTTGCTGCTACAGGCCTGATGACATTGATTTCATTGCTGAGTGATATTCCATTGTACGTAAGTAGCACAACTTCTTTATCCATTTTTTTCTTTCTGGGATATTTAAGTTGTACTGAACTCGAGGTTCTTGTAAACACAGCAGCCCTAAATTTTGGGTTGGCTGTGTCTTGTTGACTTTAATTTTCCTAAGCTATAGGACCATAAGTGGAAGTGCCCTAGGCTCTGTAGCTTTGTTTTTTAGATGTTTCAGGATACACCATACACTTCTCCACAGTGGCTCTCGGCAGTTCACACACCGCCCATAAGTGTATAAAGGCTCCCTGTTCTCCATGGCCTGTCCTGCATTCCTGGTTTTTACAATTTTTTCGGATGACCCTTTTGACCGGTGGGAAATGAGACTTCTTTGTTGTGCACAGTTGCATTGCTTGCTTGCTTGGTTGCCCATAAAGTGCATATGCGTTTTTTTCCTGAATATATTCAGGAAAAAACGCATTCGCCCTTTTTGGCCAACTGCATCATTGTCGAAATTCTGCCGCTTTTCATGTGCTTTAAAGACGAGTCCAATCTATCTCTTGAAATCTGTTTCTTGCAATTCTGTCTTCCATTCAGATCCTCTTCTTTGCCTTACCTCAACATATTTTTGGACGTTAGTTTTCATTTATAACTCTGCAGGTTTGTGAATTGCAGTGACCCCGAGCTCCATTTTTTAAGTTGCTCTTTTGTGAGCTGGCCTCAAAACCGCAGGATTGCTTCAGGCCCTATTTTGGCTCCGGCGAGGCGGGCTGAGCCTTTTTAAAATTCTTATTCTTCATGGGAAATTAGAGTGACATGTGCCCGTCCAAACCCCTACAACTATTCTCTCATTGGTTCCCCCTCTTCCCGTTCGTCCTCCTCACAATTTGCAAAATGTGCGAAACAGAAGTTTAAATGTGCTGATTCTCCAACTGGGGAGATTCTAAGTAACGTGGCTGCAGTGGTGAACAGGAGCACCAGGAGAGGATAAATGAGGTGCATTTTAGACGCATCTCCCGATCACATGGTGTACAGTCCTCTGGGTTTTCCATGCATGTTTTAGCTGTAGGAAGATCCCTTGAACCTGCGGATTTGGGACCCATTGAATGGGTACCAGGTAGTATTACTTTAAAGGGTGTGCATTTCCTTATCCAACCTCACATTTCTCTTAGCGCGAACAGTTTCCAGCCTTATGTCTCATCCTGCTGTGGGTCTAGATGTGTTCGATCCATGTTGTATCACCGTCCCTGAGGAAAAGTTGTAAGAGGTTTTCTCTGTCTCTCTGTCGTTTATTTTTTTCAGTTTATTATTATATTGGTTACAGCTGATTTTCAAAGCTCTGTTTCTTGCTGCTGTCCATCCTCTTGATTCACGTACAGAGAGACATCGATAAACTCTGTTTCAGCTTCTTACCAGTCGTATATATTCTTTTCCGGTGACTTGAGTGTGCTGAGTGCAGTTCTTTTAGCTGCCGTGTAGGCCTTGTTGATGATCAATTTGGTATTTGGAACGGTATCTTTGCTAATTTCAACCTCCTGGATAATGCCTCACCCCTCCCCACCTTTCCCGTTTAGCAGCCTTATGCGTGTTTTCTACATATTTGACTATGTTTTTGTTTGGTAATTTATTTCATGTGTAGCCATTTTGGATTCCACCTTTAAGTGATATCTTACGATATGTGTCTTTTTCTTTTTGAATTATGTCACTTAGAATGATCATACGTAACCCCTCTGGAGTTGTTACAACTGGCCATATTTCATTGATTTCCAGGCTGAGTAATATTCCACTCTACGTAAGTACCACATCTCTATCCATTTTTTCCCCTCCAGAGACATTTAAGTTATATCCTAGTCGAGGATCTTTGAAACAGAGAGGCGGTAAACATTGGGGTGCCTGTGTCCTCTCGATTTTTGTTTTTCCCAAGATATACGCCCATGAGTGCAAGTGCCCTATGCTCTGTAGCTCATTTTTTAGATGCTTTAGTAAACACAATACACTTCTCCAGAGTGGCCGTTGGCAATATACACTTCCACTATAAGCCTCACGGGGCTCCCTTTTCTCCTCGCCCTGTCCTGCATTTCTGGTGTTTACACTTTATGAGGACGGCTCTTCTGACTGATGCGAAGTGATGCCTTTTGTAGTATTGATTTCCAGTGCCCACCTGTTTGGTTGGCCTAAAAAGCGTATGCCCTTTTCTTGAATATATATAGAAAAAACGCATACACCCTTTATGGCCAACTGCAATGTTGGCAATGTTCAGCCCCTTTTCTTGTGCTTAATGGCGAGTCCTCTCTACCTCCTCAAATCCCTTTCCTGCCATTCTCCCTTGCTTACAAGTCCTTTTCTCTGACTTTCCTCAAGACACTTTTCAGTGATAGATATTTTCAACTCTGCAGTTTCGTGAATTTTAGTGCCCCTGAGTTCCATTTTTCAACTTGTGTTTATGGGAACTGGCCACAAAGCAGCGGGATTTCCTCAAGCCCTATTCTGTTTCCATGGGCAACCCTAGTCTTTGGTCAATTCGTCTTCCTGATTGGAAATTAGAGTGACATGTGCCTGTCCGAACACCTAGGACTTGTCTCTCATTGTTGCTCCTCCTTCCGCTTCATCCTCTGGACAGATTCCAAACTGTGTGCAACAGGATGTTGACGGTGCTGACATCCCCAAGTGGGGAGGTTGTTAGGAAAGACGCTGGAGGGGTGAACCCGAGCACCAGGAGATGAGGAGATGAGATGCCTTTTCCAAACTCTTCCCGATCAGACGGTGTACCATCCTCTGGGTGTGACAGGCATGTTTTAGCTGTAGGAAGCGTCCCATTCATGTAAGGAGAACACCAGGGCTTTTTCAAAATCAGTGTCTCCCCGAAACCCAAACTGGGGAATTTTTTTTAAGCTACGGCTACACATGTGTTCATTAAGGGCCTTGGGAAGTAGGCAGAGTCCAAACTTTAGATGATTGAAGTCTTCAGGGTCAGAAGCGCTCACCATCGGCTTCTCTTAGGTTACATTTTAACTGTCATTGATAGATGATGTCAATAAAAATATCTATTCTTTTTCAGATTATTTGCCCTTATAGGTTATTGCAAAATATTGAGTGCAGTTCCCTGTGCTATACAGTAGTTCCTTGTTGATGATCTATTTTTTTTTTTTTTTTTTTTTTTTGATGATCTATTTTATACATAGCAGTGTGTATGTGTTAATCCCAAACTGTTAATATATCCCTCCTCCCACCTTTCCCCTTTGGTAATAATAAATTATAAGATTTTATACTTCTCAGAAATGGGGGAGCTGAAAGAGAGGTATCATTTTCAATGGAAAAGCATTTAAAACAAGATTGAAGCTTTAACCAAGATTATTAGGTGTACATCCCTGGAAAGAAATCACTTCGTTTCTCTAATATTGACCTGACAAATAAGACAAACCTTTTCACTGAACTTGCTTATAATAAAGTGATGGAAATATCAAATGGAAGTGTTAGAAACATCTTATTTTACCCGAGCCTTATACACTGTTCTACGTTAATTACAGTTTGGCTCACACATCTGTTCATTGAAGTTACAATGTTCTCAATTTCTGTTACTGATCCTCCAGAGTGGACCCCAACAAGTGTCCCCCTGCCCAGTGTCATTGGAGCCAACAGATCGAGACTGAGTTTGGTTCAGAAGCAAAGGAAGCTTTATATTTTGATCAGAGAATGGAGAGGTGAGAGCCTGAGCTACCCCGCAGGCTGTGGGCTGGGCTGCTGTGTAGAGATCCTGTCAGAGTCAGTGGGAGGGAGGGGGCGTAGCTCTCGAGGGCCGGGTTGGCTGCAGCTCAGGCTCTATATCGCGGAGTCTGCACTGGGCCCTGGGAGCTGAGGTGTCGACCCAGCCATTCTGCACTAGGAAATCTGGTCTGAAGTGCCGGGTCTGCATGCGGGACCCTAGGAGCACGTGAAATTAGACAAAGCACAAAGGATAAAAAAGGTTAGACTTTACTTTATTGCCCAGATTCTATTTTTATCTCCCAGGGATTTTTAATGGGCGTTGCCGGGGACAAACCCCTCTGTCTTTTGTCCCGTTCCTCATTCTTGGAGTGCTGAGGGTGCAGACCCTTCTTCTGTAACTGCTGAGTGCTGAGTTGGAAGCCCTCATACCCGGGGGCGAGGGTCAGAACTTCTCCCTAGCAGCCTCCAGGTGACGTTGATTGTCCCCAGGCCTCCTGCCTCCCTGCTCGTCTGCCTGAGCACCAGCGTTGGAAGTGTTAAAGATTCTAATGACCTTTAAGGGTCCAGGAAAGAGATGTGCAGAGACGCTGTGGGGGCCGGTTTCACCCCACCCCACATTTGTTCGGCCATCTTAGGCTGAGCAGCCTAGATGCTCTGACCTGTAGTCTGCGCTTTCTTCAATTAGGCCCCTGGATTAACGTAAAAGCAGCACCAGGTGTCGGAGCCCTGCCCGCTCAACTCCCAGACAGTCCAGGGTCAGTGGTGATCAAGGACCATGATGGCCACTGAGTCAACAGCCTTTTGAAGTAAACAGGAGTCCAGCCGGTCTTACTGGCCACCATCATCACGGTGTCTGTAGGCTTTTCTATGGTGACAGCGTGATATACGGTTCCCCCGCCAAGATTATTAGCTCCCCTCTGGGTGCAGTAAGTCCTGCAAGCAGTAGTCTACTCTTTTGGGACACACTCTTGTTGTTTTATGAGAGAAACTCCAGGTCAAGTGATGGTCACACGAGTCGTCATGGTGCCCCGTTGCCCCCGGCTATCTCTCTGGAGGTTGGAGTTGGAGGGCCTCCTCACTCGAGGTCGGTGTGCCCACGGAGCGAACCCGGCAACTTCAGGGCATGGTTGGTGGTTAGGATCACCACGTGGGGTCCTTTTCCCTTAGCAGGGAGGTGGCCTTTTGGGCTGCTGATTTCCAGGTTTTTAAATACCGCCAGTATCTTGGCCAGATGTGGCGGTGGGCCAAGCCCCTTGGTGACCGTAGTTTATCCTACCTGGATGGCATTCTTGCGTTGTTCCATTTCAAGTGGTCCCAGTTTTTGCACTAATACTCCAAAGGCGATTCACCTTTCACCGGGAATGTAAAGGTCAAAGGGTTTAGCTAAATTAGGGAGTTCCAGGGCAAGGGTCTGAATTGACTGCTCTTTCCATTCTTGAAAGGCCACTTCTGGATTCTATTCAAAAGGATCATCATCTTTTCCTTTCAGTGTTTCATATAGAGGCCCAGCTAGTAGACTGTACTTAGGGATCCAGAAGCAGCAAACCCTGGCCTCCCCAGGAACCCCTAAGCTGTCTTCTAGTTTTAGAAAGGGGTAAGGCTGCAAATGGTTTCCTCCCTTTCCTGGGATGGGCTTCTCCGACCTTCTGTGAGAATGAAGCCCAGGCAGGTCACCGTAGTCTGTGATATTTGAGCTTTTTCTTGGACAACTTCTATCCTTTATTGGCTTGGTAGTTCAGAGGCCTCCTTAGTAGGGCTGGCGATCAGAATGTCATCTGCATATTGGAGGAGGGTTTCCTTTTCCAGAGGTAGAACTTTTAGGTCTTTAGCTAAGCTTTCCCCAAAGATGGTGTGGGAATTTTTGAACCCTTGGGGCAAGACGGCCCGGAAGTATTGTTTTAGTTGTTTGTTGAGTCCTGCCACTCACAAGCCAAAATTTCTTGTGACTCTGGGACTAATGGAATACAAAAGAAGGCATCATTGAAGACTAATACAGAATACCATGTCCTGGTGGTTGGTAGAATGACCAGCAGGGTGTAGGAATTAGGAACTACTGGATATATATCCTCGGTGGCTTCACTGACTGTCCTGACATCCTTTAGCAGGTCCCCAGCAGCCCGCGGGGCTCTCGTGGTCAGGCCAATCCCAGGATATGGAGCTCATCTTGTCAGGTCCCCAGCAGCCAACTGGGCTCTCATGGTAAGGCCCCTCCCAGGGTATGGAGCTCACCTGTGCAGCTACCCAGCAGCCCATGAGGCTCTCGTGGTCAGGCCCCTCCCAGGATACAGAGCTCCCCTGGGCAGGTACCCTGGCAGGTTTGGGCACACAGGAACCGTGCACATAGCCCTCATTGCAGAGCACCCCCAGCTCACCTGTCGCTCAGAGCAGACACAGAGCACCTCAGAGCAGGACTTGAACTAACAAATAGCAGCTCCGACAGGTCTGTGACCCTGGGCATCACTCTGTGCGGCCACCCTCCGCCTGGCCTTCCAGAGACTTCCACTGCACCCGGGGCACCAGGCCTCTGTCTCCACCCACCACCCACCCCTCCTCTCCCTGACTCCTGGGTTCCTCTCATTAGGAGAGGGTTTTCTTGAAGTTGTCTCCCACTCATGGGCCAGATAAAATGATTAGAAAACAAGCCAGAGCTGCAGCCCCTTGTCTATCCTGACTCTCAGGAGCCCACACCTGTTCCTTGGACCTGGCCGGTTCAGCAGGTTCCATTTTCTGCAACTGTGAGCCCCTGAGGGGTGATGATTGGCTGACCTGGGCGGCCTTACCATGCCGGCCAGCCCTCCCCAGGTGTGCCTGGGTTGAGATCAATATAAACACCGCTCCAGGCAGCAAGAGCCCCTGCAGCTGTGCCTGACGCCATTTTCTCTGTCCTGTCAGCAGTGTCGGGGCTGGGCTGGTGGGAGGGAGTGAGAGGCCACGGCTTTGTGGGTGGCCCAGTGTGAGTGGGGCTCTGCTGGACTTTCTTCAACAGTTGCCAGGCTGCCACCTGCTAAAGAAGAGGATGTGTCACCCATACCTGCCACTGGAATTTCTCCCTGGGCAGAGGTGAGGAAGGAAAAAAGCAGTGGGGGCCGGGACAGGAGGGGTATCTCAGGCAGGGAAATGGAAATCTTCCAGAAGAGCACCCAGGGCCAGGACCATCCTGGCTGGCCTGCAGGCACCAAGTCGGCCGGCATGCTGTCCCTTGAGTGGCTCCACGGCCCTTCCTCTAGGCTTTCAAGTCCTTGTACATATTCAGGTGTTTTACCTGGGAAGGGTGGGAACAGTTCAGCAGCAACTGGCCTGGGGCTCAGCTCACGTTTACTCACAGATGCCTCCGCACGGTCCCCCAGCTTTGCAATGAGGACGCTTGTTGCGTGGGGGCTGCTGGCTGAATGGGAGATGATTCCCCACCACTGACCAACTTCAGAATTGTTTACAACTGGAGCAAGTGCCCTGATACGGTTTTCCTCTGTAACTGGTGGGTTCTGGTTTTTTTTTTTTCTTTTTTCCGTTTTTGGTTCAAGGTAGATTTTATTCCCCTTTTTGTGTATTTACAGATATAAGCATGGAAATAATTTACTCATATAAACACATGTATGTGAAGGGAAGAATTTTTTTTCTGTTTTACTTTTTTTAACTTTGAATTTTATTTTTTTATACAGCAGGTTCTTATTGGTTATCTATTTTATACATATAAATGTATACATGCCAATCCCAATCTCTCAACTCCTCCCACCACCACCCCCCCAACAGCTTTCCCCCTTTGGTGTCCATACGTTTGTTGTCTACATCTGTTGCTCTATTTCTGCCTTGCAAAACGGTTCATCTGTACAATTCTTCTAGGTTCCACATATATGCATGAACATACAAGATTTGTTTCTCTCTTTCTGACTTACTTCACTCTGTATGACAGTCTCTAGATCCATCGACGTCTCTACAAATGACCCAATTTCATTCCTATTTATGGCTTAGTAATATTCCATTTTATATATGTACCACATCTTTATGCATTCGTCTGTCTGTGGGCATTTAGGTTGCTTCCATTACCTCGATATTGTAAATAGTGATGCAGTGAACATTGCGGTGAATGTCTCTTTTTGATTTATGGTTTTGTCTGGGTATATGCCCAATAGTGGGATTGCTGTACCATATGGTAATTCTATTGTTAGTTTTTTAAGAAGCTCCGTATTGTTCTCCATAGTGACTGTATCAATTTACATTCCCAACAATAGTGGAAGAGGGTTCCTTTTCTCCCCACCCTCTCCAGCATTTGTTGTTTGTCGATTTTCTGATGATGCCCATTCTAACAGGTGTGAGGTGATACCTCATTGTTGAGTCTATTTCGTTGAGCAAGGAGTAGGTATTGTCTAATACATATTTGGCTTATGGAACGGTATCTGTGCTAATTTCAATCTCTGGTTTTATACAGCACTCCAACTCAACTCTCCCCTTAAGCAAGCATAAGTTTTTTATCTAAATGTGAGACTCTGTTCGGTTTTGTAATTCAGTTCATGCGTAGCCAACTTTACACTCCCTCTATTAGTGTTATCATATGATAACTTTCTTTCTCTGTGTGACATATTTCTCTTAGAATCATCGTACTTAAATCCACTCAATTTGCTGCTACAGGCCTGATGACATTGATTTCATTGCTGAGTGATATTCCATTGTACGTAAGTAGCACAACTTCTTTATCCATTTTTTTCTTTCTGGGATATTTAAGTTGTACTGAACTCGAGGTTCTTGTAAACACAGCAGCCCTAAATTTTGGGTTGGCTGTGTCTTGTTGACTTTAATTTTCCTAAGCTATAAGGCCATAAGTGGAAGTGCCCTAGGCTCTGTAGCTTTGTTTTTTAGATGTTTCAGGATACACCATACACTTCTCCACTGTGGCTCTTGGCAATTTGCATCCAGCCCATCAGCATAATAAGGCTCCCTGTTCTCAATGGCCTGTCCTGAATATATTCTTATTTTCTCAGGGTATAGGGCCGGCAGTGGGTGTGACTGATTGACTGCTAGCTCAGTGTTTCCCTTTTCAAAGCACCTCCATTGTGTTTTCATTAGTGGCTTTTACCACGTCCCCCTTAGAAAGGAGGGTACGCATTGCTCCACAATCCCTTCAGCATTTATTTCTTGCAGCATTTTTGCTAATGGCTTTTCTGACTGCTGTGAGCCGATAGGTTTTTGTAATTTGGGTTTGCGTGTCTTTAGAAATGCCTAAAATTCATCGTTTTTCCCCGCCTTTTTCTTTCCTGTTAAAAAAAGAGAGAGAGAAAAGTGTGAGTACAATATACCTCTTGACATTGTCCTCTTGGAAGCTTGCCGGTTTTTGAATTTTGTGGTCGATTTTCGACCCCAGGATTGTTTTGGTGGGCAGGTGTTATTACAGAGCCGCAAGTTTGGTGAATATTTAGTGACCTTTAGGACTGGGTTTAAAGCTGCTGTTGTGTGAAACGGCCACGAGGCGGCAGCATTTCTCCATTTCCAACTCTGGGTTTTTGGGCAGCAGGGCCTTCCTGGAAATCGTGTTAGTCGGCTGCAAATTAGAGTGGAATGTGCCAGGAGAAACGCCCATATATTTATGTCTCATTACTTCTTGGTTTTTAAAATTTTTGTAATCGGGGTAATGATTAGAATATTGTTTGTGCTAGGTGTACACAGTCTGGTTCATTTGTATAGTATATATGTCTATTCATGTACAGATCCTCTTCCCATGTAAAATATTAGAGTGTTCCGTACACCTCCCTTGATATACGGTCAGTCTTCTTGATATATGTATATAATACGTATTTGTATACGTATCGTAACGCTAATCGTTTTTTTTTTTTCCGTACGCGTGCCTCTCACTGTTGTGGCCTTTGCTGGTGTGGAGCGCAGGCTCCGGACACACAGGCCTAGCGGCCACGGCTCACAGGCCCAGCCGCTCCGCGGCATTTGGGATCCTCCCGGACCGGGGCACGAACCCGTGTACCCTGCATCGGCAGGCGAACTCTCAACCACTTCCCCACCGGGGAAGCCCTGTAATGTTAATCTTAATTTATCCATTCCGCCCACCTTTCATTTTAGATAAGCATAGTTTTTTTTTCTGTAAGTCTGTGATTTCCTTTCTCTGTGTAAACCTCTGTGTAAATATGTTCATTTGTGTCAGTTATTAGATAACGCCTGTAAGTGGTATCATAGGATATAGGTCTTTTGCTTTCCAACTTACTCCCTCTTCTGTGATTATCTCCAAGCTCATCTATGGTGCCTCAAAGCGCAGTTTTGCATTGTTTTCCATGGCTAATACTCCATTGTGTACATGGAGCTTTTCTTTATCCATTCATCTGTTGATGGACATTTTGGTAGCTTCACTCTCTTGCCTATGGTTACTAGGCTGCAGCCCGGGTCTTCTCGCTTCTGGTCTTCTCAGGAGAGTGGCCCAGTGGTGTGACTGCTGGATTGAATGGTAACTCAATTTTTACTTTTAAAGGCAGCTCCTTTCTGTTGTCATTATTGGCTGTTACCACTTTACATCTCACCAGCAGCTAGAGGGTACACAGTTCTCTCAAACCCCTTCAGTATTTATTGATTGTAGACTTCTTGCTGATCGTCATTCGACAGGTGTGAGTTGAAAACTTTTTGTATATTATATTTGCATGAGTCTAATAATTCCTGAGGTTGAGCTTTTATCCATTTTCCTTTTTTTTTTTTAAGAGAGTGAGTGAAACTTACCTCTTCATACTATCTTCTTGACACATTTGCCTGTTTTAACTTTTTTTGCCCATTGCCTACCTCAGCACAATTTTTTAGGACAGCTGTCCTTTACAGCACTGAGTCGTGAGTGTTAACTGACCATTAGCTGTGGGCTTAAAGCCGCTCTTGCGGGAAACGGCCACGAGGCGGCAGCATTTCTCCATTTCCAACTCTGGGTTTTTGGGCAGCAGAGCCTTCCTGGAAATCGTGTTAGTCGGCTGCAAATTAGAGTGGAATGTGCCAGGGCAGACCCCCCCAAGAGATTATATCTCCTACTTCGTGTTTGTTTTTTTAATTTAATTTTTATTAATTGTCAGAGCAAATTTGATAAATCATGCAGTTTCCGCTAGGTGTACAGAATCTGGTGCATCATATCAACGTATCCGTCTATTCGTCTTTGGAACCTTTCCAAAGGAAAGGTTATTATACCGTGTTGAGTAGACCTCTGTTGGTATTCCATAGGATTTTGTGATTATATATGTCATACGTATTAGTACATGTCTGTTAACCCCCATGTCCTAATTCATCCATTCCTTACACCTTTCCATTTCGTTAAAGATCATTTTGTTTTCTTAATCCGTGCTTTTCCTTCTCTTGGAAATGAGTTCATGAGTATCAGTTTTTAGGTAACACCTATGAGTGATGTCACAGTGTATCTGTCTTTCAGTTTCTTTCTTCAAGTTGGGTGATTATCTCTACGTCCTTATATCGTGGTGCAGAGGGCACTGTTTCGTTGCTTTCCATAGCTAGTATTCCACTGTTTACGTGGACCGCTTCCTCTTTGGGCATTTTCCTGCTGATGGACCGTTATCGGGTTCTTCCAGGTGTTGGCTATGTTAAATGTTCCTGCAGGGCGGGATTGCCAGCCTGAGTCTTTTCCATTCTGCTCTGCTCAGGGGATAGGCGGCGCATCCAAGGACCTGCCAGATCACACGGTAGCTCGATTTTTACCCTTAAACGCACTTCCGTTATGGTCTCACTGCTGGCTGTTACAAGTTCACATCCCCCCAGCAGCGAGAGGGTACACGGTTCTCCGAAACCCCTTCAGCATTCATTCTTGGTAGACTTTTTGCTGAAGGTCATTCTGACGGCTGTGAGGTGAACATTTATGTAGGTTGGATTTTCATGGCTTTATTAATTGCTGATGCTGAGCATCGTTCAATTCCCTTTTATTTTAAAGAAAAAAAGAAAGAAAAGACACAAATGTGCATAAAATATGCCTCTTGAGATTGTCTTCTTGAAATGTTGACGTCGTTTGAATTTTCTGGTCGATTTACGACCCCAGGATGTTTTTTGATGGCAGGGTGTCATTTACAGGCCTGCAATTAGTTTGAATATTAAGGGACCATTAGCGCTGTTGTGTGAAACGGCCAGAAGGCGGCAGCACTTCTCCTCACCAAGTCTGGTTACTAGGGCAACAGAGCCGTAATGGAAGTTGTGTTGTAGCTTGTAAATTAGAACGGAACGTGCCGGGAGAAAGCCCCTTAAGTTTATGTCTCATTACTTGCTGTTCGTTTTTTTTTTAATTTAATTTCTTTTTTGTATCAGGGAAAATTTGATTACAATGTTTTGTTTGTTCTAGGTGTGTGCAAGATGTGCTTCTTTTACACATATGCATGTATCTAGTCTTCTTCGGATCCTTTTCCCACGTAGGTTATGACACAGTGTCGAGTAGTCTTCTCTTGGTATGCCGTAGGTCTTCGGTGATGATATATTTCACGTGCGTTTGCGTATCTCTGTTAACCCCAACATCCTAATGTATCCAATCCTCACAGCTTTCCATTTGGTGAGCCCCAAGTTTGCCTAACGAATCTGTGATTACATTTCCCTGTGGAGACATCTTCATTGGTATCAGTTTTTAGGTAACACCTGTAAGTGATACGGTAGGATATGTGTCTTTCGCTTTCTCACTTACTACCAGTTGCGTGATTACCTCTAGACTCATCTACCGTGCTGCAAATGTCATTGTTTCATTTTTCTCCTTGGCTAATATTGCAAAGGTACACGTACCACTTCTCCTCTGTCCACTCATCTCTTGATGGACTTTTTGGTTGATCCCGTGTCTTGGCTGTTGTTATACTGCTGCAGTGCATACTTCCTGCCTGTGTCTTTCCAATTCTGTCTTCTTAGGTTATCGGCCGAGGAGTGGGCCTGATGGATCATATAGTAGCTCAGTGTTTACCTTTTAAAGGCACATCCATTCTCTTCCCATTAGTGGCTCTTACCAGGTTACGTCCCACTTCAAATTGAGGGTATGCATTTCTCCACAACCTCTTCGGCATTGAGCGTTTGTAGTCTCTTTGCCGATGGTTATTCTTGGCGGGGTGAGCTGATACCTCTTTGTGGTTGGATCCGCATGTGTCTCATAATCCCTTGAAACTGAGCTTTCAGGCATGTCCTTTTATTTTTCAAACTGTTACTACAGCTTCCTTCTTCAAATTGTTTTCTTGAGATACGTGCCACATTTTGAAATGTCTTGGCCTTCACCTGCGTCAGGACGTTTTGAGGGCAGGTTTCATTGGCAGCCCTGCAGTACTTGTGCATATGAAGTGACCATTAGCAGAGATTTCAAAGCTGCTGTTGCAGGTATCGGCTAGAGGGCCGCAGTATTTCTACGTTCCCCACCCTGGTACCTAGGGAAACAGACCTCCCTGCCAGTGGTGTTCCTCAGATACAAATTAGAGTGCAGTGTGCCCTGATAAACGCCCAAAACCTTGCGTCCTTACTTACGTGTGATTTTTTAATTTAATTTATATGTTTTAGTGGGGTCAGATTCCATTGCGTACCTGGACCACTTCTTCTTGGCGCATTCCTCCGTTGATGGACATTTTCATTGCTTCCAAGCGTTGGCTCCGGTAAGTATTGCTGGAGTGCCAGCCCGTGACTTTTTGATTCTCATTTTCTCAGGGGATAGGCCCGGCAGTGGGTGTGATTGATTGACTGCTAGCTCAGTGTTTCCCTTTTCAAAGCACCTCCATTGTGTTTTCATTAGTGGCTCTTACCACGTCCCCCTTAGAACGGAGGGTACGCATTGCTCCACGATCCCTTCAGCATTTATTGCTTGCAGCACTTTTGCTAATGGCTTCTCTGACTGCTGTGAGCCGATAGGTTTCTGTAATTTGGGTTTGCGTGTCTTTAGAAATGCCTAAAATTCATCGTTTTCCCCCGCCTTTTTCTTTTCTGTTAAAAAAAAGGGAGAGAGAAAAGTGTGAGTAAAATATACCTCTTGACATTGTCCTCTTGGAAGCTTGCCGGTTTTTGAGCTTTGTGGTCGATTTTCGACCCCAGGGTTGTTTTGGTGGGCAGGTGTCATTACAGAACCGCAAGTTTGGTGAATATTTAGTGACCTTCAGCACTGGGTTTAAAGCTGCTGTTGTGTGAAACGGCCACGAGGCGGCAGCATTTCTCCATTTCCAACTCTGGGTTTTTGGGCAGCAGAGCCTTCCTGGAAATCGTGTTAGTCGGCTGCAAATTAGAGTGGAATGTGCCAGGGCAGACCCCCCCAAGAGATTATATCTCCTACTTCGTGTTTGTTTTTTTAATTTAATTTTTATTAATTGTCAGAGCAAATTTGATAAATCATGCAGTTTCCGCTAGGTGTACAGAATCTGGTGCATCATATCAACGTATCCGTCTATTCGTCTTTGGAACCTTTCCAAAGGAAAGGTTATTATACCGTGTTGAGTAGACCTCTGTTGGTATTCCATAGGATTTTGTGATTATATATGTCATACGTATTAGTACATGTCTGTTAACCCCCATGTCCTAATTCATCCATTCCTTACACCTTTCCATTTCGTTAAAGATCATTTTGTTTTCTTAATCCGTGCTTTTCCTTCTCTTGGAAATGAGTTCATGAGTATCAGTTTTTAGGTAACACCTATGAGTGATGTCACAGTATATCTGTCTTTCAGTTTCTTTCTTCAAGTTGGGTGATTATCTCTACGTCCTTATATCGTGGTGCAGAGGGCACTGTTTCGTTGCTTTCCATAGCTAGTATTCCACTGTTTACGTGGACCGCTTCCTCTTTGGGCGTTTTCCTGCTGATGGACCGTTATCGGGTTCTTCCAGGTGTTGGCTATGTTAAATGTTCCTGCAGGGCGGGATTGCCAGCCTGAGTCTTTTCCATTCTGCTCTGCTCAGGGGATAGGCGGCGCATCCAAGGACCTGCCAGATCACACGGTAGCTCGATTTTTACCCTTAAACGCACTTCCGTTATGGTCTCACTACTGGCTGTTACAAGTTCACATCCCCCCAGCAGCGAGAGGGTACACGGTTCTCCGAAACCCCTTCAGCATTCATTCTTTGTAGACTTTTTGCTGAAGGTCATTCTGACGGCTGTGAGGTGAACATTTATGTAGGTTGGATTTTCATGGCTTTATTAATTTGCTGATGCTGAGCATCGTTCAATTCCCTTTTATTTTAAAGAAAAAAAGAAAGAAAAGACACAAATGTGCATAAAATATGCCTCTTGAGATTGTCTTCTTGAAATGTTGACGTCGTTTGAATTTTCTGGTCGATTTACGACCCCAGGATGTTTTTTGATGGCAGGGTGTCATTTACAGGCCTGCAATTAGTTTGAATATCAAGGGACCATTAGCGCTGTTGTGTGAAACGGCCAGAAGGCGGCAGCACTTCTCCTCACCAAGTCTGGTTACTAGGGCAACAGAGCCGTAATGGAAGTTGTGTTGTAGCTTGTAAATTAGAACGGAACGTGCCGGGAGAAAGCCCCTTAAGTTTATGTCTCATTACTTGCTGTTCGTTTTTTTTTTAATTTAATTTCTTTTTTGTATCAGGGAAAATTTGATTACAATGTTTTGTTTGTTCTAGGTGTGTGCAAGATGTGCTTCTTTTACACATATGCATGTATCTAGTCTTCTTCGGATCCTTTTCCCACGTAGGTTATGACACAGTGTCGAGTAGTCTTCTCCTGGTATGCCGTAGGTCTTCGGTGATGATATATTTCACGTGCGTTTGCGTATCTCTGTTAACCCCAACATCCTAATGTATCCAATCCTCACAGCTTTCCATTTGGTGAGCCCCAAGTTTGCCTAACGAATCTGTGATTACATTTCCCTGTGGAGACATCTTCATTGGTATCAGTTTTTAGGTAACACCTGTAAGTGATACGGTAGGATACGTGTCTTTCGCTTTCTCACTTACTACCAGTTGCGTGATTACCTCTAGACTCATCTACCGTGCTGCAAATGTCATTGTTTCATTTTTCTCCTTGGCTAATATTGCAAAGGTACACGTACCACTTCTCCTCTGTCCTCTCATCTCTTGATGGACTTTTTGGTTGATCCCGTGTCTTGGCTGTTGTTATACTGCTGCAGTGCATACTTCCTGCCTGTGTCTTTCCAATTCTGTCTTCTTAGCTTATCGGCCGAGGAGTGGGCCTGATGGATCATATAGTAGCTCAGTGTTTACCTTTTAAAGGCACATCCATTCTCTTCCCATTAGTGGCTCTTACCAGGTTACGTCCCACTTCAAATTGAGGGTATGCATTTCTCCACAACCTCTTCGGCATTGAGCGTTTGTAGTCTCTTTGCCGATGGTTATTCTTGGCGGGGTGAGCTGATACCTCTTTGTGGTTGGATCCGCATGTGTCTCATAATCCCTTGAAACCGAGCTTTCAGGCGTGTCCTGTTATTTTTCAAACTGTTACTACAGCTTCCTTCTTCAAATTGTTTTCTTGAGATACGTGCCACATTTTGAAATGTCTTGGCCTTCACCTGCGTCAGGACGTTTTGAGGGCAGGTTTCATTGGCAGCCCTGCAGTACTTGTGCATATGAAGTGACCATTAGCAGAGATTTCAAAGCTGCTGTTGCAGGTATCGGCTAGAGGGCCGCAGTATTTCTACGTTCCCCACCCTGGTACCTAGGGAAACAGACCTCCCTGCCAGTGGTGTTCCTCAGATACAAATTAGAGTGCAGTGTGCCCTGATAAACGCCCAAAACCTTGCGTCCTTACTTACGTGTGATTTTTTAATTTAATTTATATGTTTTAGTGGGGTCAGATTCCATTGCGTACCTGGACCACTTCTTCTTGGCGCATTCCTCCGTTGATGGACATTTTCATTGCTTCCAAGCGTTGGCTCCGGTAAGTATTGCTGGAGTGCCAGCCCGTGACTTTTTGATTCTCATTTTCTCAGGGGATAGGCCCGGCAGTGGGTGTGATTGATTGACTGCTAGCTCAGTGTTTCCCTTTTCAAAGCACCTCCATTGTGTTTTCATTAGTGGCTCTTACCACGTCCCCCTTAGAACGGAGGGTACGCATTGCTCCACGATCCCTTCAGCATTTATTGCTTGCAGCACTTTTGCTAATGGCTTCTCTGACTGCTGTGAGCCGATAGGTTTCTGTAATTTGGGTTTGCGTGTCTTTAGAAATGCCTAAAATTCATCGTTTTCCCCCGCCTTTTTCTTTTCTGTTAAAAAAAAGGGAGAGAGAAAAGTGTGAGTAAAATATACCTCTTGACATTGTCCTCTTGGAAGCTTGCCGGTTTTTGAGCTTTGTGGTCGATTTTCGACCCCAGGGTTGTTTTGGTGGGCAGGTGTCATTACAGAACCGCAAGTTTGGTGAATATTTAGTGACCTTCAGCACTGGGTTTAAAGCTGCTGTTGTGTGAAACGGCCACGAGGCGGCAGCATTTCTCCATTTCCAACTCTGGGTTTTTGGGCAGCAGAGCCTTCCTGGAAATCGTGTTAGTCGGCTGCAAATTAGAGTGGAATGTGCCAGGGCAGACCCCCCCAAGAGATTATATCTCCTACTTCGTGTTTGTTTTTTTAATTTAATTTTTATTAATTGTCAGAGCAAATTTGATAAATCATGCAGTTTCCGCTAGGTGTACAGAATCTGGTGCATCATATCAACGTATCCGTCTATTCGTCTTTGGAACCTTTCCAAAGGAAAGGTTATTATACCGTGTTGAGTAGACCTCTGTTGGTATTCCATAGGATTTTGTGATTATATATGTCATACGTATTAGTACATGTCTGTTAACCCCCATGTCCTAATTCATCCATTCCTTACACCTTTCCATTTCGTTAAAGATCATTTTGTTTTCTTAATCCGTGCTTTTCCTTCTCTTGGAAATGAGTTCATGAGTATCAGTTTTTAGGTAACACCTATGAGTGATGTCACAGTATATCTGTCTTTCAGTTTCTTTCTTCAAGTTGGGTGATTATCTCTACGTCCTTATATCGTGGTGCAGAGGGCACTGTTTCGTTGCTTTCCATAGCTAGTATTCCACTGTTTACGTGGACCGCTTCCTCTTTGGGCGTTTTCCTGCTGATGGACCGTTATCGGGTTCTTCCAGGTGTTGGCTATGTTAAATGTTCCTGCAGGGCGGGATTGCCAGCCTGAGTCTTTTCCATTCTGCTCTGCTCAGGGGATAGGCGGCGCATCCAAGGACCTGCCAGATCACACGGTAGCTCGATTTTTACCCTTAAACGCACTTCCGTTATGGTCTCACTACTGGCTGTTACAAGTTCACATCCCCCCAGCAGCGAGAGGGTACACGGTTCTCCGAAACCCCTTCAGCATTCATTCTTTGTAGACTTTTTGCTGAAGGTCATTCTGACGGCTGTGAGGTGAACATTTATGTAGGTTGGATTTTCATGGCTTTATTAATTTGCTGATGCTGAGCATCGTTCAATTCCCTTTTATTTTAAAGAAAAAAAGAAAGAAAAGACACAAATGTGCATAAAATATGCCTCTTGAGATTGTCTTCTTGAAATGTTGACGTCGTTTGAATTTTCTGGTCGATTTACGACCCCAGGATGTTTTTTGATGGCAGGGTGTCATTTACAGGCCTGCAATTAGTTTGAATATCAAGGGACCATTAGCGCTGTTGTGTGAAACGGCCAGAAGGCGGCAGCACTTCTCCTCACCAAGTCTGGTTACTAGGGCAACAGAGCCGTAATGGAAGTTGTGTTGTAGCTTGTAAATTAGAACGGAACGTGCCGGGAGAAAGCCCCTTAAGTTTATGTCTCATTACTTGCTGTTCGTTTTTTTTTTAATTTAATTTCTTTTTTGTATCAGGGAAAATTTGATTACAATGTTTTGTTTGTTCTAGGTGTGTGCAAGATGTGCTTCTTTTACACATATGCATGTATCTAGTCTTCTTCGGATCCTTTTCCCACGTAGGTTATGACACAGTGTCGAGTAGTCTTCTCCTGGTATGCCGTAGGTCTTCGGTGATGATATATTTCACGTGCGTTTGCGTATCTCTGTTAACCCCAACATCCTAATGTATCCAATCCTCACAGCTTTCCATTTGGTGAGCCCCAAGTTTGCCTAACGAATCTGTGATTACATTTCCCTGTGGAGACATCTTCATTGGTATCAGTTTTTAGGTAACACCTGTAAGTGATACGGTAGGATACGTGTCTTTCGCTTTCTCACTTACTACCAGTTGCGTGATTACCTCTAGACTCATCTACCGTGCTGCAAATGTCATTGTTTCATTTTTCTCCTTGGCTAATATTGCAAAGGTACACGTACCACTTCTCCTCTGTCCTCTCATCTCTTGATGGACTTTTTGGTTGATCCCGTGTCTTGGCTGTTGTTATACTGCTGCAGTGCATACTTCCTGCCTGTGTCTTTCCAATTCTGTCTTCTTAGCTTATCGGCCGAGGAGTGGGCCTGATGGATCATATAGTAGCTCAGTGTTTACCTTTTAAAGGCACATCCATTCTCTTCCCATTAGTGGCTCTTACCAGGTTACGTCCCACTTCAAATTGAGGGTATGCATTTCTCCACAACCTCTTCGGCATTGAGCGTTTGTAGTCTCTTTGCCGATGGTTATTCTTGGCGGGGTGAGCTGATACCTCTTTGTGGTTGGATCCGCATGTGTCTCATAATCCCTTGAAACCGAGCTTTCAGGCGTGTCCTGTTATTTTTCAAACTGTTACTACAGCTTCCTTCTTCAAATTGTTTTCTTGAGATACGTGCCACATTTTGAAATGTCTTGGCCTTCACCTGCGTCAGGACGTTTTGAGGGCAGGTTTCATTGGCAGCCCTGCAGTACTTGTGCATATGAAGTGACCATTAGCAGAGATTTCAAAGCTGCTGTTGCAGGTATCGGCTAGAGGGCCGCAGTATTTCTACGTTCCCCACCCTGGTACCTAGGGAAACAGACCTCCCTGCCAGTGGTGTTCCTCAGATACAAATTAGAGTGCAGTGTGCCCTGATAAACGCCCAAAACCTTGCGTCCTTACTTACGTGTGATTTTTTAATTTAATTTATATGTTTTAGTGGGGTCAGATTCCATTGCGTACCTGGACCACTTCTTCTTGGCGCATTCCTCCGTTGATGGACATTTTCATTGCTTCCAAGCGTTGGCTCCGGTAAGTATTGCTGGAGTGCCAGCCCGTGACTTTTTGATTCTCATTTTCTCAGGGGATAGGCCCGGCAGTGGGTGTGATTGATTGACTGCTAGCTCAGTGTTTCCCTTTTCAAAGCACCTCCATTGTGTTTTCATTAGTGGCTCTTACCACGTCCCCCTTAGAACGGAGGGTACGCATTGCTCCACGATCCCTTCAGCATTTATTGCTTGCAGCACTTTTGCTAATGGCTTCTCTGACTGCTGTGAGCCGATAGGTTTCTGTAATTTGGGTTTGCGTGTCTTTAGAAATGCCTAAAATTCATCGTTTTCCCCCGCCTTTTTCTTTTCTGTTAAAAAAAAGGGAGAGAGAAAAGTGTGAGTAAAATATACCTCTTGACATTGTCCTCTTGGAAGCTTGCCGGTTTTTGAGCTTTGTGGTCGATTTTCGACCCCAGGGTTGTTTTGGTGGGCAGGTGTCATTACAGAACCGCAAGTTTGGTGAATATTTAGTGACCTTCAGCACTGGGTTTAAAGCTGCTGTTGTGTGAAACGGCCACGAGGCGGCAGCATTTCTCCATTTCCAACTCTGGGTTTTTGGGCAGCAGAGCCTTCCTGGAAATCGTGTTAGTCGGCTGCAAATTAGAGTGGAATGTGCCAGGGCAGACCCCCCCAAGAGATTATATCTCCTACTTCGTGTTTGTTTTTTTAATTTAATTTTTATTAATTGTCAGAGCAAATTTGATAAATCATGCAGTTTCCGCTAGGTGTACAGAATCTGGTGCATCATATCAACGTATCCGTCTATTCGTCTTTGGAACCTTTCCAAAGGAAAGGTTATTATACCGTGTTGAGTAGACCTCTGTTGGTATTCCATAGGATTTTGTGATTATATATGTCATACGTATTAGTACATGTCTGTTAACCCCCATGTCCTAATTCATCCATTCCTTACACCTTTCCATTTCGTTAAAGATCATTTTGTTTTCTTAATCCGTGCTTTTCCTTCTCTTGGAAATGAGTTCATGAGTATCAGTTTTTAGGTAACACCTATGAGTGATGTCACAGTATATCTGTCTTTCAGTTTCTTTCTTCAAGTTGGGTGATTATCTCTACGTCCTTATATCGTGGTGCAGAGGGCACTGTTTCGTTGCTTTCCATAGCTAGTATTCCACTGTTTACGTGGACCGCTTCCTCTTTGGGCGTTTTCCTGCTGATGGACCGTTATCGGGTTCTTCCAGGTGTTGGCTATGTTAAATGTTCCTGCAGGGCGGGATTGCCAGCCTGAGTCTTTTCCATTCTGCTCTGCTCAGGGGATAGGCGGCGCATCCAAGGACCTGCCAGATCACACGGTAGCTCGATTTTTACCCTTAAACGCACTTCCGTTATGGTCTCACTACTGGCTGTTACAAGTTCACATCCCCCCAGCAGCGAGAGGGTACACGGTTCTCCGAAACCCCTTCAGCATTCATTCTTTGTAGACTTTTTGCTGAAGGTCATTCTGACGGCTGTGAGGTGAACATTTATGTAGGTTGGATTTTCATGGCTTTATTAATTTGCTGATGCTGAGCATCGTTCAATTCCCTTTTATTTTAAAGAAAAAAAGAAAGAAAAGACACAAATGTGCATAAAATATGCCTCTTGAGATTGTCTTCTTGAAATGTTGACGTCGTTTGAATTTTCTGGTCGATTTACGACCCCAGGATGTTTTTTGATGGCAGGGTGTCATTTACAGGCCTGCAATTAGTTTGAATATCAAGGGACCATTAGCGCTGTTGTGTGAAACGGCCAGAAGGCGGCAGCACTTCTCCTCACCAAGTCTGGTTACTAGGGCAACAGAGCCGTAATGGAAGTTGTGTTGTAGCTTGTAAATTAGAACGGAACGTGCCGGGAGAAAGCCCCTTAAGTTTATGTCTCATTACTTGCTGTTCGTTTTTTTTTTAATTTAATTTCTTTTTTGTATCAGGGAAAATTTGATTACAATGTTTTGTTTGTTCTAGGTGTGTGCAAGATGTGCTTCTTTTACACATATGCATGTATCTAGTCTTCTTCGGATCCTTTTCCCACGTAGGTTATGACACAGTGTCGAGTAGTCTTCTCCTGGTATGCCGTAGGTCTTCGGTGATGATATATTTCACGTGCGTTTGCGTATCTCTGTTAACCCCAACATCCTAATGTATCCAATCCTCACAGCTTTCCATTTGGTGAGCCCCAAGTTTGCCTAACGAATCTGTGATTACATTTCCCTGTGGAGACATCTTCATTGGTATCAGTTTTTAGGTAACACCTGTAAGTGATACGGTAGGATACGTGTCTTTCGCTTTCTCACTTACTACCAGTTGCGTGATTACCTCTAGACTCATCTACCGTGCTGCAAATGTCATTGTTTCATTTTTCTCCTTGGCTAATATTGCAAAGGTACACGTACCACTTCTCCTCTGTCCTCTCATCTCTTGATGGACTTTTTGGTTGATCCCGTGTCTTGGCTGTTGTTATACTGCTGCAGTGCATACTTCCTGCCTGTGTCTTTCCAATTCTGTCTTCTTAGCTTATCGGCCGAGGAGTGGGCCTGATGGATCATATAGTAGCTCAGTGTTTACCTTTTAAAGGCACATCCATTCTCTTCCCATTAGTGGCTCTTACCAGGTTACGTCCCACTTCAAATTGAGGGTATGCATTTCTCCACAACCTCTTCGGCATTGAGCGTTTGTAGTCTCTTTGCCGATGGTTATTCTTGGCGGGGTGAGCTGATACCTCTTTGTGGTTGGATCCGCATGTGTCTCATAATCCCTTGAAACCGAGCTTTCAGGCGTGTCCTGTTATTTTTCAAACTGTTACTACAGCTTCCTTCTTCAAATTGTTTTCTTGAGATACGTGCCACATTTTGAAATGTCTTGGCCTTCACCTGCGTCAGGACGTTTTGAGGGCAGGTTTCATTGGCAGCCCTGCAGTACTTGTGCATATGAAGTGACCATTAGCAGAGATTTCAAAGCTGCTGTTGCAGGTATCGGCTAGAGGGCCGCAGTATTTCTACGTTCCCCACCCTGGTACCTAGGGAAACAGACCTCCCTGCCAGTGGTGTTCCTCAGATACAAATTAGAGTGCAGTGTGCCCTGATAAACGCCCAAAACCTTGCGTCCTTACTTACGTGTGATTTTTTAATTTAATTTATATGTTTTAGTGGGGTCAGATTCCATTGCGTACCTGGACCACTTCTTCTTGGCGCATTCCTCCGTTGATGGACATTTTCATTGCTTCCAAGCGTTGGCTCCGGTAAGTATTGCTGGAGTGCCAGCCCGTGACTTTTTGATTCTCATTTTCTCAGGGGATAGGCCCGGCAGTGGGTGTGATTGATTGACTGCTAGCTCAGTGTTTCCCTTTTCAAAGCACCTCCATTGTGTTTTCATTAGTGGCTCTTACCACGTCCCCCTTAGAACGGAGGGTACGCATTGCTCCACGATCCCTTCAGCATTTATTGCTTGCAGCACTTTTGCTAATGGCTTCTCTGACTGCTGTGAGCCGATAGGTTTCTGTAATTTGGGTTTGCGTGTCTTTAGAAATGCCTAAAATTCATCGTTTTCCCCCGCCTTTTTCTTTTCTGTTAAAAAAAAGGGAGAGAGAAAAGTGTGAGTAAAATATACCTCTTGACATTGTCCTCTTGGAAGCTTGCCGGTTTTTGAGCTTTGTGGTCGATTTTCGACCCCAGGGTTGTTTTGGTGGGCAGGTGTCATTACAGAACCGCAAGTTTGGTGAATATTTAGTGACCTTCAGCACTGGGTTTAAAGCTGCTGTTGTGTGAAACGGCCACGAGGCGGCAGCATTTCTCCATTTCCAACTCTGGGTTTTTGGGCAGCAGAGCCTTCCTGGAAATCGTGTTAGTCGGCTGCAAATTAGAGTGGAATGTGCCAGGGCAGACCCCCCCAAGAGATTATATCTCCTACTTCGTGTTTGTTTTTTTAATTTAATTTTTATTAATTGTCAGAGCAAATTTGATAAATCATGCAGTTTCCGCTAGGTGTACAGAATCTGGTGCATCATATCAACGTATCCGTCTATTCGTCTTTGGAACCTTTCCAAAGGAAAGGTTATTATACCGTGTTGAGTAGACCTCTGTTGGTATTCCATAGGATTTTGTGATTATATATGTCATACGTATTAGTACATGTCTGTTAACCCCCATGTCCTAATTCATCCATTCCTTACACCTTTCCATTTCGTTAAAGATCATTTTGTTTTCTTAATCCGTGCTTTTCCTTCTCTTGGAAATGAGTTCATGAGTATCAGTTTTTAGGTAACACCTATGAGTGATGTCACAGTATATCTGTCTTTCAGTTTCTTTCTTCAAGTTGGGTGATTATCTCTACGTCCTTATATCGTGGTGCAGAGGGCACTGTTTCGTTGCTTTCCATAGCTAGTATTCCACTGTTTACGTGGACCGCTTCCTCTTTGGGCGTTTTCCTGCTGATGGACCGTTATCGGGTTCTTCCAGGTGTTGGCTATGTTAAATGTTCCTGCAGGGCGGGATTGCCAGCCTGAGTCTTTTCCATTCTGCTCTGCTCAGGGGATAGGCGGCGCATCCAAGGACCTGCCAGATCACACGGTAGCTCGATTTTTACCCTTAAACGCACTTCCGTTATGGTCTCACTACTGGCTGTTACAAGTTCACATCCCCCCAGCAGCGAGAGGGTACACGGTTCTCCGAAACCCCTTCAGCATTCATTCTTTGTAGACTTTTTGCTGAAGGTCATTCTGACGGCTGTGAGGTGAACATTTATGTAGGTTGGATTTTCATGGCTTTATTAATTTGCTGATGCTGAGCATCGTTCAATTCCCTTTTATTTTAAAGAAAAAAAGAAAGAAAAGACACAAATGTGCATAAAATATGCCTCTTGAGATTGTCTTCTTGAAATGTTGACGTCGTTTGAATTTTCTGGTCGATTTACGACCCCAGGATGTTTTTTGATGGCAGGGTGTCATTTACAGGCCTGCAATTAGTTTGAATATCAAGGGACCATTAGCGCTGTTGTGTGAAACGGCCAGAAGGCGGCAGCACTTCTCCTCACCAAGTCTGGTTACTAGGGCAACAGAGCCGTAATGGAAGTTGTGTTGTAGCTTGTAAATTAGAACGGAACGTGCCGGGAGAAAGCCCCTTAAGTTTATGTCTCATTACTTGCTGTTCGTTTTTTTTTTAATTTAATTTCTTTTTTGTATCAGGGAAAATTTGATTACAATGTTTTGTTTGTTCTAGGTGTGTGCAAGATGTGCTTCTTTTACACATATGCATGTATCTAGTCTTCTTCGGATCCTTTTCCCACGTAGGTTATGACACAGTGTCGAGTAGTCTTCTCCTGGTATGCCGTAGGTCTTCGGTGATGATATATTTCACGTGCGTTTGCGTATCTCTGTTAACCCCAACATCCTAATGTATCCAATCCTCACAGCTTTCCATTTGGTGAGCCCCAAGTTTGCCTAACGAATCTGTGATTACATTTCCCTGTGGAGACATCTTCATTGGTATCAGTTTTTAGGTAACACCTGTAAGTGATACGGTAGGATACGTGTCTTTCGCTTTCTCACTTACTACCAGTTGCGTGATTACCTCTAGACTCATCTACCGTGCTGCAAATGTCATTGTTTCATTTTTCTCCTTGGCTAATATTGCAAAGGTACACGTACCACTTCTCCTCTGTCCTCTCATCTCTTGATGGACTTTTTGGTTGATCCCGTGTCTTGGCTGTTGTTATACTGCTGCAGTGCATACTTCCTGCCTGTGTCTTTCCAATTCTGTCTTCTTAGCTTATCGGCCGAGGAGTGGGCCTGATGGATCATATAGTAGCTCAGTGTTTACCTTTTAAAGGCACATCCATTCTCTTCCCATTAGTGGCTCTTACCAGGTTACGTCCCACTTCAAATTGAGGGTATGCATTTCTCCACAACCTCTTCGGCATTGAGCGTTTGTAGTCTCTTTGCCGATGGTTATTCTTGGCGGGGTGAGCTGATACCTCTTTGTGGTTGGATCCGCATGTGTCTCATAATCCCTTGAAACCGAGCTTTCAGGCGTGTCCTGTTATTTTTCAAACTGTTACTACAGCTTCCTTCTTCAAATTGTTTTCTTGAGATACGTGCCACATTTTGAAATGTCTTGGCCTTCACCTGCGTCAGGACGTTTTGAGGGCAGGTTTCATTGGCAGCCCTGCAGTACTTGTGCATATGAAGTGACCATTAGCAGAGATTTCAAAGCTGCTGTTGCAGGTATCGGCTAGAGGGCCGCAGTATTTCTACGTTCCCCACCCTGGTACCTAGGGAAACAGACCTCCCTGCCAGTGGTGTTCCTCAGATACAAATTAGAGTGCAGTGTGCCCTGATAAACGCCCAAAACCTTGCGTCCTTACTTACGTGTGATTTTTTAATTTAATTTATATGTTTTAGTGGGGTCAGATTCCATTGCGTACCTGGACCACTTCTTCTTGGCGCATTCCTCCGTTGATGGACATTTTCATTGCTTCCAAGCGTTGGCTCCGGTAAGTATTGCTGGAGTGCCAGCCCGTGACTTTTTGATTCTCATTTTCTCAGGGGATAGGCCCGGCAGTGGGTGTGATTGATTGACTGCTAGCTCAGTGTTTCCCTTTTCAAAGCACCTCCATTGTGTTTTCATTAGTGGCTCTTACCACGTCCCCCTTAGAACGGAGGGTACGCATTGCTCCACGATCCCTTCAGCATTTATTGCTTGCAGCACTTTTGCTAATGGCTTCTCTGACTGCTGTGAGCCGATAGGTTTCTGTAATTTGGGTTTGCGTGTCTTTAGAAATGCCTAAAATTCATCGTTTTCCCCCGCCTTTTTCTTTTCTGTTAAAAAAAAGGGAGAGAGAAAAGTGTGAGTAAAATATACCTCTTGACATTGTCCTCTTGGAAGCTTGCCGGTTTTTGAGCTTTGTGGTCGATTTTCGACCCCAGGGTTGTTTTGGTGGGCAGGTGTCATTACAGAAC
Source organism: Delphinapterus leucas (assembly GCF_059928025.1). NCBI lineage: Eukaryota > Metazoa > Chordata > Mammalia > Artiodactyla > Monodontidae > Delphinapterus > Delphinapterus leucas. The sequence continues at coordinate 80,291,653 of NC_143137.1, read as the reverse complement.
CGCAAGTTTGGTGAATATTTAGTGACCTTCAGCACTGGGTTTAAAGCTGCTGTTGTGTGAAACGGCCACGAGGCGGCAGCATTTCTCCATTTCCAACTCTGGGTTTTTGGGCAGCAGAGCCTTCCTGGAAATCGTGTTAGTCGGCTGCAAATTAGAGTGGAATGTGCCAGGGCAGACCCCCCCAAGAGATTATATCTCCTACTTCGTGTTTGTTTTTTTAATTTAATTTTTATTAATTGTCAGAGCAAATTTGATAAATCATGCAGTTTCCGCTAGGTGTACAGAATCTGGTGCATCATATCAACGTATCCGTCTATTCGTCTTTGGAACCTTTCCAAAGGAAAGGTTATTATACCGTGTTGAGTAGACCTCTGTTGGTATTCCATAGGATTTTGTGATTATATATGTCATACGTATTAGTACATGTCTGTTAACCCCCATGTCCTAATTCATCCATTCCTTACACCTTTCCATTTCGTTAAAGATCATTTTGTTTTCTTAATCCGTGCTTTTCCTTCTCTTGGAAATGAGTTCATGAGTATCAGTTTTTAGGTAACACCTATGAGTGATGTCACAGTATATCTGTCTTTCAGTTTCTTTCTTCAAGTTGGGTGATTATCTCTACGTCCTTATATCGTGGTGCAGAGGGCACTGTTTCGTTGCTTTCCATAGCTAGTATTCCACTGTTTACGTGGACCGCTTCCTCTTTGGGCGTTTTCCTGCTGATGGACCGTTATCGGGTTCTTCCAGGTGTTGGCTATGTTAAATGTTCCTGCAGGGCGGGATTGCCAGCCTGAGTCTTTTCCATTCTGCTCTGCTCAGGGGATAGGCGGCGCATCCAAGGACCTGCCAGATCACACGGTAGCTCGATTTTTACCCTTAAACGCACTTCCGTTATGGTCTCACTACTGGCTGTTACAAGTTCACATCCCCCCAGCAGCGAGAGGGTACACGGTTCTCCGAAACCCCTTCAGCATTCATTCTTTGTAGACTTTTTGCTGAAGGTCATTCTGACGGCTGTGAGGTGAACATTTATGTAGGTTGGATTTTCATGGCTTTATTAATTTGCTGATGCTGAGCATCGTTCAATTCCCTTTTATTTTAAAGAAAAAAAGAAAGAAAAGACACAAATGTGCATAAAATATGCCTCTTGAGATTGTCTTCTTGAAATGTTGACGTCGTTTGAATTTTCTGGTCGATTTACGACCCCAGGATGTTTTTTGATGGCAGGGTGTCATTTACAGGCCTGCAATTAGTTTGAATATCAAGGGACCATTAGCGCTGTTGTGTGAAACGGCCAGAAGGCGGCAGCACTTCTCCTCACCAAGTCTGGTTACTAGGGCAACAGAGCCGTAATGGAAGTTGTGTTGTAGCTTGTAAATTAGAACGGAACGTGCCGGGAGAAAGCCCCTTAAGTTTATGTCTCATTACTTGCTGTTCGTTTTTTTTTTAATTTAATTTCTTTTTTGTATCAGGGAAAATTTGATTACAATGTTTTGTTTGTTCTAGGTGTGTGCAAGATGTGCTTCTTTTACACATATGCATGTATCTAGTCTTCTTCGGATCCTTTTCCCACGTAGGTTATGACACAGTGTCGAGTAGTCTTCTCCTGGTATGCCGTAGGTCTTCGGTGATGATATATTTCACGTGCGTTTGCGTATCTCTGTTAACCCCAACATCCTAATGTATCCAATCCTCACAGCTTTCCATTTGGTGAGCCCCAAGTTTGCCTAACGAATCTGTGATTACATTTCCCTGTGGAGACATCTTCATTGGTATCAGTTTTTAGGTAACACCTGTAAGTGATACGGTAGGATACGTGTCTTTCGCTTTCTCACTTACTACCAGTTGCGTGATTACCTCTAGACTCATCTACCGTGCTGCAAATGTCATTGTTTCATTTTTCTCCTTGGCTAATATTGCAAAGGTACACGTACCACTTCTCCTCTGTCCTCTCATCTCTTGATGGACTTTTTGGTTGATCCCGTGTCTTGGCTGTTGTTATACTGCTGCAGTGCATACTTCCTGCCTGTGTCTTTCCAATTCTGTCTTCTTAGCTTATCGGCCGAGGAGTGGGCCTGATGGATCATATAGTAGCTCAGTGTTTACCTTTTAAAGGCACATCCATTCTCTTCCCATTAGTGGCTCTTACCAGGTTACGTCCCACTTCAAATTGAGGGTATGCATTTCTCCACAACCTCTTCGGCATTGAGCGTTTGTAGTCTCTTTGCCGATGGTTATTCTTGGCGGGGTGAGCTGATACCTCTTTGTGGTTGGATCCGCATGTGTCTCATAATCCCTTGAAACCGAGCTTTCAGGCGTGTCCTGTTATTTTTCAAACTGTTACTACAGCTTCCTTCTTCAAATTGTTTTCTTGAGATACGTGCCACATTTTGAAATGTCTTGGCCTTCACCTGCGTCAGGACGTTTTGAGGGCAGGTTTCATTGGCAGCCCTGCAGTACTTGTGCATATGAAGTGACCATTAGCAGAGATTTCAAAGCTGCTGTTGCAGGTATCGGCTAGAGGGCCGCAGTCTTTCTACGTTCCCCACCCTGGTACCTAGGGAAACAGACCTCCCTGCCAGTGGTGTTCCTCAGATACAAATTAGAGTGCAGTGTGCCCTGATAAACGCCCAAAACCTTGCGTCCTTACTTACGTGTGATTTTTTAATTTAATTTATATGTTTTAGTGGGGTCAGATTCCATTGCGTACCTGGACCACTTCTTCTTGGCGCATTCCTCCGTTGATGGACATTTTCATTGCTTCCAAGCGTTGGCTCCGGTAAGTATTGCTGGAGTGCCAGCCCGTGACTTTTTGATTCTCATTTTCTCAGGGGATAGGCCCGGCAGTGGGTGTGATTGATTGACTGCTAGCTCAGTGTTTCCCTTTTCAAAGCACCTCCATTGTGTTTTCATTAGTGGCTCTTACCACGTCCCCCTTAGAACGGAGGGTACGCATTGCTCCACGATCCCTTCAGCATTTATTGCTTGCAGCACTTTTGCTAATGGCTTCTCTGACTGCTGTGAGCCGACAGGTTTCTGTAAGTTGGGTTTGCGTGTCTTTAGAAATGCCTAAAATTCATCGTTTTCCCCCGCCTTTTTCTTTTCTGTTAAAAAAAAGGGAGAGAGAAAAGTGTGAGTAAAATATACCTCTTGACATTGTCCTCTTGGAAGCTTGCCGGTTTTTGAGTTTTGTGGTCGATTTTCGACCCCAGGGTTGTTTTGGTGGGCAGGTGTCATTACAGAACCGCAAGTTTGGTGAATATTTAGTGACCTTCAGCACTGGGTTTAAAGCTGCTGTTGTGTGAAACGGCCACGAGGCGGCAGCATTTCTCCATTTCCAACTCTGGGTTTTTGGGCAGCAGAGCCTTCCTGGAAATCGTGTTAGTCGGCTGCAAATTAGAGTGGAATGTGCCAGGGCAGACCCCCCCAAGAGATTATATCTCCTACTTCGTGTTTGTTTTTTTAATTTAATTTTTATTAATTGTCAGAGCAAATTTGATAAATCATGCAGTTTCCGCTAGGTGTACAGAATCTGGTGCATCATATCAACGTATCCGTCTATTCGTCTTTGGAACCTTTCCAAAGGAAAGGTTATTATACCGTGTTGAGTAGACCTCTGTTGGTATTCCATAGGATTTTGTGATTATATATGTCATACGTATTAGTACATGTCTGTTAACCCCCATGTCCTAATTCATCCATTCCTTACACCTTTCCATTTCGTTAAAGATCATTTTGTTTTCTTAATCCGTGCTTTTCCTTCTCTTGGAAATGAGTTCATGAGTATCAGTTTTTAGGTAACACCTATGAGTGATGTCACAGTGTATCTGTCTTTCAGTTTCTTTCTTCAAGTTGGGTGATTATCTCTACGTCCTTATATCGTGGTGCAGAGGGCACTGTTTCGTTGCTTTCCATAGCTAGTATTCCACTGTTTACGTGGACCGCTTCCTCTTTGGGCATTTTCCTGCTGATGGACCGTTATCGGGTTCTTCCAGGTGTTGGCTATGTTAAATGTTCCTGCAGGGCGGGATTGCCAGCCTGAGTCTTTTCCATTCTGCTCTGCTCAGGGGATAGGCGGCGCATCCAAGGACCTGCCAGATCACACGGTAGCTCGATTTTTACCCTTAAACGCACTTCCGTTATGGTCTCACTGCTGGCTGTTACAAGTTCACATCCCCCCAGCAGCGAGAGGGTACACGGTTCTCCGAAACCCCTTCAGCATTCATTCTTTGTAGACTTTTTGCTGAAGGTCATTCTGACGGCTGTGAGGTGAACATTTATGTAGGTTGGATTTTCATGGCTTTATTAATTGCTGATGCTGAGCATCGTTCAATTCCCTTTTATTTTAAAGAAAAAAAGAAAGAAAAGACACAAATGTGCATAAAATATGCCTCTTGAGATTGTCTTCTTGAAATGTTGACGTCGTTTGAATTTTCTGGTCGATTTACGACCCCAGGATGTTTTTTGATGGCAGGGTGTCATTTACAGGCCTGCAATTAGTTTGAATATCAAGGGACCATTAGCGCTGTTGTGTGAAACGGCCAGAAGGCGGCAGCACTTCTCCTCACCAAGTCTGGTTACTAGGGCAACAGAGCCGTAATGGAAGTTGTGTTGTAGCTTGTAAATTAGAACGGAACGTGCCGGGAGAAAGCCCCTTAAGTTTATGTCTCATTACTTGCTGTTCGTTTTTTTTTTAATTTAATTTCTTTTTTGTATCAGGGAAAATTTGATTACAATGTTTTGTTTGTTCTAGGTGTGTGCAAGATGTGCTTCTTTTACACATATGCATGTATCTAGTCTTCTTCGGATCCTTTTCCCACGTAGGTTATGACACAGTGTCGAGTAGTCTTCTCCTGGTATGCCGTAGGTCTTCGGTGATGATATATTTCACGTGCGTTTGCGTATCTCTGTTAACCCCAACATCCTAATGTATCCAATCCTCACAGCTTTCCATTTGGTGAGCCCCAAGTTTGCCTAACGAATCTGTGATTACATTTCCCTGTGGAGACATCTTCATTGGTATCAGTTTTTAGGTAACACCTGTAAGTGATACGGTAGGATACGTGTCTTTCGCTTTCTCACTTACTACCAGTTGCGTGATTACCTCTAGACTCATCTACCGTGCTGCAAATGTCATTGTTTCATTTTTCTCCTTGGCTAATATTGCAAAGGTACACGTACCACTTCTCCTCTGTCCTCTCACCTCTTGATGGACTTTTTGGTTGATCCCGTGTCTTGGCTGTTGTTATACTGCTGCAGTGCATACTTCCTGCCTGTGTCTTTCCAATTCTGTCTTCTTAGCTTATCGGCCGAGGAGTGGGCCTGATGGATCATATAGTAGCTCAGTGTTTACCTTTTAAAGGCACATCCATTCTCTTCCCATTAGTGGCTCTTACCAGGTTACGTCCCACTTCAAATTGAGGGTATGCATTTCTCCACAACCTCTTCGGCATTGAGCGTTTGTAGTCTCTTTGCCGATGGTTATTCTTGGCGGGGTGAGCTGATACCTCTTTGTGGTTGGATCCGCATGTGTCTCATAATCCCTTGAAACCGAGCTTTCAGGCGTGTCCTGTTATTTTTCAAACTGTTACTACAGCTTCCTTCTTCAAATTGTTTTCTTGAGATACGTGCCACATTTTGAAATGTCTTGGCCTTCACCTGCGTCAGGACGTTTTGAGGGCAGGTTTCATTGGCAGCCCTGCAGTACTTGTGCATATGAAGTGACCATTAGCAGAGATTTCAAAGCTGCTGTTGCAGGTATCGGCTAGAGGGCCGCAGTCTTTCTACGTTCCCCACCCTGGTACCTAGGGAAACAGACCTCCCTGCCAGTGGTGTTCCTCAGATACAAATTAGAGTGCAGTGTGCCCTGATAAACGCCCAAAACCTTGCGTCCTTACTTACGTGTGATTTTTTAATTTAATTTATATGTTTTAGTGGGGTCAGATTCCATTGCGTACCTGGACCACTTCTTCTTGGCGCATTCCTCCGTTGATGGACATTTTCATTGCTTCCAAGCGTTGGCTCCGGTAAGTATTGCTGGAGTGCCAGCCCGTGACTTTTTGATTCTCATTTTCTCAGGGGATAGGCCCGGCAGTGGGTGTGATTGATTGACTGCTAGCTCAGTGTTTCCCTTTTCAAAGCACCTCCATTGTGTTTTCATTAGTGGCTCTTACCACGTCCCCCTTAGAACGGAGGGTACGCATTGCTCCACGATCCCTTCAGCATTTATTGCTTGCAGCACTTTTGCTAATGGCTTCTCTGACTGCTGTGAGCCGATAGGTTTCTGTAATTTGGGTTTGCGTGTCTTTAGAAATGCCTAAAATTCATCGTTTTCCCCCGCCTTTTTCTTTTCTGTTAAAAAAAAGGGAGAGAGAAAAGTGTGAGTACAATATACCTCTTGACATTGTCCTCTTGGAAGCTTGCCGGTTTTTGAGCTTTGTGGTCGATTTTCGACCCCAGGGTTGTTTTGGTGGGCAGGTGTCATTACAGAACCGCAAGTTTGGTGAATATTTAGTGACCTTCAGCACTGGGTTTAAAGCTGCTGTTGTGTGAAACGGCCACGAGGCGGCAGCATTTCTCCATTTCCAACTCTGGGTTTTTGGGCAGCAGAGCCTTCCTGGAAATCGTGTTAGTCGGCTGCAAATTAGAGTGGAATGTGCCAGGGCAGACCCCCCCAAGAGATTATATCTCCTACTTCGTGTTTGTTTTTTTAATTTAATTTTTATTAATTGTCAGAGCAAATTTGATAAATCATGCAGTTTCCGCTAGGTGTACAGAATCTGGTGCATCATATCAACGTATCCGTCTATTCGTCTTTGGAACCTTTCCAAAGGAAAGGTTATTATACCGTGTTGAGTAGACCTCTGTTGGTATTCCATAGGATTTTGTGATTATATATGTCATACGTATTAGTACATGTCTGTTAACCCCCATGTCCTAATTCATCCATTCCTTACACCTTTCCATTTCGTTAAAGATCATTTTGTTTTCTTAATCCGTGCTTTTCCTTCTCTTGGAAATGAGTTCATGAGTATCAGTTTTTAGGTAACACCTATGAGTGATGTCACAGTATATCTGTCTTTCAGTTTCTTTCTTCAAGTTGGGTGATTATCTCTACGTCCTTATATCGTGGTGCAGAGGGCACTGTTTCGTTGCTTTCCATAGCTAGTATTCCACTGTTTACGTGGACCGCTTCCTCTTTGGGCGTTTTCCTGCTGATGGACCGTTATCGGGTTCTTCCAGGTGTTGGCTATGTTAAATGTTCCTGCAGGGCGGGATTGCCAGCCTGAGTCTTTTCCATTCTGCTCTGCTCAGGGGATAGGCGGCGCATCCAAGGACCTGCCAGATCACACGGTAGCTCGATTTTTACCCTTAAACGCACTTCCGTTATGGTCTCACTACTGGCTGTTACAAGTTCACATCCCCCCAGCAGCGAGAGGGTACACGGTTCTCCGAAACCCCTTCAGCATTCATTCTTTGTAGACTTTTTGCTGAAGGTCATTCTGACGGCTGTGAGGTGAACATTTATGTAGGTTGGATTTTCATGGCTTTATTAATTTGCTGATGCTGAGCATCGTTCAATTCCCTTTTATTTTAAAGAAAAAAAGAAAGAAAAGACACAAATGTGCATAAAATATGCCTCTTGAGATTGTCTTCTTGAAATGTTGACGTCGTTTGAATTTTCTGGTCGATTTACGACCCCAGGATGTTTTTTGATGGCAGGGTGTCATTTACAGGCCTGCAATTAGTTTGAATATCAAGGGACCATTAGCGCTGTTGTGTGAAACGGCCAGAAGGCGGCAGCACTTCTCCTCACCAAGTCTGGTTACTAGGGCAACAGAGCCGTAATGGAAGTTGTGTTGTAGCTTGTAAATTAGAACGGAACGTGCCGGGAGAAAGCCCCTTAAGTTTATGTCTCATTACTTGCTGTTCGTTTTTTTTTTAATTTAATTTCTTTTTTGTATCAGGGAAAATTTGATTACAATGTTTTGTTTGTTCTAGGTGTGTGCAAGATGTGCTTCTTTTACACATATGCATGTATCTAGTCTTCTTCGGATCCTTTTCCCACGTAGGTTATGACACAGTGTCGAGTAGTCTTCTCCTGGTATGCCGTAGGTCTTCGGTGATGATATATTTCACGTGCGTTTGCGTATCTCTGTTAACCCCAACATCCTAATGTATCCAATCCTCACAGCTTTCCATTTGGTGAGCCCCAAGTTTGCCTAACGAATCTGTGATTACATTTCCCTGTGGAGACATCTTCATTGGTATCAGTTTTTAGGTAACACCTGTAAGTGATACGGTAGGATACGTGTCTTTCGCTTTCTCACTTACTACCAGTTGCGTGATTACCTCTAGACTCATCTACCGTGCTGCAAATGTCATTGTTTCATTTTTCTCCTTGGCTAATATTGCAAAGGTACACGTACCACTTCTCCTCTGTCCTCTCATCTCTTGATGGACTTTTTGGTTGATCCCGTGTCTTGGCTGTTGTTATACTGCTGCAGTGCATACTTCCTGCCTGTGTCTTTCCAATTCTGTCTTCTTAGCTTATCGGCCGAGGAGTGGGCCTGATGGATCATATAGTAGCTCAGTGTTTACCTTTTAAAGGCACATCCATTCTCTTCCCATTAGTGGCTCTTACCAGGTTACGTCCCACTTCAAATTGAGGGTATGCATTTCTCCACAACCTCTTCGGCATTGAGCGTTTGTAGTCTCTTTGCCGATGGTTATTCTTGGCGGGGTGAGCTGATACCTCTTTGTGGTTGGATCCGCATGTGTCTCATAATCCCTTGAAACCGAGCTTTCAGGCGTGTCCTGTTATTTTTCAAACTGTTACTACAGCTTCCTTCTTCAAATTGTTTTCTTGAGATACGTGCCACATTTTGAAATGTCTTGGCCTTCACCTGCGTCAGGACGTTTTGAGGGCAGGTTTCATTGGCAGCCCTGCAGTACTTGTGCATATGAAGTGACCATTAGCAGAGATTTCAAAGCTGCTGTTGCAGGTATCGGCTAGAGGGCCGCAGTATTTCTACGTTCCCCACCCTGGTACCTAGGGAAACAGACCTCCCTGCCAGTGGTGTTCCTCAGATACAAATTAGAGTGCAGTGTGCCCTGATAAACGCCCAAAACCTTGCGTCCTTACTTACGTGTGATTTTTTAATTTAATTTATATGTTTTAGTGGGGTCAGATTCCATTGCGTACCTGGACCACTTCTTCTTGGCGCATTCCTCCGTTGATGGACATTTTCATTGCTTCCAAGCGTTGGCTCCGGTAAGTATTGCTGGAGTGCCAGCCCGTGACTTTTTGATTCTCATTTTCTCAGGGGATAGGCCCGGCAGTGGGTGTGATTGATTGACTGCTAGCTCAGTGTTTCCCTTTTCAAAGCACCTCCATTGTGTTTTCATTAGTGGCTCTTACCACGTCCCCCTTAGAACGGAGGGTACGCATTGCTCCACGATCCCTTCAGCATTTATTGCTTGCAGCACTTTTGCTAATGGCTTCTCTGACTGCTGTGAGCCGATAGGTTTCTGTAATTTGGGTTTGCGTGTCTTTAGAAATGCCTAAAATTCATCGTTTTCCCCCGCCTTTTTCTTTTCTGTTAAAAAAAAGGGAGAGAGAAAAGTGTGAGTACAATATACCTCTTGACATTGTCCTCTTGGAAGCTTGCCGGTTTTTGAGCTTTGTGGTCGATTTTCGACCCCAGGGTTGTTTTGGTGGGCAGGTGTCATTACAGAACCGCAAGTTTGGTGAATATTTAGTGACCTTCAGCACTGGGTTTAAAGCTGCTGTTGTGTGAAACGGCCACGAGGCGGCAGCATTTCTCCATTTCCAACTCTGGGTTTTTGGGCAGCAGAGCCTTCCTGGAAATCGTGTTAGTCGGCTGCAAATTAGAGTGGAATGTGCCAGGGCAGACCCCCCCAAGAGATTATATCTCCTACTTCGTGTTTGTTTTTTTAATTTAATTTTTATTAATTGTCAGAGCAAATTTGATAAATCATGCAGTTTCCGCTAGGTGTACAGAATCTGGTGCATCATATCAACGTATCCGTCTATTCGTCTTTGGAACCTTTCCAAAGGAAAGGTTATTATACCGTGTTGAGTAGACCTCTGTTGGTATTCCATAGGATTTTGTGATTATATATGTCATACGTATTAGTACATGTCTGTTAACCCCCATGTCCTAATTCATCCATTCCTTACACCTTTCCATTTCGTTAAAGATCATTTTGTTTTCTTAATCCGTGCTTTTCCTTCTCTTGGAAATGAGTTCATGAGTATCAGTTTTTAGGTAACACCTATGAGTGATGTCACAGTATATCTGTCTTTCAGTTTCTTTCTTCAAGTTGGGTGATTATCTCTACGTCCTTATATCGTGGTGCAGAGGGCACTGTTTCGTTGCTTTCCATAGCTAGTATTCCACTGTTTACGTGGACCGCTTCCTCTTTGGGCGTTTTCCTGCTGATGGACCGTTATCGGGTTCTTCCAGGTGTTGGCTATGTTAAATGTTCCTGCAGGGCGGGATTGCCAGCCTGAGTCTTTTCCATTCTGCTCTGCTCAGGGGATAGGCGGCGCATCCAAGGACCTGCCAGATCACACGGTAGCTCGATTTTTACCCTTAAACGCACTTCCGTTATGGTCTCACTACTGGCTGTTACAAGTTCACATCCCCCCAGCAGCGAGAGGGTACACGGTTCTCCGAAACCCCTTCAGCATTCATTCTTTGTAGACTTTTTGCTGAAGGTCATTCTGACGGCTGTGAGGTGAACATTTATGTAGGTTGGATTTTCATGGCTTTATTAATTTGCTGATGCTGAGCATCGTTCAATTCCCTTTTATTTTAAAGAAAAAAAGAAAGAAAAGACACAAATGTGCATAAAATATGCCTCTTGAGATTGTCTTCTTGAAATGTTGACGTCGTTTGAATTTTCTGGTCGATTTACGACCCCAGGATGTTTTTTGATGGCAGGGTGTCATTTACAGGCCTGCAATTAGTTTGAATATCAAGGGACCATTAGCGCTGTTGTGTGAAACGGCCAGAAGGCGGCAGCACTTCTCCTCACCAAGTCTGGTTACTAGGGCAACAGAGCCGTAATGGAAGTTGTGTTGTAGCTTGTAAATTAGAACGGAACGTGCCGGGAGAAAGCCCCTTAAGTTTATGTCTCATTACTTGCTGTTCGTTTTTTTTTTAATTTAATTTCTTTTTTGTATCAGGGAAAATTTGATTACAATGTTTTGTTTGTTCTAGGTGTGTGCAAGATGTGCTTCTTTTACACATATGCATGTATCTAGTCTTCTTCGGATCCTTTTCCCACGTAGGTTATGACACAGTGTCGAGTAGTCTTCTCCTGGTATGCCGTAGGTCTTCGGTGATGATATATTTCACGTGCGTTTGCGTATCTCTGTTAACCCCAACATCCTAATGTATCCAATCCTCACAGCTTTCCATTTGGTGAGCCCCAAGTTTGCCTAACGAATCTGTGATTACATTTCCCTGTGGAGACATCTTCATTGGTATCAGTTTTTAGGTAACACCTGTAAGTGATACGGTAGGATACGTGTCTTTCGCTTTCTCACTTACTACCAGTTGCGTGATTACCTCTAGACTCATCTACCGTGCTGCAAATGTCATTGTTTCATTTTTCTCCTTGGCTAATATTGCAAAGGTACACGTACCACTTCTCCTCTGTCCTCTCATCTCTTGATGGACTTTTTGGTTGATCCCGTGTCTTGGCTGTTGTTATACTGCTGCAGTGCATACTTCCTGCCTGTGTCTTTCCAATTCTGTCTTCTTAGCTTATCGGCCGAGGAGTGGGCCTGATGGATCATATAGTAGCTCAGTGTTTACCTTTTAAAGGCACATCCATTCTCTTCCCATTAGTGGCTCTTACCAGGTTACGTCCCACTTCAAATTGAGGGTATGCATTTCTCCACAACCTCTTCGGCATTGAGCGTTTGTAGTCTCTTTGCCGATGGTTATTCTTGGCGGGGTGAGCTGATACCTCTTTGTGGTTGGATCCGCATGTGTCTCATAATCCCTTGAAACCGAGCTTTCAGGCGTGTCCTGTTATTTTTCAAACTGTTACTACAGCTTCCTTCTTCAAATTGTTTTCTTGAGATACGTGCCACATTTTGAAATGTCTTGGCCTTCACCTGCGTCAGGACGTTTTGAGGGCAGGTTTCATTGGCAGCCCTGCAGTACTTGTGCATATGAAGTGACCATTAGCAGAGATTTCAAAGCTGCTGTTGCAGGTATCGGCTAGAGGGCCGCAGTATTTCTACGTTCCCCACCCTGGTACCTAGGGAAACAGACCTCCCTGCCAGTGGTGTTCCTCAGATACAAATTAGAGTGCAGTGTGCCCTGATAAACGCCCAAAACCTTGCGTCCTTACTTACGTGTGATTTTTTAATTTAATTTATATGTTTTAGTGGGGTCAGATTCCATTGCGTACCTGGACCACTTCTTCTTGGCGCATTCCTCCGTTGATGGACATTTTCATTGCTTCCAAGCGTTGGCTCCGGTAAGTATTGCTGGAGTGCCAGCCCGTGACTTTTTGATTCTCATTTTCTCAGGGGATAGGCCCGGCAGTGGGTGTGATTGATTGACTGCTAGCTCAGTGTTTCCCTTTTCAAAGCACCTCCATTGTGTTTTCATTAGTGGCTCTTACCACGTCCCCCTTAGAACGGAGGGTACGCATTGCTCCACGATCCCTTCAGCATTTATTGCTTGCAGCACTTTTGCTAATGGCTTCTCTGACTGCTGTGAGCCGATAGGTTTCTGTAATTTGGGTTTGCGTGTCTTTAGAAATGCCTAAAATTCATCGTTTTCCCCCGCCTTTTTCTTTTCTGTTAAAAAAAAGGGAGAGAGAAAAGTGTGAGTAAAATATACCTCTTGACATTGTCCTCTTGGAAGCTTGCCGGTTTTTGAGTTTTGTGGTCGATTTTCGACCCCAGGGTTGTTTTGGTGGGCAGGTGTCATTACAGAACCGCAAGTTTGGTGAATATTTAGTGACCTTCAGCACTGGGTTTAAAGCTGCTGTTGTGTGAAACGGCCACGAGGCGGCAGCATTTCTCCATTTCCAACTCTGGGTTTTTGGGCAGCAGAGCCTTCCTGGAAATCGTGTTAGTCGGCTGCAAATTAGAGTGGAATGTGCCAGGGCAGACCCCCCCAAGAGATTATATCTCCTACTTCGTGTTTGTTTTTTTAATTTAATTTTTATTAATTGTCAGAGCAAATTTGATAAATCATGCAGTTTCCGCTAGGTGTACAGAATCTGGTGCATCATATCAACGTATCCGTCTATTCGTCTTTGGAACCTTTCCAAAGGAAAGGTTATTATACCGTGTTGAGTAGACCTCTGTTGGTATTCCATAGGATTTTGTGATTATATATGTCATACGTATTAGTACATGTCTGTTAACCCCCATGTCCTAATTCATCCATTCCTTACACCTTTCCATTTCGTTAAAGATCATTTTGTTTTCTTAATCCGTGCTTTTCCTTCTCTTGGAAATGAGTTCATGAGTATCAGTTTTTAGGTAACACCTATGAGTGATGTCACAGTATATCTGTCTTTCAGTTTCTTTCTTCAAGTTGGGTGATTATCTCTACGTCCTTATATCGTGGTGCAGAGGGCACTGTTTCGTTGCTTTCCATAGCTAGTATTCCACTGTTTACGTGGACCGCTTCCTCTTTGGGCGTTTTCCTGCTGATGGACCGTTATCGGGTTCTTCCAGGTGTTGGCTATGTTAAATGTTCCTGCAGGGCGGGATTGCCAGCCTGAGTCTTTTCCATTCTGCTCTGCTCAGGGGATAGGCGGCGCATCCAAGGACCTGCCAGATCACACGGTAGCTCGATTTTTACCCTTAAACGCACTTCCGTTATGGTCTCACTACTGGCTGTTACAAGTTCACATCCCCCCAGCAGCGAGAGGGTACACGGTTCTCCGAAACCCCTTCAGCATTCATTCTTTGTAGACTTTTTGCTGAAGGTCATTCTGACGGCTGTGAGGTGAACATTTATGTAGGTTGGATTTTCATGGCTTTATTAATTTGCTGATGCTGAGCATCGTTCAATTCCCTTTTATTTTAAAGAAAAAAAGAAAGAAAAGACACAAATGTGCATAAAATATGCCTCTTGAGATTGTCTTCTTGAAATGTTGACGTCGTTTGAATTTTCTGGTCGATTTACGACCCCAGGATGTTTTTTGATGGCAGGGTGTCATTTACAGGCCTGCAATTAGTTTGAATATCAAGGGACCATTAGCGCTGTTGTGTGAAACGGCCAGAAGGCGGCAGCACTTCTCCTCACCAAGTCTGGTTACTAGGGCAACAGAGCCGTAATGGAAGTTGTGTTGTAGCTTGTAAATTAGAACGGAACGTGCCGGGAGAAAGCCCCTTAAGTTTATGTCTCATTACTTGCTGTTCGTTTTTTTTTTAATTTAATTTCTTTTTTGTATCAGGGAAAATTTGATTACAATGTTTTGTTTGTTCTAGGTGTGTGCAAGATGTGCTTCTTTTACACATATGCATGTATCTAGTCTTCTTCGGATCCTTTTCCCACGTAGGTTATGACACAGTGTCGAGTAGTCTTCTCCTGGTATGCCGTAGGTCTTCGGTGATGATATATTTCACGTGCGTTTGCGTATCTCTGTTAACCCCAACATCCTAATGTATCCAATCCTCACAGCTTTCCATTTGGTGAGCCCCAAGTTTGCCTAACGAATCTGTGATTACATTTCCCTGTGGAGACATCTTCATTGGTATCAGTTTTTAGGTAACACCTGTAAGTGATACGGTAGGATACGTGTCTTTCGCTTTCTCACTTACTACCAGTTGCGTGATTACCTCTAGACTCATCTACCGTGCTGCAAATGTCATTGTTTCATTTTTCTCCTTGGCTAATATTGCAAAGGTACACGTACCACTTCTCCTCTGTCCTCTCATCTCTTGATGGACTTTTTGGTTGATCCCGTGTCTTGGCTGTTGTTATACTGCTGCAGTGCATACTTCCTGCCTGTGTCTTTCCAATTCTGTCTTCTTAGCTTATCGGCCGAGGAGTGGGCCTGATGGATCATATAGTAGCTCAGTGTTTACCTTTTAAAGGCACATCCATTCTCTTCCCATTAGTGGCTCTTACCAGGTTACGTCCCACTTCAAATTGAGGGTATGCATTTCTCCACAACCTCTTCGGCATTGAGCGTTTGTAGTCTCTTTGCCGATGGTTATTCTTGGCGGGGTGAGCTGATACCTCTTTGTGGTTGGATCCGCATGTGTCTCATAATCCCTTGAAACCGAGCTTTCAGGCGTGTCCTGTTATTTTTCAAACTGTTACTACAGCTTCCTTCTTCAAATTGTTTTCTTGAGATACGTGCCACATTTTGAAATGTCTTGGCCTTCACCTGCGTCAGGACGTTTTGAGGGCAGGTTTCATTGGCAGCCCTGCAGTACTTGTGCATATGAAGTGACCATTAGCAGAGATTTCAAAGCTGCTGTTGCAGGTATCGGCTAGAGGGCCGCAGTATTTCTACGTTCCCCACCCTGGTACCTAGGGAAACAGACCTCCCTGCCAGTGGTGTTCCTCAGATACAAATTAGAGTGCAGTGTGCCCTGATAAACGCCCAAAACCTTGCGTCCTTACTTACGTGTGATTTTTTAATTTAATTTATATGTTTTAGTGGGGTCAGATTCCATTGCGTACCTGGACCACTTCTTCTTGGCGCATTCCTCCGTTGATGGACATTTTCATTGCTTCCAAGCGTTGGCTCCGGTAAGTATTGCTGGAGTGCCAGCCCGTGACTTTTTGATTCTCATTTTCTCAGGGGATAGGCCCGGCAGTGGGTGTGATTGATTGACTGCTAGCTCAGTGTTTCCCTTTTCAAAGCACCTCCATTGTGTTTTCATTAGTGGCTCTTACCACGTCCCCCTTAGAACGGAGGGTACGCATTGCTCCACGATCCCTTCAGCATTTATTGCTTGCAGCACTTTTGCTAATGGCTTCTCTGACTGCTGTGAGCCGATAGGTTTCTGTAATTTGGGTTTGCGTGTCTTTAGAAATGCCTAAAATTCATCGTTTTCCCCCGCCTTTTTCTTTTCTGTTAAAAAAAAGGGAGAGAGAAAAGTGTGAGTAAAATATACCTCTTGACATTGTCCTCTTGGAAGCTTGCCGGTTTTTGAGTTTTGTGGTCGATTTTCGACCCCAGGGTTGTTTTGGTGGGCAGGTGTCATTACAGAACCGCAAGTTTGGTGAATATTTAGTGACCTTCAGCACTGGGTTTAAAGCTGCTGTTGTGTGAAACGGCCACGAGGCGGCAGCATTTCTCCATTTCCAACTCTGGGTTTTTGGGCAGCAGAGCCTTCCTGGAAATCGTGTTAGTCGGCTGCAAATTAGAGTGGAATGTGCCAGGGCAGACCCCCCCAAGAGATTATATCTCCTACTTCGTGTTTGTTTTTTTAATTTAATTTTTATTAATTGTCAGAGCAAATTTGATAAATCATGCAGTTTCCGCTAGGTGTACAGAATCTGGTGCATCATATCAACGTATCCGTCTATTCGTCTTTGGAACCTTTCCAAAGGAAAGGTTATTATACCGTGTTGAGTAGACCTCTGTTGGTATTCCATAGGATTTTGTGATTATATATGTCATACGTATTAGTACATGTCTGTTAACCCCCATGTCCTAATTCATCCATTCCTTACACCTTTCCATTTCGTTAAAGATCATTTTGTTTTCTTAATCCGTGCTTTTCCTTCTCTTGGAAATGAGTTCATGAGTATCAGTTTTTAGGTAACACCTATGAGTGATGTCACAGTATATCTGTCTTTCAGTTTCTTTCTTCAAGTTGGGTGATTATCTCTACGTCCTTATATCGTGGTGCAGAGGGCACTGTTTCGTTGCTTTCCATAGCTAGTATTCCACTGTTTACGTGGACCGCTTCCTCTTTGGGCGTTTTCCTGCTGATGGACCGTTATCGGGTTCTTCCAGGTGTTGGCTATGTTAAATGTTCCTGCAGGGCGGGATTGCCAGCCTGAGTCTTTTCCATTCTGCTCTGCTCAGGGGATAGGCGGCGCATCCAAGGACCTGCCAGATCACACGGTAGCTCGATTTTTACCCTTAAACGCACTTCCGTTATGGTCTCACTACTGGCTGTTACAAGTTCACATCCCCCCAGCAGCGAGAGGGTACACGGTTCTCCGAAACCCCTTCAGCATTCATTCTTTGTAGACTTTTTGCTGAAGGTCATTCTGACGGCTGTGAGGTGAACATTTATGTAGGTTGGATTTTCATGGCTTTATTAATTTGCTGATGCTGAGCATCGTTCAATTCCCTTTTATTTTAAAGAAAAAAAGAAAGAAAAGACACAAATGTGCATAAAATATGCCTCTTGAGATTGTCTTCTTGAAATGTTGACGTCGTTTGAATTTTCTGGTCGATTTACGACCCCAGGATGTTTTTTGATGGCAGGGTGTCATTTACAGGCCTGCAATTAGTTTGAATATCAAGGGACCATTAGCGCTGTTGTGTGAAACGGCCAGAAGGCGGCAGCACTTCTCCTCACCAAGTCTGGTTACTAGGGCAACAGAGCCGTAATGGAAGTTGTGTTGTAGCTTGTAAATTAGAACGGAACGTGCCGGGAGAAAGCCCCTTAAGTTTATGTCTCATTACTTGCTGTTCGTTTTTTTTTTAATTTAATTTCTTTTTTGTATCAGGGAAAATTTGATTACAATGTTTTGTTTGTTCTAGGTGTGTGCAAGATGTGCTTCTTTTACACATATGCATGTATCTAGTCTTCTTCGGATCCTTTTCCCACGTAGGTTATGACACAGTGTCGAGTAGTCTTCTCCTGGTATGCCGTAGGTCTTCGGTGATGATATATTTCACGTGCGTTTGCGTATCTCTGTTAACCCCAACATCCTAATGTATCCAATCCTCACAGCTTTCCATTTGGTGAGCCCCAAGTTTGCCTAACGAATCTGTGATTACATTTCCCTGTGGAGACATCTTCATTGGTATCAGTTTTTAGGTAACACCTGTAAGTGATACGGTAGGATACGTGTCTTTCGCTTTCTCACTTACTACCAGTTGCGTGATTACCTCTAGACTCATCTACCGTGCTGCAAATGTCATTGTTTCATTTTTCTCCTTGGCTAATATTGCAAAGGTACACGTACCACTTCTCCTCTGTCCTCTCATCTCTTGATGGACTTTTTGGTTGATCCCGTGTCTTGGCTGTTGTTATACTGCTGCAGTGCATACTTCCTGCCTGTGTCTTTCCAATTCTGTCTTCTTAGCTTATCGGCCGAGGAGTGGGCCTGATGGATCATATAGTAGCTCAGTGTTTACCTTTTAAAGGCACATCCATTCTCTTCCCATTAGTGGCTCTTACCAGGTTACGTCCCACTTCAAATTGAGGGTATGCATTTCTCCACAACCTCTTCGGCATTGAGCGTTTGTAGTCTCTTTGCCGATGGTTATTCTTGGCGGGGTGAGCTGATACCTCTTTGTGGTTGGATCCGCATGTGTCTCATAATCCCTTGAAACCGAGCTTTCAGGCGTGTCCTGTTATTTTTCAAACTGTTACTACAGCTTCCTTCTTCAAATTGTTTTCTTGAGATACGTGCCACATTTTGAAATGTCTTGGCCTTCACCTGCGTCAGGACGTTTTGAGGGCAGGTTTCATTGGCAGCCCTGCAGTACTTGTGCATATGAAGTGACCATTAGCAGAGATTTCAAAGCTGCTGTTGCAGGTATCGGCTAGAGGGCCGCAGTATTTCTACGTTCCCCACCCTGGTACCTAGGGAAACAGACCTCCCTGCCAGTGGTGTTCCTCAGATACAAATTAGAGTGCAGTGTGCCCTGATAAACGCCCAAAACCTTGCGTCCTTACTTACGTGTGATTTTTTAATTTAATTTATATGTTTTAGTGGGGTCAGATTCCATTGCGTACCTGGACCACTTCTTCTTGGCGCATTCCTCCGTTGATGGACATTTTCATTGCTTCCAAGCGTTGGCTCCGGTAAGTATTGCTGGAGTGCCAGCCCGTGACTTTTTGATTCTCATTTTCTCAGGGGATAGGCCCGGCAGTGGGTGTGATTGATTGACTGCTAGCTCAGTGTTTCCCTTTTCAAAGCACCTCCATTGTGTTTTCATTAGTGGCTCTTACCACGTCCCCCTTAGAACGGAGGGTACGCATTGCTCCACGATCCCTTCAGCATTTATTGCTTGCAGCACTTTTGCTAATGGCTTCTCTGACTGCTGTGAGCCGATAGGTTTCTGTAATTTGGGTTTGCGTGTCTTTAGAAATGCCTAAAATTCATCGTTTTCCCCCGCCTTTTTCTTTTCTGTTAAAAAAAAGGGAGAGAGAAAAGTGTGAGTAAAATATACCTCTTGACATTGTCCTCTTGGAAGCTTGCCGGTTTTTGAGCTTTGTGGTCGATTTTCGACCCCAGGGTTGTTTTGGTGGGCAGGTGTCATTACAGAACCGCAAGTTTGGTGAATATTTAGTGACCTTCAGCACTGGGTTTAAAGCTGCTGTTGTGTGAAACGGCCACGAGGCGGCAGCATTTCTCCATTTCCAACTCTGGGTTTTTGGGCAGCAGAGCCTTCCTGGAAATCGTGTTAGTCGGCTGCAAATTAGAGTGGAATGTGCCAGGGCAGACCCCCCCAAGAGATTATATCTCCTACTTCGTGTTTGTTTTTTTAATTTAATTTTTATTAATTGTCAGAGCAAATTTGATAAATCATGCAGTTTCCGCTAGGTGTACAGAATCTGGTGCATCATATCAACGTATCCGTCTATTCGTCTTTGGAACCTTTCCAAAGGAAAGGTTATTATACCGTGTTGAGTAGACCTCTGTTGGTATTCCATAGGATTTTGTGATTATATATGTCATACGTATTAGTACATGTCTGTTAACCCCCATGTCCTAATTCATCCATTCCTTACACCTTTCCATTTCGTTAAAGATCATTTTGTTTTCTTAATCCGTGCTTTTCCTTCTCTTGGAAATGAGTTCATGAGTATCAGTTTTTAGGTAACACCTATGAGTGATGTCACAGTATATCTGTCTTTCAGTTTCTTTCTTCAAGTTGGGTGATTATCTCTACGTCCTTATATCGTGGTGCAGAGGGCACTGTTTCGTTGCTTTCCATAGCTAGTATTCCACTGTTTACGTGGACCGCTTCCTCTTTGGGCGTTTTCCTGCTGATGGACCGTTATCGGGTTCTTCCAGGTGTTGGCTATGTTAAATGTTCCTGCAGGGCGGGATTGCCAGCCTGAGTCTTTTCCATTCTGCTCTGCTCAGGGGATAGGCGGCGCATCCAAGGACCTGCCAGATCACACGGTAGCTCGATTTTTACCCTTAAACGCACTTCCGTTATGGTCTCACTACTGGCTGTTACAAGTTCACATCCCCCCAGCAGCGAGAGGGTACACGGTTCTCCGAAACCCCTTCAGCATTCATTCTTTGTAGACTTTTTGCTGAAGGTCATTCTGACGGCTGTGAGGTGAACATTTATGTAGGTTGGATTTTCATGGCTTTATTAATTTGCTGATGCTGAGCATCGTTCAATTCCCTTTTATTTTAAAGAAAAAAAGAAAGAAAAGACACAAATGTGCATAAAATATGCCTCTTGAGATTGTCTTCTTGAAATGTTGACGTCGTTTGAATTTTCTGGTCGATTTACGACCCCAGGATGTTTTTTGATGGCAGGGTGTCATTTACAGGCCTGCAATTAGTTTGAATATCAAGGGACCATTAGCGCTGTTGTGTGAAACGGCCAGAAGGCGGCAGCACTTCTCCTCACCAAGTCTGGTTACTAGGGCAACAGAGCCGTAATGGAAGTTGTGTTGTAGCTTGTAAATTAGAACGGAACGTGCCGGGAGAAAGCCCCTTAAGTTTATGTCTCATTACTTGCTGTTCGTTTTTTTTTTAATTTAATTTCTTTTTTGTATCAGGGAAAATTTGATTACAATGTTTTGTTTGTTCTAGGTGTGTGCAAGATGTGCTTCTTTTACACATATGCATGTATCTAGTCTTCTTCGGATCCTTTTCCCACGTAGGTTATGACACAGTGTCGAGTAGTCTTCTCCTGGTATGCCGTAGGTCTTCGGTGATGATATATTTCACGTGCGTTTGCGTATCTCTGTTAACCCCAACATCCTAATGTATCCAATCCTCACAGCTTTCCATTTGGTGAGCCCCAAGTTTGCCTAACGAATCTGTGATTACATTTCCCTGTGGAGACATCTTCATTGGTATCAGTTTTTAGGTAACACCTGTAAGTGATACGGTAGGATACGTGTCTTTCGCTTTCTCACTTACTACCAGTTGCGTGATTACCTCTAGACTCATCTACCGTGCTGCAAATGTCATTGTTTCATTTTTCTCCTTGGCTAATATTGCAAAGGTACACGTACCACTTCTCCTCTGTCCTCTCATCTCTTGATGGACTTTTTGGTTGATCCCGTGTCTTGGCTGTTGTTATACTGCTGCAGTGCATACTTCCTGCCTGTGTCTTTCCAATTCTGTCTTCTTAGCTTATCGGCCGAGGAGTGGGCCTGATGGATCATATAGTAGCTCAGTGTTTACCTTTTAAAGGCACATCCATTCTCTTCCCATTAGTGGCTCTTACCAGGTTACGTCCCACTTCAAATTGAGGGTATGCATTTCTCCACAACCTCTTCGGCATTGAGCGTTTGTAGTCTCTTTGCCGATGGTTATTCTTGGCGGGGTGAGCTGATACCTCTTTGTGGTTGGATCCGCATGTGTCTCATAATCCCTTGAAACCGAGCTTTCAGGCGTGTCCTGTTATTTTTCAAACTGTTACTACAGCTTCCTTCTTCAAATTGTTTTCTTGAGATACGTGCCACATTTTGAAATGTCTTGGCCTTCACCTGCGTCAGGACGTTTTGAGGGCAGGTTTCATTGGCAGCCCTGCAGTACTTGTGCATATGAAGTGACCATTAGCAGAGATTTCAAAGCTGCTGTTGCAGGTATCGGCTAGAGGGCCGCAGTATTTCTACGTTCCCCACCCTGGTACCTAGGGAAACAGACCTCCCTGCCAGTGGTGTTCCTCAGATACAAATTAGAGTGCAGTGTGCCCTGATAAACGCCCAAAACCTTGCGTCCTTACTTACGTGTGATTTTTTAATTTAATTTATATGTTTTAGTGGGGTCAGATTCCATTGCGTACCTGGACCACTTCTTCTTGGCGCATTCCTCCGTTGATGGACATTTTCATTGCTTCCAAGCGTTGGCTCCGGTAAGTATTGCTGGAGTGCCAGCCCGTGACTTTTTGATTCTCATTTTCTCAGGGGATAGGCCCGGCAGTGGGTGTGATTGATTGACTGCTAGCTCAGTGTTTCCCTTTTCAAAGCACCTCCATTGTGTTTTCATTAGTGGCTCTTACCACGTCCCCCTTAGAACGGAGGGTACGCATTGCTCCACGATCCCTTCAGCATTTATTGCTTGCAGCACTTTTGCTAATGGCTTCTCTGACTGCTGTGAGCCGATAGGTTTCTGTAATTTGGGTTTGCGTGTCTTTAGAAATGCCTAAAATTCATCGTTTTCCCCCGCCTTTTTCTTTTCTGTTAAAAAAAAGGGAGAGAGAAAAGTGTGAGTAAAATATACCTCTTGACATTGTCCTCTTGGAAGCTTGCCGGTTTTTGAGCTTTGTGGTCGATTTTCGACCCCAGGGTTGTTTTGGTGGGCAGGTGTCATTACAGAACCGCAAGTTTGGTGAATATTTAGTGACCTTCAGCACTGGGTTTAAAGCTGCTGTTGTGTGAAACGGCCACGAGGCGGCAGCATTTCTCCATTTCCAACTCTGGGTTTTTGGGCAGCAGAGCCTTCCTGGAAATCGTGTTAGTCGGCTGCAAATTAGAGTGGAATGTGCCAGGGCAGACCCCCCCAAGAGATTATATCTCCTACTTCGTGTTTGTTTTTTTAATTTAATTTTTATTAATTGTCAGAGCAAATTTGATAAATCATGCAGTTTCCGCTAGGTGTACAGAATCTGGTGCATCATATCAACGTATCCGTCTATTCGTCTTTGGAACCTTTCCAAAGGAAAGGTTATTATACCGTGTTGAGTAGACCTCTGTTGGTATTCCATAGGATTTTGTGATTATATATGTCATACGTATTAGTACATGTCTGTTAACCCCCATGTCCTAATTCATCCATTCCTTACACCTTTCCATTTCGTTAAAGATCATTTTGTTTTCTTAATCCGTGCTTTTCCTTCTCTTGGAAATGAGTTCATGAGTATCAGTTTTTAGGTAACACCTATGAGTGATGTCACAGTATATCTGTCTTTCAGTTTCTTTCTTCAAGTTGGGTGATTATCTCTACGTCCTTATATCGTGGTGCAGAGGGCACTGTTTCGTTGCTTTCCATAGCTAGTATTCCACTGTTTACGTGGACCGCTTCCTCTTTGGGCATTTTCCTGCTGATGGACCGTTATCGGGTTCTTCCAGGTGTTGGCTATGTTAAATGTTCCTGCAGGGCGGGATTGCCAGCCTGAGTCTTTTCCATTCTGCTCTGCTCAGGGGATAGGCGGCGCATCCAAGGACCTGCCAGATCACACGGTAGCTCGATTTTTACCCTTAAACGCACTTCCGTTATGGTCTCACTACTGGCTGTTACAAGTTCACATCCCCCCAGCAGCGAGAGGGTACACGGTTCTCCGAAACCCCTTCAGCATTCATTCTTTGTAGACTTTTTGCTGAAGGTCATTCTGACGGCTGTGAGGTGAACATTTATGTAGGTTGGATTTTCATGGCTTTATTAATTTGCTGATGCTGAGCATCGTTCAATTCCCTTTTATTTTAAAGAAAAAAAGAAAGAAAAGACACAAATGTGCATAAAATATGCCTCTTGAGATTGTCTTCTTGAAATGTTGACGTCGTTTGAATTTTCTGGTCGATTTACGACCCCAGGATGTTTTTTGATGGCAGGGTGTCATTTACAGGCCTGCAATTAGTTTGAATATCAAGGGACCATTAGCGCTGTTGTGTGAAACGGCCAGAAGGCGGCAGCACTTCTCCTCACCAAGTCTGGTTACTAGGGCAACAGAGCCGTAATGGAAGTTGTGTTGTAGCTTGTAAATTAGAACGGAACGTGCCGGGAGAAAGCCCCTTAAGTTTATGTCTCATTACTTGCTGTTCGTTTTTTTTTTAATTTAATTTCTTTTTTGTATCAGGGAAAATTTGATTACAATGTTTTGTTTGTTCTAGGTGTGTGCAAGATGTGCTTCTTTTACACATATGCATGTATCTAGTCTTCTTCGGATCCTTTTCCCACGTAGGTTATGACACAGTGTCGAGTAGTCTTCTCCTGGTATGCCGTAGGTCTTCGGTGATGATATATTTCACGTGCGTTTGCGTATCTCTGTTAACCCCAACATCCTAATGTATCCAATCCTCACAGCTTTCCATTTGGTGAGCCCCAAGTTTGCCTAACGAATCTGTGATTACATTTCCCTGTGGAGACATCTTCATTGGTATCAGTTTTTAGGTAACACCTGTAAGTGATACGGTAGGATACGTGTCTTTCGCTTTCTCACTTACTACCAGTTGCGTGATTACCTCTAGACTCATCTACCGTGCTGCAAATGTCATTGTTTCATTTTTCTCCTTGGCTAATATTGCAAAGGTACACGTACCACTTCTCCTCTGTCCTCTCATCTCTTGATGGACTTTTTGGTTGATCCCGTGTCTTGGCTGTTGTTATACTGCTGCAGTGCATACTTCCTGCCTGTGTCTTTCCAATTCTGTCTTCTTAGCTTATCGGCCGAGGAGTGGGCCTGATGGATCATATAGTAGCTCAGTGTTTACCTTTTAAAGGCACATCCATTCTCTTCCCATTAGTGGCTCTTACCAGGTTACGTCCCACTTCAAATTGAGGGTATGCATTTCTCCACAACCTCTTCGGCATTGAGCGTTTGTAGTCTCTTTGCCGATGGTTATTCTTGGCGGGGTGAGCTGATACCTCTTTGTGGTTGGATCCGCATGTGTCTCATAATCCCTTGAAACCGAGCTTTCAGGCGTGTCCTGTTATTTTTCAAACTGTTACTACAGCTTCCTTCTTCAAATTGTTTTCTTGAGATACGTGCCACATTTTGAAATGTCTTGGCCTTCACCTGCGTCAGGACGTTTTGAGGGCAGGTTTCATTGGCAGCCCTGCAGTACTTGTGCATATGAAGTGACCATTAGCAGAGATTTCAAAGCTGCTGTTGCAGGTATCGGCTAGAGGGCCGCAGTATTTCTACGTTCCCCACCCTGGTACCTAGGGAAACAGACCTCCCTGCCAGTGGTGTTCCTCAGATACAAATTAGAGTGCAGTGTGCCCTGATAAACGCCCAAAACCTTGCGTCCTTACTTACGTGTGATTTTTTAATTTAATTTATATGTTTTAGTGGGGTCAGATTCCATTGCGTACCTGGACCACTTCTTCTTGGCGCATTCCTCCGTTGATGGACATTTTCATTGCTTCCAAGCGTTGGCTCCGGTAAGTATTGCTGGAGTGCCAGCCCGTGACTTTTTGATTCTCATTTTCTCAGGGGATAGGCCCGGCAGTGGGTGTGATTGATTGACTGCTAGCTCAGTGTTTCCCTTTTCAAAGCACCTCCATTGTGTTTTCATTAGTGGCTCTTACCACGTCCCCCTTAGAACGGAGGGTACGCATTGCTCCACGATCCCTTCAGCATTTATTGCTTGCAGCACTTTTGCTAATGGCTTCTCTGACTGCTGTGAGCCGATAGGTTTCTGTAATTTGGGTTTGCGTGTCTTTAGAAATGCCTAAAATTCATCGTTTTCCCCCGCCTTTTTCTTTTCTGTTAAAAAAAAGGGAGAGAGAAAAGTGTGAGTAAAATATACCTCTTGACATTGTCCTCTTGGAAGCTTGCCGGTTTTTGAGCTTTGTGGTCGATTTTCGACCCCAGGGTTGTTTTGGTGGGCAGGTGTCATTACAGAACCGCAAGTTTGGTGAATATTTAGTGACCTTCAGCACTGGGTTTAAAGCTGCTGTTGTGTGAAACGGCCACGAGGCGGCAGCATTTCTCCATTTCCAACTCTGGGTTTTTGGGCAGCAGAGCCTTCCTGGAAATCGTGTTAGTCGGCTGCAAATTAGAGTGGAATGTGCCAGGGCAGACCCCCCCAAGAGATTATATCTCCTACTTCGTGTTTGTTTTTTTAATTTAATTTTTATTAATTGTCAGAGCAAATTTGATAAATCATGCAGTTTCCGCTAGGTGTACAGAATCTGGTGCATCATATCAACGTATCCGTCTATTCGTCTTTGGAACCTTTCCAAAGGAAAGGTTATTATACCGTGTTGAGTAGACCTCTGTTGGTATTCCATAGGATTTTGTGATTATATATGTCATACGTATTAGTACATGTCTGTTAACCCCCATGTCCTAATTCATCCATTCCTTACACCTTTCCATTTCGTTAAAGATCATTTTGTTTTCTTAATCCGTGCTTTTCCTTCTCTTGGAAATGAGTTCATGAGTATCAGTTTTTAGGTAACACCTATGAGTGATGTCACAGTATATCTGTCTTTCAGTTTCTTTCTTCAAGTTGGGTGATTATCTCTACGTCCTTATATCGTGGTGCAGAGGGCACTGTTTCGTTGCTTTCCATAGCTAGTATTCCACTGTTTACGTGGACCGCTTCCTCTTTGGGCGTTTTCCTGCTGATGGACCGTTATCGGGTTCTTCCAGGTGTTGGCTATGTTAAATGTTCCTGCAGGGCGGGATTGCCAGCCTGAGTCTTTTCCATTCTGCTCTGCTCAGGGGATAGGCGGCGCATCCAAGGACCTGCCAGATCACACGGTAGCTCGATTTTTACCCTTAAACGCACTTCCGTTATGGTCTCACTACTGGCTGTTACAAGTTCACATCCCCCCAGCAGCGAGAGGGTACACGGTTCTCCGAAACCCCTTCAGCATTCATTCTTTGTAGACTTTTTGCTGAAGGTCATTCTGACGGCTGTGAGGTGAACATTTATGTAGGTTGGATTTTCATGGCTTTATTAATTTGCTGATGCTGAGCATCGTTCAATTCCCTTTTATTTTAAAGAAAAAAAGAAAGAAAAGACACAAATGTGCATAAAATATGCCTCTTGAGATTGTCTTCTTGAAATGTTGACGTCGTTTGAATTTTCTGGTCGATTTACGACCCCAGGATGTTTTTTGATGGCAGGGTGTCATTTACAGGCCTGCAATTAGTTTGAATATCAAGGGACCATTAGCGCTGTTGTGTGAAACGGCCAGAAGGCGGCAGCACTTCTCCTCACCAAGTCTGGTTACTAGGGCAACAGAGCCGTAATGGAAGTTGTGTTGTAGCTTGTAAATTAGAACGGAACGTGCCGGGAGAAAGCCCCTTAAGTTTATGTCTCATTACTTGCTGTTCGTTTTTTTTTTAATTTAATTTCTTTTTTGTATCAGGGAAAATTTGATTACAATGTTTTGTTTGTTCTAGGTGTGTGCAAGATGTGCTTCTTTTACACATATGCATGTATCTAGTCTTCTTCGGATCCTTTTCCCACGTAGGTTATGACACAGTGTCGAGTAGTCTTCTCCTGGTATGCCGTAGGTCTTCGGTGATGATATATTTCACGTGCGTTTGCGTATCTCTGTTAACCCCAACATCCTAATGTATCCAATCCTCACAGCTTTCCATTTGGTGAGCCCCAAGTTTGCCTAACGAATCTGTGATTACATTTCCCTGTGGAGACATCTTCATTGGTATCAGTTTTTAGGTAACACCTGTAAGTGATACGGTAGGATACGTGTCTTTCGCTTTCTCACTTACTACCAGTTGCGTGATTACCTCTAGACTCATCTACCGTGCTGCAAATGTCATTGTTTCATTTTTCTCCTTGGCTAATATTGCAAAGGTACACGTACCACTTCTCCTCTGTCCTCTCATCTCTTGATGGACTTTTTGGTTGATCCCGTGTCTTGGCTGTTGTTATACTGCTGCAGTGCATACTTCCTGCCTGTGTCTTTCCAATTCTGTCTTCTTAGCTTATCGGCCGAGGAGTGGGCCTGATGGATCATATAGTAGCTCAGTGTTTACCTTTTAAAGGCACATCCATTCTCTTCCCATTAGTGGCTCTTACCAGGTTACGTCCCACTTCAAATTGAGGGTATGCATTTCTCCACAACCTCTTCGGCATTGAGCGTTTGTAGTCTCTTTGCCGATGGTTATTCTTGGCGGGGTGAGCTGATACCTCTTTGTGGTTGGATCCGCATGTGTCTCATAATCCCTTGAAACCGAGCTTTCAGGCGTGTCCTGTTATTTTTCAAACTGTTACTACAGCTTCCTTCTTCAAATTGTTTTCTTGAGATACGTGCCACATTTTGAAATGTCTTGGCCTTCACCTGCGTCAGGACGTTTTGAGGGCAGGTTTCATTGGCAGCCCTGCAGTACTTGTGCATATGAAGTGACCATTAGCAGAGATTTCAAAGCTGCTGTTGCAGGTATCGGCTAGAGGGCCGCAGTATTTCTACGTTCCCCACCCTGGTACCTAGGGAAACAGACCTCCCTGCCAGTGGTGTTCCTCAGATACAAATTAGAGTGCAGTGTGCCCTGATAAACGCCCAAAACCTTGCGTCCTTACTTACGTGTGATTTTTTAATTTAATTTATATGTTTTAGTGGGGTCAGATTCCATTGCGTACCTGGACCACTTCTTCTTGGCGCATTCCTCCGTTGATGGACATTTTCATTGCTTCCAAGCGTTGGCTCCGGTAAGTATTGCTGGAGTGCCAGCCCGTGACTTTTTGATTCTCATTTTCTCAGGGGATAGGCCCGGCAGTGGGTGTGATTGATTGACTGCTAGCTCAGTGTTTCCCTTTTCAAAGCACCTCCATTGTGTTTTCATTAGTGGCTCTTACCACGTCCCCCTTAGAACGGAGGGTACGCATTGCTCCACGATCCCTTCAGCATTTATTGCTTGCAGCACTTTTGCTAATGGCTTCTCTGACTGCTGTGAGCCGATAGGTTTCTGTAATTTGGGTTTGCGTGTCTTTAGAAATGCCTAAAATTCATCGTTTTCCCCCGCCTTTTTCTTTTCTGTTAAAAAAAAGGGAGAGAGAAAAGTGTGAGTAAAATATACCTCTTGACATTGTCCTCTTGGAAGCTTGCCGGTTTTTGAGCTTTGTGGTCGATTTTCGACCCCAGGGTTGTTTTGGTGGGCAGGTGTCATTACAGAACCGCAAGTTTGGTGAATATTTAGTGACCTTCAGCACTGGGTTTAAAGCTGCTGTTGTGTGAAACGGCCACGAGGCGGCAGCATTTCTCCATTTCCAACTCTGGGTTTTTGGGCAGCAGAGCCTTCCTGGAAATCGTGTTAGTCGGCTGCAAATTAGAGTGGAATGTGCCAGGGCAGACCCCCCCAAGAGATTATATCTCCTACTTCGTGTTTGTTTTTTTAATTTAATTTTTATTAATTGTCAGAGCAAATTTGATAAATCATGCAGTTTCCGCTAGGTGTACAGAATCTGGTGCATCATATCAACGTATCCGTCTATTCGTCTTTGGAACCTTTCCAAAGGAAAGGTTATTATACCGTGTTGAGTAGACCTCTGTTGGTATTCCATAGGATTTTGTGATTATATATGTCATACGTATTAGTACATGTCTGTTAACCCCCATGTCCTAATTCATCCATTCCTTACACCTTTCCATTTCGTTAAAGATCATTTTGTTTTCTTAATCCGTGCTTTTCCTTCTCTTGGAAATGAGTTCATGAGTATCAGTTTTTAGGTAACACCTATGAGTGATGTCACAGTATATCTGTCTTTCAGTTTCTTTCTTCAAGTTGGGTGATTATCTCTACGTCCTTATATCGTGGTGCAGAGGGCACTGTTTCGTTGCTTTCCATAGCTAGTATTCCACTGTTTACGTGGACCGCTTCCTCTTTGGGCATTTTCCTGCTGATGGACCGTTATCGGGTTCTTCCAGGTGTTGGCTATGTTAAATGTTCCTGCAGGGCGGGATTGCCAGCCTGAGTCTTTTCCATTCTGCTCTGCTCAGGGGATAGGCGGCGCATCCAAGGACCTGCCAGATCACACGGTAGCTCGATTTTTACCCTTAAACGCACTTCCGTTATGGTCTCACTACTGGCTGTTACAAGTTCACATCCCCCCAGCAGCGAGAGGGTACACGGTTCTCCGAAACCCCTTCAGCATTCATTCTTTGTAGACTTTTTGCTGAAGGTCATTCTGACGGCTGTGAGGTGAACATTTATGTAGGTTGGATTTTCATGGCTTTATTAATTTGCTGATGCTGAGCATCGTTCAATTCCCTTTTATTTTAAAGAAAAAAAGAAAGAAAAGACACAAATGTGCATAAAATATGCCTCTTGAGATTGTCTTCTTGAAATGTTGACGTCGTTTGAATTTTCTGGTCGATTTACGACCCCAGGATGTTTTTTGATGGCAGGGTGTCATTTACAGGCCTGCAATTAGTTTGAATATCAAGGGACCATTAGCGCTGTTGTGTGAAACGGCCAGAAGGCGGCAGCACTTCTCCTCACCAAGTCTGGTTACTAGGGCAACAGAGCCGTAATGGAAGTTGTGTTGTAGCTTGTAAATTAGAACGGAACGTGCCGGGAGAAAGCCCCTTAAGTTTATGTCTCATTACTTGCTGTTCGTTTTTTTTTTAATTTAATTTCTTTTTTGTATCAGGGAAAATTTGATTACAATGTTTTGTTTGTTCTAGGTGTGTGCAAGATGTGCTTCTTTTACACATATGCATGTATCTAGTCTTCTTCGGATCCTTTTCCCACGTAGGTTATGACACAGTGTCGAGTAGTCTTCTCCTGGTATGCCGTAGGTCTTCGGTGATGATATATTTCACGTGCGTTTGCGTATCTCTGTTAACCCCAACATCCTAATGTATCCAATCCTCACAGCTTTCCATTTGGTGAGCCCCAAGTTTGCCTAACGAATCTGTGATTACATTTCCCTGTGGAGACATCTTCATTGGTATCAGTTTTTAGGTAACACCTGTAAGTGATACGGTAGGATACGTGTCTTTCGCTTTCTCACTTACTACCAGTTGCGTGATTACCTCTAGACTCATCTACCGTGCTGCAAATGTCATTGTTTCATTTTTCTCCTTGGCTAATATTGCAAAGGTACACGTACCACTTCTCCTCTGTCCTCTCATCTCTTGATGGACTTTTTGGTTGATCCCGTGTCTTGGCTGTTGTTATACTGCTGCAGTGCATACTTCCTGCCTGTGTCTTTCCAATTCTGTCTTCTTAGCTTATCGGCCGAGGAGTGGGCCTGATGGATCATATAGTAGCTCAGTGTTTACCTTTTAAAGGCACATCCATTCTCTTCCCATTAGTGGCTCTTACCAGGTTACGTCCCACTTCAAATTGAGGGTATGCATTTCTCCACAACCTCTTCGGCATTGAGCGTTTGTAGTCTCTTTGCCGATGGTTATTCTTGGCGGGGTGAGCTGATACCTCTTTGTGGTTGGATCCGCATGTGTCTCATAATCCCTTGAAACCGAGCTTTCAGGCATGTCCTGTTATTTTTCAAACTGTTACTACAGCTTCCTTCTTCAAATTGTTTTCTTGAGATACGTGCCACATTTTGAAATGTCTTGGCCTTCACCTGCGTCAGGACGTTTTGAGGGCAGGTTTCATTGGCAGCCCTGCAGTACTTGTGCATATGAAGTGACCATTAGCAGAGATTTCAAAGCTGCTGTTGCAGGTATCGGCTAGAGGGCCGCAGTATTTCTACGTTCCCCACCCTGGTACCTAGGGAAACAGACCTCCCTGCCAGTGGTGTTCCTCAGATACAAATTAGAGTGCAGTGTGCCCTGATAAACGCCCAAAACCTTGCGTCCTTACTTACGTGTGATTTTTTAATTTAATTTATATGTTTTAGTGGGGTCAGATTCCATTGCGTACCTGGACCACTTCTTCTTGGCGCATTCCTCCGTTGATGGACATTTTCATTGCTTCCAAGCGTTGGCTCCGGTAAGTATTGCTGGAGTGCCAGCCCGTGACTTTTTGATTCTCATTTTCTCAGGGGATAGGCCCGGCAGTGGGTGTGATTGATTGACTGCTAGCTCAGTGTTTCCCTTTTCAAAGCACCTCCATTGTGTTTTCATTAGTGGCTCTTACCACGTCCCCCTTAGAACGGAGGGTACGCATTGCTCCACGATCCCTTCAGCATTTATTGCTTGCAGCACTTTTGCTAATGGCTTCTCTGACTGCTGTGAGCCGATAGGTTTCTGTAATTTGGGTTTGCGTGTCTTTAGAAATGCCTAAAATTCATCGTTTTCCCCCGCCTTTTTCTTTTCTGTTAAAAAAAAGGGAGAGAGAAAAGTGTGAGTAAAATATACCTCTTGACATTGTCCTCTTGGAAGCTTGCCGGTTTTTGAGCTTTGTGGTCGATTTTCGACCCCAGGGTTGTTTTGGTGGGCAGGTGTCATTACAGAACCGCAAGTTTGGTGAATATTTAGTGACCTTCAGCACTGGGTTTAAAGCTGCTGTTGTGTGAAACGGCCACGAGGCGGCAGCATTTCTCCATTTCCAACTCTGGGTTTTTGGGCAGCAGAGCCTTCCTGGAAATCGTGTTAGTCGGCTGCAAATTAGAGTGGAATGTGCCAGGGCAGACCCCCCCAAGAGATTATATCTCCTACTTCGTGTTTGTTTTTTTAATTTAATTTTTATTAATTGTCAGAGCAAATTTGATAAATCATGCAGTTTCCGCTAGGTGTACAGAATCTGGTGCATCATATCAACGTATCCGTCTATTCGTCTTTGGAACCTTTCCAAAGGAAAGGTTATTATACCGTGTTGAGTAGACCTCTGTTGGTATTCCATAGGATTTTGTGATTATATATGTCATACGTATTAGTACATGTCTGTTAACCCCCATGTCCTAATTCATCCATTCCTTACACCTTTCCATTTCGTTAAAGATCATTTTGTTTTCTTAATCCGTGCTTTTCCTTCTCTTGGAAATGAGTTCATGAGTATCAGTTTTTAGGTAACACCTATGAGTGATGTCACAGTATATCTGTCTTTCAGTTTCTTTCTTCAAGTTGGGTGATTATCTCTACGTCCTTATATCGTGGTGCAGAGGGCACTGTTTCGTTGCTTTCCATAGCTAGTATTCCACTGTTTACGTGGACCGCTTCCTCTTTGGGCGTTTTCCTGCTGATGGACCGTTATCGGGTTCTTCCAGGTGTTGGCTATGTTAAATGTTCCTGCAGGGCGGGATTGCCAGCCTGAGTCTTTTCCATTCTGCTCTGCTCAGGGGATAGGCGGCGCATCCAAGGACCTGCCAGATCACACGGTAGCTCGATTTTTACCCTTAAACGCACTTCCGTTATGGTCTCACTACTGGCTGTTACAAGTTCACATCCCCCCAGCAGCGAGAGGGTACACGGTTCTCCGAAACCCCTTCAGCATTCATTCTTTGTAGACTTTTTGCTGAAGGTCATTCTGACGGCTGTGAGGTGAACATTTATGTAGGTTGGATTTTCATGGCTTTATTAATTTGCTGATGCTGAGCATCGTTCAATTCCCTTTTATTTTAAAGAAAAAAAGAAAGAAAAGACACAAATGTGCATAAAATATGCCTCTTGAGATTGTCTTCTTGAAATGTTGACGTCGTTTGAATTTTCTGGTCGATTTACGACCCCAGGATGTTTTTTGATGGCAGGGTGTCATTTACAGGCCTGCAATTAGTTTGAATATTAAGGGACCATTAGCGCTGTTGTGTGAAACGGCCAGAAGGCGGCAGCACTTCTCCTCACCAAGTCTGGTTACTAGGGCAACAGAGCCGTAATGGAAGTTGTGTTGTAGCTTGTAAATTAGAACGGAACGTGCCGGGAGAAAGCCCCTTAAGTTTATGTCTCATTACTTGCTGTTCGTTTTTTTTTTAATTTAATTTCTTTTTTGTATCAGGGAAAATTTGATTACAATGTTTTGTTTGTTCTAGGTGTGTGCAAGATGTGCTTCTTTTACACATATGCATGTATCTAGTCTTCTTCGGATCCTTTTCCCACGTAGGTTATGACACAGTGTCGAGTAGTCTTCTCCTGGTATGCCGTAGGTCTTCGGTGATGATATATTTCACGTGCGTTTGCGTATCTCTGTTAACCCCAACATCCTAATGTATCCAATCCTCACAGCTTTCCATTTGGTGAGCCCCAAGTTTGCCTAACGAATCTGTGATTACATTTCCCTGTGGAGACATCTTCATTGGTATCAGTTTTTAGGTAACACCTGTAAGTGATACGGTAGGATACGTGTCTTTCGCTTTCTCACTTACTACCAGTTGCGTGATTACCTCTAGACTCATCTACCGTGCTGCAAATGTCATTGTTTCATTTTTCTCCTTGGCTAATATTGCAAAGGTACACGTACCACTTCTCCTCTGTCCACTCACCTCTTGATGGACTTTTTGGTTGATCCCGTGTCTTGGCTGTTGTTATACTGCTGCAGTGCATACTTCCTGCCTGTGTCTTTCCAATTCTGTCTTCTTAGCTTATCGGCCGAGGAGTGGGCCTGATGGATCATATAGTAGCTCAGTGTTTACCTTTTAAAGGCACATCCATTCTCTTCCCATTAGTGGCTCTTACCAGGTTACGTCCCACTTCAAATTGAGGGTATGCATTTCTCCACAACCTCTTCGGCATTGAGCGTTTGTAGTCTCTTTGCCGATGGTTATTCTTGGCGGGGTGAGCTGATACCTCTTTGTGGTTGGATCCGCATGTGTCTCATAATCCCTTGAAACCGAGCTTTCAGGCGTGTCCTGTTATTTTTCAAACTGTTACTACAGCTTCCTTCTTCAAATTGTTTTCTTGAGATACGTGCCACATTTTGAAATGTCTTGGCCTTCACCTGCGTCAGGACGTTTTGAGGGCAGGTTTCATTGGCAGCCCTGCAGTACTTGTGCATATGAAGTGACCATTAGCAGAGATTTCAAAGCTGCTGTTGCAGGTATCGGCTAGAGGGCCGCAGTATTTCTACGTTCCCCACCCTGGTACCTAGGGAAACAGACCTCCCTGCCAGTGGTGTTCCTCAGATACAAATTAGAGTGCAGTGTGCCCTGATAAACGCCCAAAACCTTGCGTCCTTACTTACGTGTGATTTTTTAATTTAATTTATATGTTTTAGTGGGGTCAGATTCCATTGCGTACCTGGACCACTTCTTCTTGGCGCATTCCTCCGTTGATGGACATTTTCATTGCTTCCAAGCGTTGGCTCCGGTAAGTATTGCTGGAGTGCCAGCCCGTGACTTTTTGATTCTCATTTTCTCAGGGGATAGGCCCGGCAGTGGGTGTGATTGATTGACTGCTAGCTCAGTGTTTCTCTTTTCAAAGCACCTCCATTGTGTTTTCATTAGTGGCTCTTACCACGTCCCCCTTAGAACGGAGGGTACGCATTGCTCCACGATCCCTTCAGCATTTATTGCTTGCAGCACTTTTGCTAATGGCTTCTCTGACTGCTGTGAGCCGACAGGTTTCTGTAATTTGGGTTTGCGTGTCTTTAGAAATGCCTAAAATTCATCGTTTTCCCCCGCCTTTTTCTTTTCTGTTAAAAAAAAGAGAGAGAGAAAAGTGTGGGTACAATATACCTCTTGACATTGTCCTCTTGGAAGCTTGCCGGTTTTTGAGTTTTGTGGTCGATTTTCGACCCCAGGGTTGTTTTGGTGGGCAGGCGTCATTACAGAACCGCAAGTTTGGTGAATATTTAGTGACCTTCAGCACTGGGTTTAAAGCTGCTGTTGTGTGAAACGGCCACGAGGCGGCAGCATTTCTCCATTTCCAACTCTGGGTTTTTGGGCAGCAGAGCCTTCCTGGAAATCGTGTTAGTCGGCTGCAAATTAGAGTGGAATGTGCCAGGGCAGACCCCCCCAAGAGATTATATCTCCTACTTCGTGTTTGTTTTTTTAATTTAATTTTTATTAATTGTCAGAGCAAATTTGATAAATCATGCAGTTTCCGCTAGGTGTACAGAATCTGGTGCATCATATCAACGTATCCGTCTATTCGTCTTTGGAACCTTTCCAAAGGAAAGGTTATTATACCGTGTTGAGTAGACCTCTGTTGGTATTCCATAGGATTTTGTGATTATATATGTCATACGTATTAGTACATGTCTGTTAACCCCCATGTCCTAATTCATCCATTCCTTACACCTTTCCATTTCGTTAAAGATCATTTTGTTTTCTTAATCCGTGCTTTTCCTTCTCTTGGAAATGAGTTCATGAGTATCAGTTTTTAGGTAACACCTATGAGTGATGTCACAGTGTATCTGTCTTTCAGTTTCTTTCTTCAAGTTGGGTGATTATCTCTACGTCCTTATATCGTGGTGCAGAGGGCACTGTTTCGTTGCTTTCCATAGCTAGTATTCCACTGTTTACGTGGACCGCTTCCTCTTTGGGCATTTTCCTGCTGATGGACCGTTATCGGGTTCTTCCAGGTGTTGGCTATGTTAAATGTTCCTGCAGGGCGGGATTGCCAGCCTGAGTCTTTTCCATTCTGCTCTGCTCAGGGGATAGGCGGCGCATCCAAGGACCTGCCAGATCACACGGTAGCTCGATTTTTACCCTTAAACGCACTTCCGTTATGGTCTCACTACTGGCTGTTACAAGTTCACATCCCCCCAGCAGCGAGAGGGTACACGGTTCTCCGAAACCCCTTCAGCATTCATTCTTTGTAGACTTTTTGCTGAAGGTCATTCTGACGGCTGTGAGGTGAACATTTATGTAGGTTGGATTTTCATGGCTTTATTAATTTGCTGATGCTGAGCATCGTTCAATTCCCTTTTATTTTAAAGAAAAAAAGAAAGAAAAGACACAAATGTGCATAAAATATGCCTCTTGAGATTGTCTTCTTGAAATGTTGACGTCGTTTGAATTTTCTGGTCGATTTACGACCCCAGGATGTTTTTTGATGGCAGGGTGTCATTTACAGGCCTGCAATTAGTTTGAATATCAAGGGACCATTAGCGCTGTTGTGTGAAACGGCCAGAAGGCGGCAGCACTTCTCCTCACCAAGTCTGGTTACTAGGGCAACAGAGCCGTAATGGAAGTTGTGTTGTAGCTTGTAAATTAGAACGGAACGTGCCGGGAGAAAGCCCCTTAAGTTTATGTCTCATTACTTGCTGTTCGTTTTTTTTTTAATTTAATTTCTTTTTTGTATCAGGGAAAATTTGATTACAATGTTTTGTTTGTTCTAGGTGTGTGCAAGATGTGCTTCTTTTACACATATGCATGTATCTAGTCTTCTTCGGATCCTTTTCCCACGTAGGTTATGACACAGTGTCGAGTAGTCTTCTCCTGGTATGCCGTAGGTCTTCGGTGATGATATATTTCACGTGCGTTTGCGTATCTCTGTTAACCCCAACATCCTAATGTATCCAATCCTCACAGCTTTCCATTTGGTGAGCCCCAAGTTTGCCTAACGAATCTGTGATTACATTTCCCTGTGGAGACATCTTCATTGGTATCAGTTTTTAGGTAACACCTGTAAGTGATACGGTAGGATACGTGTCTTTCGCTTTCTCACTTACTACCAGTTGCGTGATTACCTCTAGACTCATCTACCGTGCTGCAAATGTCATTGTTTCATTTTTCTCCTTGGCTAATATTGCAAAGGTACACGTACCACTTCTCCTCTGTCCTCTCATCTCTTGATGGACTTTTTGGTTGATCCCGTGTCTTGGCTGTTGTTATACTGCTGCAGTGCATACTTCCTGCCTGTGTCTTTCCAATTCTGTCTTCTTAGCTTATCGGCCGAGGAGTGGGCCTGATGGATCATATAGTAGCTCAGTGTTTACCTTTTAAAGGCACATCCATTCTCTTCCCATTAGTGGCTCTTACCAGGTTACGTCCCACTTCAAATTGAGGGTATGCATTTCTCCACAACCTCTTCGGCATTGAGCGTTTGTAGTCTCTTTGCCGATGGTTATTCTTGGCGGGGTGAGCTGATACCTCTTTGTGGTTGGATCCGCATGTGTCTCATAATCCCTTGAAACCGAGCTTTCAGGCATGTCCTGTTATTTTTCAAACTGTTACTACAGCTTCCTTCTTCAAATTGTTTTCTTGAGATACGTGCCACATTTTGAAATGTCTTGGCCTTCACCTGCGTCAGGACGTTTTGAGGGCAGGTTTCATTGGCAGCCCTGCAGTACTTGTGCATATGAAGTGACCATTAGCAGAGATTTCAAAGCTGCTGTTGCAGGTATCGGCTAGAGGGCCGCAGTATTTCTACGTTCCCCACCCTGGTACCTAGGGAAACAGACCTCCCTGCCAGTGGTGTTCCTCAGATACAAATTAGAGTGCAGTGTGCCCTGATAAACGCCCAAAACCTTGCGTCCTTACTTACGTGTGATTTTTTAATTTAATTTATATGTTTTAGTGGGGTCAGATTCCATTGCGTACCTGGACCACTTCTTCTTGGCGCATTCCTCCGTTGATGGACATTTTCATTGCTTCCAAGCGTTGGCTCCGGTAAGTATTGCTGGAGTGCCAGCCCGTGACTTTTTGATTCTCATTTTCTCAGGGGATAGGCCCGGCAGTGGGTGTGATTGATTGACTGCTAGCTCAGTGTTTCCCTTTTCAAAGCACCTCCATTGTGTTTTCATTAGTGGCTCTTACCACGTCCCCCTTAGAACGGAGGGTACGCATTGCTCCACGATCCCTTCAGCATTTATTGCTTGCAGCACTTTTGCTAATGGCTTCTCTGACTGCTGTGAGCCGATAGGTTTCTGTAATTTGGGTTTGCGTGTCTTTAGAAATGCCTAAAATTCATCGTTTTCCCCCGCCTTTTTCTTTTCTGTTAAAAAAAAGGGAGAGAGAAAAGTGTGAGTAAAATATACCTCTTGACATTGTCCTCTTGGAAGCTTGCCGGTTTTTGAGCTTTGTGGTCGATTTTCGACCCCAGGGTTGTTTTGGTGGGCAGGTGTCATTACAGAACCGCAAGTTTGGTGAATATTTAGTGACCTTCAGCACTGGGTTTAAAGCTGCTGTTGTGTGAAACGGCCACGAGGCGGCAGCATTTCTCCATTTCCAACTCTGGGTTTTTGGGCAGCAGAGCCTTCCTGGAAATCGTGTTAGTCGGCTGCAAATTAGAGTGGAATGTGCCAGGGCAGACCCCCCCAAGAGATTATATCTCCTACTTCGTGTTTGTTTTTTTAATTTAATTTTTATTAATTGTCAGAGCAAATTTGATAAATCATGCAGTTTCCGCTAGGTGTACAGAATCTGGTGCATCATATCAACGTATCCGTCTATTCGTCTTTGGAACCTTTCCAAAGGAAAGGTTATTATACCGTGTTGAGTAGACCTCTGTTGGTATTCCATAGGATTTTGTGATTATATATGTCATACGTATTAGTACATGTCTGTTAACCCCCATGTCCTAATTCATCCATTCCTTACACCTTTCCATTTCGTTAAAGATCATTTTGTTTTCTTAATCCGTGCTTTTCCTTCTCTTGGAAATGAGTTCATGAGTATCAGTTTTTAGGTAACACCTATGAGTGATGTCACAGTATATCTGTCTTTCAGTTTCTTTCTTCAAGTTGGGTGATTATCTCTACGTCCTTATATCGTGGTGCAGAGGGCACTGTTTCGTTGCTTTCCATAGCTAGTATTCCACTGTTTACGTGGACCGCTTCCTCTTTGGGCGTTTTCCTGCTGATGGACCGTTATCGGGTTCTTCCAGGTGTTGGCTATGTTAAATGTTCCTGCAGGGCGGGATTGCCAGCCTGAGTCTTTTCCATTCTGCTCTGCTCAGGGGATAGGCGGCGCATCCAAGGACCTGCCAGATCACACGGTAGCTCGATTTTTACCCTTAAACGCACTTCCGTTATGGTCTCACTACTGGCTGTTACAAGTTCACATCCCCCCAGCAGCGAGAGGGTACACGGTTCTCCGAAACCCCTTCAGCATTCATTCTTTGTAGACTTTTTGCTGAAGGTCATTCTGACGGCTGTGAGGTGAACATTTATGTAGGTTGGATTTTCATGGCTTTATTAATTTGCTGATGCTGAGCATCGTTCAATTCCCTTTTATTTTAAAGAAAAAAAGAAAGAAAAGACACAAATGTGCATAAAATATGCCTCTTGAGATTGTCTTCTTGAAATGTTGACGTCGTTTGAATTTTCTGGTCGATTTACGACCCCAGGATGTTTTTTGATGGCAGGGTGTCATTTACAGGCCTGCAATTAGTTTGAATATTAAGGGACCATTAGCGCTGTTGTGTGAAACGGCCAGAAGGCGGCAGCACTTCTCCTCACCAAGTCTGGTTACTAGGGCAACAGAGCCGTAATGGAAGTTGTGTTGTAGCTTGTAAATTAGAACGGAACGTGCCGGGAGAAAGCCCCTTAAGTTTATGTCTCATTACTTGCTGTTCGTTTTTTTTTTAATTTAATTTCTTTTTTGTATCAGGGAAAATTTGATTACAATGTTTTGTTTGTTCTAGGTGTGTGCAAGATGTGCTTCTTTTACACATATGCATGTATCTAGTCTTCTTCGGATCCTTTTCCCACGTAGGTTATGACACAGTGTCGAGTAGTCTTCTCCTGGTATGCCGTAGGTCTTCGGTGATGATATATTTCACGTGCGTTTGCGTATCTCTGTTAACCCCAACATCCTAATGTATCCAATCCTCACAGCTTTCCATTTGGTGAGCCCCAAGTTTGCCTAACGAATCTGTGATTACATTTCCCTGTGGAGACATCTTCATTGGTATCAGTTTTTAGGTAACACCTGTAAGTGATACGGTAGGATACGTGTCTTTCGCTTTCTCACTTACTACCAGTTGCGTGATTACCTCTAGACTCATCTACCGTGCTGCAAATGTCATTGTTTCATTTTTCTCCTTGGCTAATATTGCAAAGGTACACGTACCACTTCTCCTCTGTCCACTCACCTCTTGATGGACTTTTTGGTTGATCCCGTGTCTTGGCTGTTGTTATACTGCTGCAGTGCATACTTCCTGCCTGTGTCTTTCCAATTCTGTCTTCTTAGCTTATCGGCCGAGGAGTGGGCCTGATGGATCATATAGTAGCTCAGTGTTTACCTTTTAAAGGCACATCCATTCTCTTCCCATTAGTGGCTCTTACCAGGTTACGTCCCACTTCAAATTGAGGGTATGCATTTCTCCACAACCTCTTCGGCATTGAGCGTTTGTAGTCTCTTTGCCGATGGTTATTCTTGGCGGGGTGAGCTGATACCTCTTTGTGGTTGGATCCGCATGTGTCTCATAATCCCTTGAAACCGAGCTTTCAGGCGTGTCCTGTTATTTTTCAAACTGTTACTACAGCTTCCTTCTTCAAATTGTTTTCTTGAGATACGTGCCACATTTTGAAATGTCTTGGCCTTCACCTGCGTCAGGACGTTTTGAGGGCAGGTTTCATTGGCAGCCCTGCAGTACTTGTGCATATGAAGTGACCATTAGCAGAGATTTCAAAGCTGCTGTTGCAGGTATCGGCTAGAGGGCCGCAGTATTTCTACGTTCCCCACCCTGGTACCTAGGGAAACAGACCTCCCTGCCAGTGGTGTTCCTCAGATACAAATTAGAGTGCAGTGTGCCCTGATAAACGCCCAAAACCTTG
Organism: Delphinapterus leucas; assembly: GCF_059928025.1. NCBI lineage: Eukaryota > Metazoa > Chordata > Mammalia > Artiodactyla > Monodontidae > Delphinapterus > Delphinapterus leucas. Next base: position 80,250,034 of record NC_143137.1, on the reverse strand, counting down.
CGTCCTTACTTACGTGTGATTTTTTAATTTAATTTATATGTTTTAGTGGGGTCAGATTCCATTGCGTACCTGGACCACTTCTTCTTGGCGCATTCCTCCGTTGATGGACATTTTCATTGCTTCCAAGCGTTGGCTCCGGTAAGTATTGCTGGAGTGCCAGCCCGTGACTTTTTGATTCTCATTTTCTCAGGGGATAGGCCCGGCAGTGGGTGTGATTGATTGACTGCTAGCTCAGTGTTTCTCTTTTCAAAGCACCTCCATTGTGTTTTCATTAGTGGCTCTTACCACGTCCCCCTTAGAACGGAGGGTACGCATTGCTCCACGATCCCTTCAGCATTTATTGCTTGCAGCACTTTTGCTAATGGCTTCTCTGACTGCTGTGAGCCGACAGGTTTCTGTAATTTGGGTTTGCGTGTCTTTAGAAATGCCTAAAATTCATCGTTTTCCCCCGCCTTTTTCTTTTCTGTTAAAAAAAAGAGAGAGAGAAAAGTGTGAGTACAATATACCTCTTGACATTGTCCTCTTGGAAGCTTGCCGGTTTTTGAGTTTTGTGGTCGATTTTCGACCCCAGGGTTGTTTTGGTGGGCAGGCGTCATTACAGAACCGCAAGTTTGGTGAATATTTAGTGACCTTCAGCACTGGGTTTAAAGCTGCTGTTGTGTGAAACGGCCACGAGGCGGCAGCATTTCTCCATTTCCAACTCTGGGTTTTTGGGCAGCAGAGCCTTCCTGGAAATCGTGTTAGTCGGCTGCAAATTAGAGTGGAATGTGCCAGGGCAGACCCCCCCAAGAGATTATATCTCCTACTTCGTGTTTGTTTTTTTAATTTAATTTTTATTAATTGTCAGAGCAAATTTGATAAATCATGCAGTTTCCGCTAGGTGTACAGAATCTGGTGCATCATATCAACGTATCCGTCTATTCGTCTTTGGAACCTTTCCAAAGGAAAGGTTATTATAGCGTGTTGAGTAGACCTCTGTTGGTATTCCATAGGATTTTGTGATTATATATGTCATACGTATTAGTACATGTCTGTTAACCCCCATGTCCTAATTCATCCATTCCTTACACCTTTCCATTTCGTTAAAGATCATTTTGTTTTCTTAATCCGTGCTTTTCCTTCTCTTGGAAATGAGTTCATGAGTATCAGTTTTTAGGTAACACCTATGAGTGATGTCACAGTGTATCTGTCTTTCAGTTTCTTTCTTCAAGTTGGGTGATTATCTCTACGTCCTTATATCGTGGTGCAGAGGGCACTGTTTCGTTGCTTTCCATAGCTAGTATTCCACTGTTTACGTGGACCGCTTCCTCTTTGGGCGTTTTCCTGCTGATGGACCGTTATCGGGTTCTTCCAGGTGTTGGCTATGTTAAATGTTCCTGCAGGGCGGGATTGCCAGCCTGAGTCTTTTCCATTCTGCTCTGCTCAGGGGATAGGCGGCGCATCCAAGGACCTGCCAGATCACACGGTAGCTCGATTTTTACCCTTAAACGCACTTCCGTTATGGTCTCACTGCTGGCTGTTACAAGTTCACATCCCCCCAGCAGCGAGAGGGTACACGGTTCTCCGAAACCCCTTCAGCATTCATTCTTTGTAGACTTTTTGCTGAAGGTCATTCTGACGGCTGTGAGGTGAACATTTATGTAGGTTGGATTTTCATGGCTTTATTAATTGCTGATGCTGAGCATCGTTCAATTCCCTTTTATTTTAAAGAAAAAAAGAAAGAAAAGACACAAATGTGCATAAAATATGCCTCTTGAGATTGTCTTCTTGAAATGTTGACGTCGTTTGAATTTTCTGGTCGATTTACGACCCCAGGATGTTTTTTGATGGCAGGGTGTCATTTACAGGCCTGCAATTAGTTTGAATATCAAGGGACCATTAGCGCTGTTGTGTGAAACGGCCAGAAGGCGGCAGCACTTCTCCTCACCAAGTCTGGTTACTAGGGCAACAGAGCCGTAATGGAAGTTGTGTTGTAGCTTGTAAATTAGAACGGAACGTGCCGGGAGAAAGCCCCTTAAGTTTATGTCTCATTACTTGCTGTTCGTTTTTTTTTAAATTTAATTTCTTTTTTGTATCAGGGAAAATTTGATTACAATGTTTTGTTTGTTCTAGGTGTGTGCAAGATGTGCTTCTTTTACACATATGCATGTATCTAGTCTTCTTCGGATCCTTTTCCCACGTAGGTTATGACACAGTGTCGAGTAGTCTTCTCCTGGTATGCCGTAGGTCTTCGGTGATGATATATTTCACGTGCGTTTGCGTATCTCTGTTAACCCCAACATCCTAATGTATCCAATCCTCACAGCTTTCCATTTGGTGAGCCCCAAGTTTGCCTAACGAATCTGTGATTACATTTCCCTGTGGAGACATCTTCATTGGTATCAGTTTTTAGGTAACACCTGTAAGTGATACGGTAGGATACGTGTCTTTCGCTTTCTCACTTACTACCAGTTGCGTGATTACCTCTAGACTCATCTACCGTGCTGCAAATGTCATTGTTTCATTTTTCTCCTTGGCTAATATTGCAAAGGTACACGTACCACTTCTCCTCTGTCCACTCACCTCTTGATGGACTTTTTGGTTGATCCCGTGTCTTGGCTGTTGTTATACTGCTGCAGTGCATACTTCCTGCCTGTGTCTTTCCAATTCTGTCTTCTTAGCTTATCGGCCGAGGAGTGGGCCTGATGGATCATATAGTAGCTCAGTGTTTACCTTTTAAAGGCACATCCATTCTCTTCCCATTAGTGGCTCTTACCAGGTTACGTCCCACTTCAAATTGAGGGTATGCATTTCTCCACAACCTCTTCGGCATTGAGCGTTTGTAGTCTCTTTGCCGATGGTTATTCTTGGCGGGGTGAGCTGATACCTCTTTGTGGTTGGATCCGCATGTGTCTCATAATCCCTTGAAACCGAGCTTTCAGGCGTGTCCTGTTATTTTTCAAACTGTTACTACAGCTTCCTTCTTCAAATTGTTTTCTTGAGATACGTGCCACATTTTGAAATGTCTTGGCCTTCACCTGCGTCAGGACGTTTTGAGGGCAGGTTTCATTGGCAGCCCTGCAGTACTTGTGCATATGAAGTGACCATTAGCAGAGATTTCAAAGCTGCTGTTGCAGGTATCGGCTAGAGGGCCGCAGTCTTTCTACGTTCCCCACCCTGGTACCTAGGGAAACAGACCTCCCTGCCAGTGGTGTTCCTCAGATACAAATTAGAGTGCAGTGTGCCCTGATAAACGCCCAAAACCTTGCGTCCTTACTTACGTGTGATTTTTTAATTTAATTTATATGTTTTAGTGGGGTCAGATTCCATTGCGTACCTGGACCACTTCTTCTTGGCGCATTCCTCCGTTGATGGACATTTTCATTGCTTCCAAGCGTTGGCTCCGGTAAGTATTGCTGGAGTGCCAGCCCGTGACTTTTTGATTCTCATTTTCTCAGGGGATAGGCCCGGCAGTGGGTGTGATTGATTGACTGCTAGCTCAGTGTTTCCCTTTTCAAAGCACCTCCATTGTGTTTTCATTAGTGGCTCTTACCACGTCCCCCTTAGAACGGAGGGTACGCATTGCTCCACGATCCCTTCAGCATTTATTGCTTGCAGCACTTTTGCTAATGGCTTCTCTGACTGCTGTGAGCCGACAGGTTTCTGTAAGTTGGGTTTGCGTGTCTTTAGAAATGCCTAAAATTCATCGTTTTCCCCCGCCTTTTTCTTTTCTGTTAAAAAAAAGAGAGAGAGAAAAGTGTGAGTACAATATACCTCTTGACATTGTCCTCTTGGAAGCTTGCCGGTTTTTGAGTTTTGTGGTCGATTTTCGACCCCAGGGTTGTTTTGGTGGGCAGGCGTCATTACAGAACCGCAAGTTTGGTGAATATTTAGTGACCTTCAGCACTGGGTTTAAAGCTGCTGTTGTGTGAAACGGCCACGAGGCGGCAGCATTTCTCCATTTCCAACTCTGGGTTTTTGGGCAGCAGAGCCTTCCTGGAAATCGTGTTAGTCGGCTGCAAATTAGAGTGGAATGTGCCAGGGCAGACCCCCCCAAGAGATTATATCTCCTACTTCGTGTTTGTTTTTTTAATTTAATTTTTATTAATTGTCAGAGCAAATTTGATAAATCATGCAGTTTCCGCTAGGTGTACAGAATCTGGTGCATCATATCAACGTATCCGTCTATTCGTCTTTGGAACCTTTCCAAAGGAAAGGTTATTATAGCGTGTTGAGTAGACCTCTGTTGGTATTCCATAGGATTTTGTGATTATATATGTCATACGTATTAGTACATGTCTGTTAACCCCCATGTCCTAATTCATCCATTCCTTACACCTTTCCATTTCGTTAAAGATCATTTTGTTTTCTTAATCCGTGCTTTTCCTTCTCTTGGAAATGAGTTCATGAGTATCAGTTTTTAGGTAACACCTATGAGTGATGTCACAGTGTATCTGTCTTTCAGTTTCTTTCTTCAAGTTGGGTGATTATCTCTACGTCCTTATATCGTGGTGCAGAGGGCACTGTTTCGTTGCTTTCCATAGCTAGTATTCCACTGTTTACGTGGACCGCTTCCTCTTTGGGCGTTTTCCTGCTGATGGACCGTTATCGGGTTCTTCCAGGTGTTGGCTATGTTAAATGTTCCTGCAGGGCGGGATTGCCAGCCTGAGTCTTTTCCATTCTGCTCTGCTCAGGGGATAGGCGGCGCATCCAAGGACCTGCCAGATCACACGGTAGCTCGATTTTTACCCTTAAACGCACTTCCGTTATGGTCTCACTGCTGGCTGTTACAAGTTCACATCCCCCCAGCAGCGAGAGGGTACACGGTTCTCCGAAACCCCTTCAGCATTCATTCTTGGTAGACTTTTTGCTGAAGGTCATTCTGACGGCTGTGAGGTGAACATTTATGTAGGTTGGATTTTCATGGCTTTATTAATTGCTGATGCTGAGCATCGTTCAATTCCCTTTTATTTTAAAGAAAAAAAGAAAGAAAAGACACAAATGTGCATAAAATATGCCTCTTGAGATTGTCTTCTTGAAATGTTGACGTCGTTTGAATTTTCTGGTCGATTTACGACCCCAGGATGTTTTTTGATGGCAGGGTGTCATTTACAGGCCTGCAATTAGTTTGAATATCAAGGGACCATTAGCGCTGTTGTGTGAAACGGCCAGAAGGCGGCAGCACTTCTCCTCACCAAGTCTGGTTACTAGGGCAACAGAGCCGTAATGGAAGTTGTGTTGTAGCTTGTAAATTAGAACGGAACGTGCCGGGAGAAAGCCCCTTAAGTTTATGTCTCATTACTTGCTGTTCGTTTTTTTTTAAATTTAATTTCTTTTTTGTATCAGGGAAAATTTGATTACAATGTTTTGTTTGTTCTAGGTGTGTGCAAGATGTGCTTCTTTTACACATATGCATGTATCTAGTCTTCTTCGGATCCTTTTCCCACGTAGGTTATGACACAGTGTCGAGTAGTCTTCTCCTGGTATGCCGTAGGTCTTCGGTGATGATATATTTCACGTGCGTTTGCGTATCTCTGTTAACCCCAACATCCTAATGTATCCAATCCTCACAGCTTTCCATTTGGTGAGCCCCAAGTTTGCCTAACGAATCTGTGATTACATTTCCCTGTGGAGACATCTTCATTGGTATCAGTTTTTAGGTAACACCTGTAAGTGATACGGTAGGATACGTGTCTTTCGCTTTCTCACTTACTACCAGTTGCGTGATTACCTCTAGACTCATCTACCGTGCTGCAAATGTCATTGTTTCATTTTTCTCCTTGGCTAATATTGCAAAGGTACACGTACCACTTCTCCTCTGTCCACTCACCTCTTGATGGACTTTTTGGTTGATCCCGTGTCTTGGCTGTTGTTATACTGCTGCAGTGCATACTTCCTGCCTGTGTCTTTCCAATTCTGTCTTCTTAGCTTATCGGCCGAGGAGTGGGCCTGATGGATCATATAGTAGCTCAGTGTTTACCTTTTAAAGGCACATCCATTCTCTTCCCATTAGTGGCTCTTACCAGGTTACGTCCCACTTCAAATTGAGGGTATGCATTTCTCCACAACCTCTTCGGCATTGAGCGTTTGTAGTCTCTTTGCCGATGGTTATTCTTGGCGGGGTGAGCTGATACCTCTTTGTGGTTGGATCCGCATGTGTCTCATAATCCCTTGAAACCGAGCTTTCAGGCGTGTCCTGTTATTTTTCAAACTGTTACTACAGCTTCCTTCTTCAAATTGTTTTCTTGAGATACGTGCCACATTTTGAAATGTCTTGGCCTTCACCTGCGTCAGGACGTTTTGAGGGCAGGTTTCATTGGCAGCCCTGCAGTACTTGTGCATATGAAGTGACCATTAGCAGAGATTTCAAAGCTGCTGTTGCAGGTATCGGCTAGAGGGCCGCAGTCTTTCTACGTTCCCCACCCTGGTACCTAGGGAAACAGACCTCCCTGCCAGTGGTGTTCCTCAGATACAAATTAGAGTGCAGTGTGCCCTGATAAACGCCCAAAACCTTGCGTCCTTACTTACGTGTGATTTTTTAATTTAATTTATATGTTTTAGTGGGGTCAGATTCCATTGCGTACCTGGACCACTTCTTCTTGGCGCATTCCTCCGTTGATGGACATTTTCATTGCTTCCAAGCGTTGGCTCCGGTAAGTATTGCTGGAGTGCCAGCCCGTGACTTTTTGATTCTCATTTTCTCAGGGGATAGGCCCGGCAGTGGGTGTGATTGATTGACTGCTAGCTCAGTGTTTCCCTTTTCAAAGCACCTCCATTGTGTTTTCATTAGTGGCTCTTACCACGTCCCCCTTAGAACGGAGGGTACGCATTGCTCCACGATCCCTTCAGCATTTATTGCTTGCAGCACTTTTGCTAATGGCTTCTCTGACTGCTGTGAGCCGACAGGTTTCTGTAAGTTGGGTTTGCGTGTCTTTAGAAATGCCTAAAATTCATCGTTTTCCCCCGCCTTTTTCTTTTCTGTTAAAAAAAAGAGAGAGAGAAAAGTGTGAGTACAATATACCTCTTGACATTGTCCTCTTGGAAGCTTGCCGGTTTTTGAGTTTTGTGGTCGATTTTCGACCCCAGGGTTGTTTTGGTGGGCAGGCGTCATTACAGAACCGCAAGTTTGGTGAATATTTAGTGACCTTCAGCACTGGGTTTAAAGCTGCTGTTGTGTGAAACGGCCACGAGGCGGCAGCATTTCTCCATTTCCAACTCTGGGTTTTTGGGCAGCAGAGCCTTCCTGGAAATCGTGTTAGTCGGCTGCAAATTAGAGTGGAATGTGCCAGGGCAGACCCCCCCAAGAGATTATATCTCCTACTTCGTGTTTGTTTTTTTAATTTAATTTTTATTAATTGTCAGAGCAAATTTGATAAATCATGCAGTTTCCGCTAGGTGTACAGAATCTGGTGCATCATATCAACGTATCCGTCTATTCGTCTTTGGAACCTTTCCAAAGGAAAGGTTATTATAGCGTGTTGAGTAGACCTCTGTTGGTATTCCATAGGATTTTGTGATTATATATGTCATACGTATTAGTACATGTCTGTTAACCCCCATGTCCTAATTCATCCATTCCTTACACCTTTCCATTTCGTTAAAGATCATTTTGTTTTCTTAATCCGTGCTTTTCCTTCTCTTGGAAATGAGTTCATGAGTATCAGTTTTTAGGTAACACCTATGAGTGATGTCACAGTGTATCTGTCTTTCAGTTTCTTTCTTCAAGTTGGGTGATTATCTCTACGTCCTTATATCGTGGTGCAGAGGGCACTGTTTCGTTGCTTTCCATAGCTAGTATTCCACTGTTTACGTGGACCGCTTCCTCTTTGGGCGTTTTCCTGCTGATGGACCGTTATCGGGTTCTTCCAGGTGTTGGCTATGTTAAATGTTCCTGCAGGGCGGGATTGCCAGCCTGAGTCTTTTCCATTCTGCTCTGCTCAGGGGATAGGCGGCGCATCCAAGGACCTGCCAGATCACACGGTAGCTCGATTTTTACCCTTAAACGCACTTCCGTTATGGTCTCACTGCTGGCTGTTACAAGTTCACATCCCCCCAGCAGCGAGAGGGTACACGGTTCTCCGAAACCCCTTCAGCATTCATTCTTGGTAGACTTTTTGCTGAAGGTCATTCTGACGGCTGTGAGGTGAACATTTATGTAGGTTGGATTTTCATGGCTTTATTAATTGCTGATGCTGAGCATCGTTCAATTCCCTTTTATTTTAAAGAAAAAAAGAAAGAAAAGACACAAATGTGCATAAAATATGCCTCTTGAGATTGTCTTCTTGAAATGTTGACGTCGTTTGAATTTTCTGGTCGATTTACGACCCCAGGATGTTTTTTGATGGCAGGGTGTCATTTACAGGCCTGCAATTAGTTTGAATATCAAGGGACCATTAGCGCTGTTGTGTGAAACGGCCAGAAGGCGGCAGCACTTCTCCTCACCAAGTCTGGTTACTAGGGCAACAGAGCCGTAATGGAAGTTGTGTTGTAGCTTGTAAATTAGAACGGAACGTGCCGGGAGAAAGCCCCTTAAGTTTATGTCTCATTACTTGCTGTTCGTTTTTTTTTAAATTTAATTTCTTTTTTGTATCAGGGAAAATTTGATTACAATGTTTTGTTTGTTCTAGGTGTGTGCAAGATGTGCTTCTTTTACACATATGCATGTATCTAGTCTTCTTCGGATCCTTTTCCCACGTAGGTTATGACACAGTGTCGAGTAGTCTTCTCCTGGTATGCCGTAGGTCTTCGGTGATGATATATTTCACGTGCGTTTGCGTATCTCTGTTAACCCCAACATCCTAATGTATCCAATCCTCACAGCTTTCCATTTGGTGAGCCCCAAGTTTGCCTAACGAATCTGTGATTACATTTCCCTGTGGAGACATCTTCATTGGTATCAGTTTTTAGGTAACACCTGTAAGTGATACGGTAGGATACGTGTCTTTCGCTTTCTCACTTACTACCAGTTGCGTGATTACCTCTAGACTCATCTACCGTGCTGCAAATGTCATTGTTTCATTTTTCTCCTTGGCTAATATTGCAAAGGTACACGTACCACTTCTCCTCTGTCCACTCACCTCTTGATGGACTTTTTGGTTGATCCCGTGTCTTGGCTGTTGTTATACTGCTGCAGTGCATACTTCCTGCCTGTGTCTTTCCAATTCTGTCTTCTTAGCTTATCGGCCGAGGAGTGGGCCTGATGGATCATATAGTAGCTCAGTGTTTACCTTTTAAAGGCACATCCATTCTCTTCCCATTAGTGGCTCTTACCAGGTTACGTCCCACTTCAAATTGAGGGTATGCATTTCTCCACAACCTCTTCGGCATTGAGCGTTTGTAGTCTCTTTGCCGATGGTTATTCTTGGCGGGGTGAGCTGATACCTCTTTGTGGTTGGATCCGCATGTGTCTCATAATCCCTTGAAACCGAGCTTTCAGGCGTGTCCTGTTATTTTTCAAACTGTTACTACAGCTTCCTTCTTCAAATTGTTTTCTTGAGATACGTGCCACATTTTGAAATGTCTTGGCCTTCACCTGCGTCAGGACGTTTTGAGGGCAGGTTTCATTGGCAGCCCTGCAGTACTTGTGCATATGAAGTGACCATTAGCAGAGATTTCAAAGCTGCTGTTGCAGGTATCGGCTAGAGGGCCGCAGTCTTTCTACGTTCCCCACCCTGGTACCTAGGGAAACAGACCTCCCTGCCAGTGGTGTTCCTCAGATACAAATTAGAGTGCAGTGTGCCCTGATAAACGCCCAAAACCTTGCGTCCTTACTTACGTGTGATTTTTTAATTTAATTTATATGTTTTAGTGGGGTCAGATTCCATTGCGTACCTGGACCACTTCTTCTTGGCGCATTCCTCCGTTGATGGACATTTTCATTGCTTCCAAGCGTTGGCTCCGGTAAGTATTGCTGGAGTGCCAGCCCGTGACTTTTTGATTCTCATTTTCTCAGGGGATAGGCCCGGCAGTGGGTGTGATTGATTGACTGCTAGCTCAGTGTTTCCCTTTTCAAAGCACCTCCATTGTGTTTTCATTAGTGGCTCTTACCACGTCCCCCTTAGAACGGAGGGTACGCATTGCTCCACGATCCCTTCAGCATTTATTGCTTGCAGCACTTTTGCTAATGGCTTCTCTGACTGCTGTGAGCCGACAGGTTTCTGTAAGTTGGGTTTGCGTGTCTTTAGAAATGCCTAAAATTCATCGTTTTCCCCCGCCTTTTTCTTTTCTGTTAAAAAAAAGAGAGAGAGAAAAGTGTGAGTACAATATACCTCTTGACATTGTCCTCTTGGAAGCTTGCCGGTTTTTGAGTTTTGTGGTCGATTTTCGACCCCAGGGTTGTTTTGGTGGGCAGGCGTCATTACAGAACCGCAAGTTTGGTGAATATTTAGTGACCTTCAGCACTGGGTTTAAAGCTGCTGTTGTGTGAAACGGCCACGAGGCGGCAGCATTTCTCCATTTCCAACTCTGGGTTTTTGGGCAGCAGAGCCTTCCTGGAAATCGTGTTAGTCGGCTGCAAATTAGAGTGGAATGTGCCAGGGCAGACCCCCCCAAGAGATTATATCTCCTACTTCGTGTTTGTTTTTTTAATTTAATTTTTATTAATTGTCAGAGCAAATTTGATAAATCATGCAGTTTCCGCTAGGTGTACAGAATCTGGTGCATCATATCAACGTATCCGTCTATTCGTCTTTGGAACCTTTCCAAAGGAAAGGTTATTATAGCGTGTTGAGTAGACCTCTGTTGGTATTCCATAGGATTTTGTGATTATATATGTCATACGTATTAGTACATGTCTGTTAACCCCCATGTCCTAATTCATCCATTCCTTACACCTTTCCATTTCGTTAAAGATCATTTTGTTTTCTTAATCCGTGCTTTTCCTTCTCTTGGAAATGAGTTCATGAGTATCAGTTTTTAGGTAACACCTATGAGTGATGTCACAGTGTATCTGTCTTTCAGTTTCTTTCTTCAAGTTGGGTGATTATCTCTACGTCCTTATATCGTGGTGCAGAGGGCACTGTTTCGTTGCTTTCCATAGCTAGTATTCCACTGTTTACGTGGACCGCTTCCTCTTTGGGCGTTTTCCTGCTGATGGACCGTTATCGGGTTCTTCCAGGTGTTGGCTATGTTAAATGTTCCTGCAGGGCGGGATTGCCAGCCTGAGTCTTTTCCATTCTGCTCTGCTCAGGGGATAGGCGGCGCATCCAAGGACCTGCCAGATCACACGGTAGCTCGATTTTTACCCTTAAACGCACTTCCGTTATGGTCTCACTGCTGGCTGTTACAAGTTCACATCCCCCCAGCAGCGAGAGGGTACACGGTTCTCCGAAACCCCTTCAGCATTCATTCTTGGTAGACTTTTTGCTGAAGGTCATTCTGACGGCTGTGAGGTGAACATTTATGTAGGTTGGATTTTCATGGCTTTATTAATTGCTGATGCTGAGCATCGTTCAATTCCCTTTTATTTTAAAGAAAAAAAGAAAGAAAAGACACAAATGTGCATAAAATATGCCTCTTGAGATTGTCTTCTTGAAATGTTGACGTCGTTTGAATTTTCTGGTCGATTTACGACCCCAGGATGTTTTTTGATGGCAGGGTGTCATTTACAGGCCTGCAATTAGTTTGAATATCAAGGGACCATTAGCGCTGTTGTGTGAAACGGCCAGAAGGCGGCAGCACTTCTCCTCACCAAGTCTGGTTACTAGGGCAACAGAGCCGTAATGGAAGTTGTGTTGTAGCTTGTAAATTAGAACGGAACGTGCCGGGAGAAAGCCCCTTAAGTTTATGTCTCATTACTTGCTGTTCGTTTTTTTTTAAATTTAATTTCTTTTTTGTATCAGGGAAAATTTGATTACAATGTTTTGTTTGTTCTAGGTGTGTGCAAGATGTGCTTCTTTTACACATATGCATGTATCTAGTCTTCTTCGGATCCTTTTCCCACGTAGGTTATGACACAGTGTCGAGTAGTCTTCTCCTGGTATGCCGTAGGTCTTCGGTGATGATATATTTCACGTGCGTTTGCGTATCTCTGTTAACCCCAACATCCTAATGTATCCAATCCTCACAGCTTTCCATTTGGTGAGCCCCAAGTTTGCCTAACGAATCTGTGATTACATTTCCCTGTGGAGACATCTTCATTGGTATCAGTTTTTAGGTAACACCTGTAAGTGATACGGTAGGATACGTGTCTTTCGCTTTCTCACTTACTACCAGTTGCGTGATTACCTCTAGACTCATCTACCGTGCTGCAAATGTCATTGTTTCATTTTTCTCCTTGGCTAATATTGCAAAGGTACACGTACCACTTCTCCTCTGTCCACTCACCTCTTGATGGACTTTTTGGTTGATCCCGTGTCTTGGCTGTTGTTATACTGCTGCAGTGCATACTTCCTGCCTGTGTCTTTCCAATTCTGTCTTCTTAGCTTATCGGCCGAGGAGTGGGCCTGATGGATCATATAGTAGCTCAGTGTTTACCTTTTAAAGGCACATCCATTCTCTTCCCATTAGTGGCTCTTACCAGGTTACGTCCCACTTCAAATTGAGGGTATGCATTTCTCCACAACCTCTTCGGCATTGAGCGTTTGTAGTCTCTTTGCCGATGGTTATTCTTGGCGGGGTGAGCTGATACCTCTTTGTGGTTGGATCCGCATGTGTCTCATAATCCCTTGAAACCGAGCTTTCAGGCGTGTCCTGTTATTTTTCAAACTGTTACTACAGCTTCCTTCTTCAAATTGTTTTCTTGAGATACGTGCCACATTTTGAAATGTCTTGGCCTTCACCTGCGTCAGGACGTTTTGAGGGCAGGTTTCATTGGCAGCCCTGCAGTACTTGTGCATATGAAGTGACCATTAGCAGAGATTTCAAAGCTGCTGTTGCAGGTATCGGCTAGAGGGCCGCAGTCTTTCTACGTTCCCCACCCTGGTACCTAGGGAAACAGACCTCCCTGCCAGTGGTGTTCCTCAGATACAAATTAGAGTGCAGTGTGCCCTGATAAACGCCCAAAACCTTGCGTCCTTACTTACGTGTGATTTTTTAATTTAATTTATATGTTTTAGTGGGGTCAGATTCCATTGCGTACCTGGACCACTTCTTCTTGGCGCATTCCTCCGTTGATGGACATTTTCATTGCTTCCAAGCGTTGGCTCCGGTAAGTATTGCTGGAGTGCCAGCCCGTGACTTTTTGATTCTCATTTTCTCAGGGGATAGGCCCGGCAGTGGGTGTGATTGATTGACTGCTAGCTCAGTGTTTCCCTTTTCAAAGCACCTCCATTGTGTTTTCATTAGTGGCTCTTACCACGTCCCCCTTAGAACGGAGGGTACGCATTGCTCCACGATCCCTTCAGCATTTATTGCTTGCAGCACTTTTGCTAATGGCTTCTCTGACTGCTGTGAGCCGACAGGTTTCTGTAAGTTGGGTTTGCGTGTCTTTAGAAATGCCTAAAATTCATCGTTTTCCCCCGCCTTTTTCTTTTCTGTTAAAAAAAAGAGAGAGAGAAAAGTGTGAGTACAATATACCTCTTGACATTGTCCTCTTGGAAGCTTGCCGGTTTTTGAGTTTTGTGGTCGATTTTCGACCCCAGGGTTGTTTTGGTGGGCAGGCGTCATTACAGAACCGCAAGTTTGGTGAATATTTAGTGACCTTCAGCACTGGGTTTAAAGCTGCTGTTGTGTGAAACGGCCACGAGGCGGCAGCATTTCTCCATTTCCAACTCTGGGTTTTTGGGCAGCAGAGCCTTCCTGGAAATCGTGTTAGTCGGCTGCAAATTAGAGTGGAATGTGCCAGGGCAGACCCCCCCAAGAGATTATATCTCCTACTTCGTGTTTGTTTTTTTAATTTAATTTTTATTAATTGTCAGAGCAAATTTGATAAATCATGCAGTTTCCGCTAGGTGTACAGAATCTGGTGCATCATATCAACGTATCCGTCTATTCGTCTTTGGAACCTTTCCAAAGGAAAGGTTATTATAGCGTGTTGAGTAGACCTCTGTTGGTATTCCATAGGATTTTGTGATTATATATGTCATACGTATTAGTACATGTCTGTTAACCCCCATGTCCTAATTCATCCATTCCTTACACCTTTCCATTTCGTTAAAGATCATTTTGTTTTCTTAATCCGTGCTTTTCCTTCTCTTGGAAATGAGTTCATGAGTATCAGTTTTTAGGTAACACCTATGAGTGATGTCACAGTGTATCTGTCTTTCAGTTTCTTTCTTCAAGTTGGGTGATTATCTCTACGTCCTTATATCGTGGTGCAGAGGGCACTGTTTCGTTGCTTTCCATAGCTAGTATTCCACTGTTTACGTGGACCGCTTCCTCTTTGGGCGTTTTCCTGCTGATGGACCGTTATCGGGTTCTTCCAGGTGTTGGCTATGTTAAATGTTCCTGCAGGGCGGGATTGCCAGCCTGAGTCTTTTCCATTCTGCTCTGCTCAGGGGATAGGCGGCGCATCCAAGGACCTGCCAGATCACACGGTAGCTCGATTTTTACCCTTAAACGCACTTCCGTTATGGTCTCACTGCTGGCTGTTACAAGTTCACATCCCCCCAGCAGCGAGAGGGTACACGGTTCTCCGAAACCCCTTCAGCATTCATTCTTGGTAGACTTTTTGCTGAAGGTCATTCTGACGGCTGTGAGGTGAACATTTATGTAGGTTGGATTTTCATGGCTTTATTAATTGCTGATGCTGAGCATCGTTCAATTCCCTTTTATTTTAAAGAAAAAAAGAAAGAAAAGACACAAATGTGCATAAAATATGCCTCTTGAGATTGTCTTCTTGAAATGTTGACGTCGTTTGAATTTTCTGGTCGATTTACGACCCCAGGATGTTTTTTGATGGCAGGGTGTCATTTACAGGCCTGCAATTAGTTTGAATATCAAGGGACCATTAGCGCTGTTGTGTGAAACGGCCAGAAGGCGGCAGCACTTCTCCTCACCAAGTCTGGTTACTAGGGCAACAGAGCCGTAATGGAAGTTGTGTTGTAGCTTGTAAATTAGAACGGAACGTGCCGGGAGAAAGCCCCTTAAGTTTATGTCTCATTACTTGCTGTTCGTTTTTTTTTAAATTTAATTTCTTTTTTGTATCAGGGAAAATTTGATTACAATGTTTTGTTTGTTCTAGGTGTGTGCAAGATGTGCTTCTTTTACACATATGCATGTATCTAGTCTTCTTCGGATCCTTTTCCCACGTAGGTTATGACACAGTGTCGAGTAGTCTTCTCCTGGTATGCCGTAGGTCTTCGGTGATGATATATTTCACGTGCGTTTGCGTATCTCTGTTAACCCCAACATCCTAATGTATCCAATCCTCACAGCTTTCCATTTGGTGAGCCCCAAGTTTGCCTAACGAATCTGTGATTACATTTCCCTGTGGAGACATCTTCATTGGTATCAGTTTTTAGGTAACACCTGTAAGTGATACGGTAGGATACGTGTCTTTCGCTTTCTCACTTACTACCAGTTGCGTGATTACCTCTAGACTCATCTACCGTGCTGCAAATGTCATTGTTTCATTTTTCTCCTTGGCTAATATTGCAAAGGTACACGTACCACTTCTCCTCTGTCCACTCACCTCTTGATGGACTTTTTGGTTGATCCCGTGTCTTGGCTGTTGTTATACTGCTGCAGTGCATACTTCCTGCCTGTGTCTTTCCAATTCTGTCTTCTTAGCTTATCGGCCGAGGAGTGGGCCTGATGGATCATATAGTAGCTCAGTGTTTACCTTTTAAAGGCACATCCATTCTCTTCCCATTAGTGGCTCTTACCAGGTTACGTCCCACTTCAAATTGAGGGTATGCATTTCTCCACAACCTCTTCGGCATTGAGCGTTTGTAGTCTCTTTGCCGATGGTTATTCTTGGCGGGGTGAGCTGATACCTCTTTGTGGTTGGATCCGCATGTGTCTCATAATCCCTTGAAACCGAGCTTTCAGGCGTGTCCTGTTATTTTTCAAACTGTTACTACAGCTTCCTTCTTCAAATTGTTTTCTTGAGATACGTGCCACATTTTGAAATGTCTTGGCCTTCACCTGCGTCAGGACGTTTTGAGGGCAGGTTTCATTGGCAGCCCTGCAGTACTTGTGCATATGAAGTGACCATTAGCAGAGATTTCAAAGCTGCTGTTGCAGGTATCGGCTAGAGGGCCGCAGTCTTTCTACGTTCCCCACCCTGGTACCTAGGGAAACAGACCTCCCTGCCAGTGGTGTTCCTCAGATACAAATTAGAGTGCAGTGTGCCCTGATAAACGCCCAAAACCTTGCGTCCTTACTTACGTGTGATTTTTTAATTTAATTTATATGTTTTAGTGGGGTCAGATTCCATTGCGTACCTGGACCACTTCTTCTTGGCGCATTCCTCCGTTGATGGACATTTTCATTGCTTCCAAGCGTTGGCTCCGGTAAGTATTGCTGGAGTGCCAGCCCGTGACTTTTTGATTCTCATTTTCTCAGGGGATAGGCCCGGCAGTGGGTGTGATTGATTGACTGCTAGCTCAGTGTTTCCCTTTTCAAAGCACCTCCATTGTGTTTTCATTAGTGGCTCTTACCACGTCCCCCTTAGAACGGAGGGTACGCATTGCTCCACGATCCCTTCAGCATTTATTGCTTGCAGCACTTTTGCTAATGGCTTCTCTGACTGCTGTGAGCCGACAGGTTTCTGTAAGTTGGGTTTGCGTGTCTTTAGAAATGCCTAAAATTCATCGTTTTCCCCCGCCTTTTTCTTTTCTGTTAAAAAAAAGAGAGAGAGAAAAGTGTGGGTACAATATACCTCTTGACATTGTCCTCTTGGAAGCTTGCCGGTTTTTGAGTTTTGTGGTCGATTTTCGACCCCAGGGTTGTTTTGGTGGGCAGGCGTCATTACAGAACCGCAAGTTTGGTGAATATTTAGTGACCTTCAGCACTGGGTTTAAAGCTGCTGTTGTGTGAAACGGCCACGAGGCGGCAGCATTTCTCCATTTCCAACTCTGGGTTTTTGGGCAGCAGAGCCTTCCTGGAAATCGTGTTAGTCGGCTGCAAATTAGAGTGGAATGTGCCAGGAGAAACGCCCATATATTTATGTCTCATTACTTCTTCTTGGTTTTTAAAATTTTTGTAATCGGGGTAATGATTAGAATATTGTTTGTGCTAGGTGTACACAGTCTGGTTCATTTGTATAGTATATATGTCTATTCATGTACAGATCCTCTTCCCATGTAAAATATTAGAGTGTTCCGTACACCTCCCTTGATATACGGTCAGTCTTCTTGATATATGTATATAATACATATTTGTATACGTATCGTAATGCTAATCGTTTTTTTTTTTTCCATACGTGTGCCTCTCACTCTTGTGGCCTCCTGGTATAGAGCGCAGGCTCCGGACACACAGGCTCAGCGGCCACGTCTCACAGGCCCAGCCGCTCTGCGGCATTTGGGATCCTCCCGGACCGGGGCACGTACCCTGCATTGGCAGGCGAACTCTCAACCACTTCCCCACCAGGGAAGCCCTGTAATGCTAATCTTAATTTATCCATTCCGCCCACCTTTCATTTTAGATAAGGATAGTTTTTTTTCCCTAAGTCTGTGATAACCTTTCTCTGTGTAAATATGTTCATTTGTGTCAGTTAACACCTGTAAGTGGTATCATAGGATATAGGTCTTTTGCTTTCCAACTTACCCCCTGTTCTGTGATTATCTCCAAGCTCATCTATGGTGCGTCAAAGCACAGTGTTGCATTTGTGTACATGGAGCTTTTCTTTATCCATTTATCTGTTGATGGACATTTTGGTAGCTTCACTCTCTTGGCTATTGTTAATAGGCTGCAGTGCAGCCCGGGTCTTCTCAGGAGAGTGGCCCAGTTGTGTGACTGCTGGATTTAATGGTACCTCAATTTTTACTTTTAAAGGCAGCTCCTTTCTGTTGTCATTATTGGCTGTTACCACTTTACATCTCACCAGCAGCTAGAGGGTACACAGTTCTCTCAAACCCCTTCAGTATTTATTGATTGTAGACTTCTTGCTGATCGTCATTCGAGAGGTGTGAGTTGAGAACTTTTTGTATATTATATTTGCATGAGTCTAATAATTCCTGAGGTTGAGCTTTTATCCATTTTCCTTTTTTTTTGAAGAGAGTGAGTGACACTTACCTCTTCATACTATCTTCTTGACACATTTGCCTGTTTTAAATTTTTTTGCCCATTGCCTACCTCAGCACAATTTTTTAGGGCAGCTGTCCTTTACAGCACTGAGCCGTGAGTGTTAACTGACCATTAGCTGTGGGCTTAAAGCCGCTTTTGCAGGAAACGGCCACAAGGCGGCAGCATTTCTCCATTTCCAACTCTGGGTTTTTGGGCAGCAGAGCCTTCCTGGAAATCGTGTTAGTCGGCTGCAAATTAGAGTGGAATGTGCCAGGGCAGACCCCCCCAAGAGATTATATCTCCTACTTCGTGTTTGTTTTTTTAATTTAATTTTTATTAATTATCAGATCAAATTTGATAAAAAATATTTTGTTTCTCCTAGGTGTACAGAATCTGGTTCATTATATTAATGTATCTATTCATCTTTGGATGCTTTCCCGTGTATGTTATCACAGAGTGTTTAGTAGATCTTTCTTGGTATTCCATAGGTATTTTGTGATTATATATTTCATATATGTTAGTACATGTCTGTTAACCCCCATATCTTTTTTTTGGTTTTTTTTCCGGCACGCGGGTCTCTCACCGTTGTGCCCTCTCCTGTTGCCGAGCACAGGCTCAGTGGCCATGGCTCACGGGCCCAGCCACTCTGCTGCATGTGGGATCTTTCTGGACTGGGGCTCGAACCCGTATCCCCTGCATTGGCAATCAGACTCTCAACTGCTGCGCCACCAGGGAAGCCCCAACCTCCAGATCTTAATTCATCCATTCCTTACACCTTTCTATTTGGCTAAACGTAATTTTGTTTTCTTAATTAATTTTGTTTTCTTAATCCATGCTTTTCCTTCTGTTGGAAATAAGTTCGTGGGTATCAATTTTTTGGTAACACGTGTAAGTGATGTCATAGGATATCTTTCAGTTTCTTTCGTACTTCAAGTTGGGTGATGATGTTTACGTCCTTCTATGGTGGTGGTAAACGGCAGTTTCATTCTTTAACATGGCTAATATTCCATTGTGTCCATGGACCACTTGTTCCTTGCACATTTTTCTGTTGATGGACATTTTGGTTTCTTCCAAGTCTTGGCTATGGTAAATGTTCCTGCAGTGCAGGATTGCCAGCCTGTTCCTTTTTTCATTCTTGTCTGCTCAGGTGATAGGCGCATCAAAGGACCTCGCAGATCACATGGTAGCTCAATTTTTAAGTTTTACACGCACCCCCATTCTCTTCTCACTACTGGCTGTTACCATTTTATCTCCCCCCAGCAGCTAGAGGGTACACAGGTCTCTAAAACCCTTTTAGCATTCATTCTTTGTAGACTATTCTCCTGATGATCATTCTGACGGCTGTGAGGTGAACGTTTCTGTAGATTGGATTTGCAAGGCTTTTTTAATTGCTGATGTTGAGCATTTTTCCATTCCCTTTTTCTTTTTGATGGCAGGTGTCATTTGCAGGCCTGCAATTATTTTGAGTATTAAGTGACCATTAGTGCTGTTGTGTGAAACGGCCAGAAGGCGGCAGCACTTCTCCTCACCAAATCTGGTTACTAGGGCAACAGAGCCATAATGGAAGTTCTGTTGTAGCTTGTAAATTAGAACGGAACGTGCCGGGAAAAGCCCATTAGGATTACTTCTTGTTCATTTTTTAATTTAATTTTTATTGTTTATAACAGCAAATTTGATTACAATGTTTTGTTTGTTCTAGGTGTGTGCAAGGTGTGGTTCTTTTATACATATGTCTATTCTTCTTCAGATCCTTTTCCCATGTAGGTTATGACACAATGTTTGGTGGTCGTCTCTTAGTATGCCATAGGTCTTGGGTAATTCTTTATTTCACAAGTGTTTGTATATCTCTGTTAACCCCAATATCGTAATGTATCGAATCCTCACAACTTTCTTTAGGTAACACCTCTAAGTGATATGATAGGATATGTCTTTCACTTTCTCACTTACTACAAGTTGTGTGATTACTTCTAGACTCATCTATTGTGCTGCTAGTGGCTTTGTTTCATTTTGGTGTATACATTCGTTTTAATGTATACAGAGATATGTGTATTATATCTCAAAACATACAAAATGGTTGCATATAATGACCAAACAATGAAAGATATATGTAACAATGAAACAGATCCTGTACACCTAGAACAAACACAACAGTGTAATCAAATTTGCTCTGATAAAAAATTTGTCCTGGCACGTTCCACTCTAATTTACAACCTACAAACAGGACTTCCAGGAAGGCTCTGTTGCCCTAGTAACCAGCATTGGGAATATAGAATTGCTGCCACCTTGTGGCCGTTTCCTGCAACAGCAGCTTTAATCCGAGTGCTAATTGTCACAAAATATTCACAATTACTACAGGGTTGTAAATGACAGCTGCCTTCAAGTAATGCCCTGGTGTGGGACTTCCCTGGTGGTGCAGTGGTTGAGAGTCTGCCTGCCCATGCAGGGGACACGGGTTCATGCCCCAGTGTGGGAGGATCCTACATGCTGCGGAGCAGCTGGGCCCATGAGCCATGGCTGCTGAGCCTGCACATCCAGGGCAACAGAAGAGGCCACAGCAGTGGGAGGCCCGCGTACCACACACAAAAAAAGATTAGGGTTACCATACGTATACAAATACATATATCAAAAAGACTGACCATATACCAAGGGAGGTCTACTGAATGCTCTGTAATAATTTACATAGGGGCTTCCCTGGTGGTGCCATGGTTAAGAATCTGCCTGACAATGCACAGGACACGGATTTGATCCCTGGTCCAGCTAGATCCCACATACTGCAGAGCAACTACAATCGTGCACCACAACTATCAAGCCTGTGCTCTAGAGCCCACGAGCCACAACTACTTACTGAAGCCTGCACGCCAGAACCAGTGCTGTGCAACAAGAGAAGCCACTGTAGTGAGAAGCCCATGCACCACAATGAAGGGTAGCCCCTGCTCATCGCAACTAGGGAAAGCCCACATACAGCAACGAAGAGGCAACTCAGCCAAAAATACATGAATAATTAAAACAAATAATAATTTACATGGGAAGAGGATCTATACATGAATATACATATATATAATGTTAATTGAACCCAATTGTGTAACCTAGAAAAAACAATATTCTAATTACCCCAATTTAAAAAATTAAAACCACGAACAACAATTAAGACATAATCTTACTGGGGTTTTTCTCGGCAGATTCCTTTCTAATTGACAACCTAGGAACACGACTTCCGGGAAGGCTCTGCTGCCCTAGTAACCAGATTTAGGAATGTAGAAATGCTGCCACCTTGTGGCCGTTTCCCACAGCAGCAGCTTTAAACATAGGGCTAACAGTCACTTAATATTCACAGTAATTGTAGGGCTGTAAATGACACGTGTCCTCAAAAAATGTCCTGGGGTAGGTAATGGCAAAAATGTTAAAAACACAGAAAAAATTTCAGGAAAACAATTTGAAGAGGCAAGTTTTACTCATTAAAAAAAAATAGAAGAACATGGATAAAGCTCAATATCAGGAATTATTAGTTAGATGCAAATCCAAACTACAAAAAGATTTCGCCACCCAGTATTCAAAATGCCATCAGTAAAAAGTCTACAAACAATGAATGCTGACGGGTTTGTGGAGAAATGCATACCCACTATGCTGTTGGTTGGATGTAAACCAGTAACAGCTAATCATGAGAACAGAATGGAGCTGCGTTTAAAAGCTAAAAATTGAGGTACCATATGATGCAGCCGATCCCCTAATGGGCCTATAACCTAAGACCAGAATCAGAAAGACACAGACAGGCAAACATGCACTGCAGCAATATTTACAATAGCCAAGACATGCAAGCGAACAAAATGTCCATGAACAGATAAATGGACAGAGATGAAGTGGTATATGTACCGAATGGAATATTGGCCCAGGAAAAAAATGAACAATGCCGTTTTCATGCCTACAGATGAGCCTAGGAATAATCGTATTACGTTAAGTAAGTCAAAAGGGAATGACAAATATCCTATGATATCATTTATAGATGTTATCCTAAGATTGCTACCAGTGAGCATATTTCCACAGAAAAAGACACTCACAGACTTATAAAACGAACCAATGGTTAACCAAAATGAAAGGTGGGAGGATGGATAAATTAGGATTATGGGGGTAACATACATATACTAATGTATGTTAAATGTATATAAACATATAACATATAAACTATAAGAATTATATAATCACCAATACATATAAAATATATAATGACCAAACACCTACCAAATAAATACCAAGGGAGGTCTACTCAACACTCTGTAATAACATACATGGTAACAGGATCCAAAGATGAAAAGTTATTTATATGAATAATTGACCAGATTCTGTACAGCCAACACTCTAATCAAATCGACTCTGATAAGGAATATAAATTAAATTTAAAAAACAAACCTAAGTAAGGAAACATAAACTTCCGGGGGTTTCTCCGAGCACATTCCACTCTAATTTACAACGGAGGAACATCCAGGAAGACTCTGTTGCCCTAGTAACAAGAGTTGAGAACGTAATAATGCTGCCGCCTTGTGGCTGTTTACCACAACAGCAGCGTTAAACACAGTGCTGATGGTCACTTAATATTCACAAGGACTGCAGGGCTGTAAATGACACCTGCCCTCAAAAAATATCATGGGGTCAGGGATGTACATTAATATCCAAAGCACGGCAAACTCTCGAGAAGACAATTTCAACAGGTAAATTTGCTCACAGTGTTTTTCTTTGTTTTTTTAAGGGACATGAAAAAATGTTCAACATCAAGAATTATTAGAGACATGCAATTTTAAACTACAGAAAGGTATCACCTCACAGTAGTCTGAATGGCCATCAGAAAAAAAATGTCTGCAAACCACAAATGCTGAATGGGTTTC
The DNA here is from genome assembly GCF_059928025.1 of Delphinapterus leucas. Taxonomy (NCBI): domain Eukaryota; kingdom Metazoa; phylum Chordata; class Mammalia; order Artiodactyla; family Monodontidae; genus Delphinapterus; species Delphinapterus leucas. The sequence goes on along the minus strand of NC_143137.1, from coordinate 80,227,070 downwards.
TGAGAATGTGTACCCTCCTGTGCTGTTGCTGGGATGTAAACTGGTAACAGCCACTAATCAGAACAGAATGAAGGTGCCTTTAAAAGGTAACAATTGAGCTACCATATGATCCTGCCGAACCTCTAATGGGCCTATAACCCGAGAAGACCAGAATTCAGAAAGACCCAGCACCCAAACATGCACTGCAGTGATATTTAAAATAGCCAGGCGTGGATGCAATCCATCTACAGATGAATGGACAAAGAAGAAGTGGTACATGGACAGAATGGAATATTAGCTATGGAAAAGATGAAACAATGCCTTTTGCAGCACCACAGATGAGCCTAGAGATAATCATACTACATAAAGTCAGTCAGAAAGAGAAAGACAAATATCTGATGATATCATTTACTGGTGTTATCTGAAAATTGATACCCATGAACATATTTCCACAGAGGAAGACCCGTACAGACTTAGAAAAAGGTGAGAGGAATGTAAAAATTAGAAGGTTGGGGTTAACATACATTTAATAATACATATAATCAGGAAGGAGCTACTGGATGCCAAGGCAGATCTACTCAATGCTCTGTGATGACCAAGATGGGAAAGAATCTAAACCTGATTAGATATACGTATATGTAGGAATGATCCAGATTCTGTACACCTAGTATAAACAAAACATTGTAATCAAATTTACTCCAATAAGAAATTAACAAGAAGTAATGTGACACAAGCTTTTGGGTATTGTCCTGGCATTTTCCACTCTAATTTACAACCTAGGAACAGGAGTTCCACTGAGGCTCTGTTTGCCCTAGCCAAGTTGAATATGAATAAATTTTGCTGCCTTGCTGCCCTTTCCTGCAACTGCAACTTTAAAACCAATGCTTATGGGTTCTTAATATTCACAAGGTCTGTAGGGCTGTAAATGACACCTGCAATCAGGAAATGTCCAGGGGTAGGTAAGCAAAAAAAAATCCAAAAGAAAGAGACTTTCAGGATCCTATTTCACTAGGTAAACTTTACTCACACTGTATAAAAGAACACTTGAAAAGATGCTCTAATTCATGTTTATTAGCAGCATGGAAATCAAAACTACAATGAGGGATCACTTAGCGTGAGTCAGAATAGCCATCATCAAAAAGTCTACAAACAATAAATGCTTGAGAGTTTGTAGAAAAAAGGGAACCCTCCTATGCTGATGTTGGGATCTAAGGTGGTAACAGCCACTACAGAAAACAGTATGGAGGTGCCTTTACAAGGTAAAATTAGAGCTGCCATATGATCCAGCAGTCCCACTCCCAGGCGTATATCGAGAGAAAACCAGAATTGGAAAACCCACATGCGCCCATATGTGCACCGCAGCACAATTTACAATGTCTACGACATGGAAGCAACCCACGTATCCATCAGCAGGTGGATGGATAAATAAGTCGTACATGTTCACAGTGAAATATTACTCAGAAATGAAAAAGAATGAAAGAATGCCATTTGCAGCATAATGGACGGACTAAGTGAAGTCAGAAAGAGAGAGTCAAATATCATATGATACCACTTATAGGTGAAATTTAAAAATTGATACCAGTGAACTAATTTACAAGAGAAAAAACAGGAACTTTCCTGGTGATCCAATGGTTAAGAATCTGAGCTTCCGCTGCAGGGGGTGTGGTTTTGATCCCTGCCTCGCAGTGCAGCCAAAGAAATAAAAGAGAGAGAAACAGACTCACAGACTTAGAAAACAAACTTATGGTTACCCACTGAGAAAGGTGGGGGGAAGGAATAAATCAGGAGGTTGGGAAAAAACATTTACACGCTAATACATATAAAATAGGTAATCGACAAAGACCTACTGTATAACAAAGGGAAGTCTACTCAACACTCTCTAATAATCTAAATGGGAAAAGAATCTGAAGATGAATAGACATGTGAATATACACAACTGAACAAGATTCTGTACGCCTACCACAAACACACTATGTTAAATCAGCTTTACTCCAATTAAGAAGAAACATTAAATTTAAAAAACCCCAAGAATAACAAAACACAAGATTTTGGGTGTTTGTTGTGGCACAGTCCACACTCATTTACAATCCAGGTGCCCATCTTCCACAGTGGCTCTGGTTACCAAAATAACCAGAGAGGGGCATGAAGGAAATCCAACTGCTTGTGCCCATTTCCACAACAGCAACTATAAAACATGTGCTTATGGGCACTTAATATTCACAAGGACTGCCAGGGTGTAAATGACACCTGCTCTTAACAAATGTCCTGTGGTAGTTATAGAAAAAAAATTCAAAATAGACTTTCAAAAAGCCAATGTCAACTGTAACTTTTTCTCACAGTGTTTAAGAAAACACATGCAAAGATGCTCAACATCTCGAAATATAAGACACATGCAATCAAAACTACAGCAAGGTATCGCCTAGCACAGTCAGAATGGCCATCATCAAAAAGTCTATGAACCATAAATGCTGACGAGGACATGGAGAAAAGGGAACCCTCCTATGCTGTTGGTGGGATGTAAGCTGGTAACAGTCACTATAAAGCACAGTAAGATGCCTTTAAAAAGTAAAAATACAGTTACCACATCATCCAGGAGTCCTGCTTCTGGGAGTACATCTACAGAAAACCAGAATTCAAAAAGACAAATGTACGCAAACCCAAACATGCACTGCAGCACTATTTACAATATCCAAGACATGGAAGCAACCAAAATGTCTATCAACAAATGAATGGACAAAGAAAAGGTGGTACACGTACACAATCGATTATTACTCAGAAATGAAAAAGCATGATCATCCCTAGGTCCATCCCTGTTGCTGCAAATGGCATTATTTCATTCTAAGTGAAGTAAGTCAGATAGAAAAAGACAAATATCCTATGATATCACTTACAGGAGTCTAAAAAATGATAGAAATGAACTAATTTATAAAACAGAAACCGATAGATTTCAGATATCCTTTAGGGAGAAAAGTTTTTTAAAATGTCACCCTGAAAAAAGCAATAAATAACATTGCAAAGGTATTACTTCTCCTCAAATTAACCTATACCAGGTATTAGCAAACTAAACCTGCAGATCACATCCAGCCTATCACCTTCTTTTGTAAATTAAACTTAATGAATGACCCACAAAAAAACCCACAGTGAGACATCACGTCATCCCTCTCAACATGGCTGTTATTCCAAAGTCTACAAATATGAAATGTTGTTCCTGACATGGAGAGAAGGGAATCCTAGTACACTGTTGGTGAGATTGTAAATTGGTACAAGCACTATGAAAACAATATGGAGGTCCTGAAAAAAGCTAAAAGTAGAATTATCATATTAGCCAACAATTCCACTGCTTGGTATATGTCCAAAGAAAATGAAGACACCAATTTGACAAGATACATGCATCCCAGTGTTCATAGCAGCATTATTTACAATTGCCAACATATGGAAGCAAACTAAATGTCCATCAACAGATGAGTGGATAAAGAAGATGTGGTATGTATACACAATAGACTATTACTCAGCCATTAAAAAGGATCAAATTCTGCCACTTGCAACAAAGTGGATAGGCCTACAATATTTATACCCACTTAAATAAGTTAGAGAAAGGGGAATACCCTACGTTCTCACTTCTCTGTGGAATCTAAAAAATACAAGAAAGGAATGTATAGAACAAAATAGAAATAGACTCATAGAGAACAAATTAGTGGTTACTGGTGGGGCGAGTGAAGTGGGGAGGGAAAGACAGTAGTTTGTTTCTCTAAATCTAATACTCCTATGTATGAAATAAACAAGGATATATAGTACAACACAGGGAAATATAGCCACTATTTTGTAATAACTTTAAGTGGAGCATGCTCTATAAAAATATTAAATCCATATGTTGTAGCACTGAGACTCATGTAATATCATAAATCAACTATACTTCAATTTAAATAATCCCTAGGGTGACTGAATGGATTAAAGAAAGTTCAGTTACGTACTGTGTACAAGAGATTCATGTTAACTTTAAATCCATGTATAGCATAAAATTGAATGATTGGAAAAAAGATACTCCATGAAAAATGATACCTGCCTGACTAGTCTATTATCAGGCAGAAAACACCTGAAGTCAAACCTCTCAAAGGAAAGAAGGTTATCATTCATCAAGAAATTATCACAATTATAAATATGTATGTATCCAACACTGGAGCCTCTTGGCATATAACAATTGATATCAAATGAACCTAACAGACATATACAGTACATTCCACTCGACAGCAGCAAAATTTCCATTTTTCTTAAGTACACAAAGAAGATTTCCTAGCATAGATTATATGTTAAGCCACAAAACAAGTCTTCAAAATCCAAGAATACTGAAATCATATCAAGTATCATTTCCAACCACAATGGTATGAAACTGAAATTCAATATTAAAAAGAAAAATTGAAACTTCAAGAACACTTAGAAATTCAACAATAAGCTCCTGAATAGCCACTGCATACAGGAATAAATCAAAAGGGAAATTTTAAAAAAATCTTAAACAAAATTGAAAACACAAAGTACCTGAATTTATGGAATACAGGAAAAACAATGCAATTCAAAGAGTTATGTTTACAGTAATAAATGCATATATTAAAAAAAATTCTTGAGAAGGGATCAAGATGATAGAGTAGGAAGATACTGAGCTGCCCTCCTGCCATGGACACACCCAAATTACAACAATGTACAGGGAAATTATCTCTGAGAATGACCTGAAGACTAGCAGGGAAAATTTCCACAACTAAAGATATAAGGAAGGAGAAACCACAAGGCAGGTAGGAGCACCAGAAACACAGTCTAATTGGAACCCACACCTCGAGCAGAGTGACCCACAGCTGGAAGATATCACAATTGCATAGGTTCTCCACACGAAGGGAAGGGTCTGAACCCTGCATCAGGCTGCTCAGCCCAGGGTTCCTGCACTGGGAAGAAAACACAGCAGGTGTGGCTTTGAAAACCTGCAGGGCTTACTTTCAGGAAAACTGGAGGCTAAAGAAAACTGAGACTTTGCCCTCATAGGGCACACACAAATCTCACATGTTCTCAGTCCCTATGCAGAGCCAACAGTGTGAAAGACACCTGGGTCAGACCCACTTGCTAATGTCGGAGAGCTTCTTGGAGAGGCAAGAGGCAGCTGAGATTCCCGCTAGGAACTGAGACATTGGCAAGCAACATTTTAGCGTCTTCCCTGGAACTGATTAGAATCAGGGGCCTGCCCCATCAACCAACATGCCCATAGCACTCCTGCACCACAAGGCCTCACAACCAGACACACTGGGGGCCTACCCTGTCCACCTGTGCACCTGGAGCACCACACAGCCACCCATAACGGAGGGCTTCCTTGGCTACCAGCACACCCACAGCAATCACATACTGCAGGGGCTCACAGCCATTTAGGCCAGGGTCCAACACCGCCTACCAGCTTGTCCACAGTAGTTGGTCCTGCTGTAAGAGAAAGGTGTGTGCAGCCCACACAGGGGACACCCCTGGAGCATGTGGCTCTGCTGGCCAGAGGACAGTATGCTACTGGGCCCTATGAGTCATCTCCTATATAAGGGCACTTCTCTGAGACCCGGGAATGTAACAACCTGAACCTAATGAATAGAAATGCACAGAGAACTACGAAACATAAGGAAATAGAGGAATATGTTACAAATGAAGTAACAAGACACGACATCAGAAAAAGAACTGAATAAAACAGGGATAAGCATTCTACCTGATAAAGTGTTCACAGTAATGATTATAAAGATGCTCACCCAAGTCAGGAGAAGAATAGATGGACATAGTGAGAATTTCAACAAAGAGTAATAACATGTCATAAAGAACCAAACAGCTGAAAAATACAATAAATGAGATTAAAACAAACACACACACACACACACACACACACACATATGAGGGAAGCAAAGTTATATGATACAGAAGAACAGATCAGTGAAATGGAAAACCGAGTAGTGAAAATCACCCAAGCTTAATAGCATGAATAGAAAAAAGAATAGAAAAAAGAAGTAAGACTATAGGTAAAGGGACCTCTGAGACAACATCAAGAATATTCACATGAGCATTACAGGGGTCCCAGAAAGAGGAGAAGAGAGAAAGGGGCAGGGAGCTTATTAGAGGATATAGTAACTGATAACTTTCCTAACCTAGGGAAGGAAACACACATCCAGGTCCAGGAAACGCAGAGTCCCAAACAAGATGAAGACAAACAGGTCCAAACCAAGACATATTATAAAGTGCCAAAAATTTAAGGTAAAAAGAGACCATAGAAGCAGTGAAATAAAAGCATCTAGTTATGTTCAAGGTATTCCCATAAGACAGCTGACTTTTCAGCAGAATTTGCAGACTAGGAAGGAATGACAGGATATATTCAATGGGCTAAAAGGAAAAAGTCTACAGTAAGAATACTGGCAAGATTATGATTCAGAATTGAAGGAGAGGGCTTCCCTGGTGGCACAGTGGCTGAGAATCCGCCTGCCAATGCAGGGGACACGGGTTCGAGCCCTGGTCCAGGAAGATCCCACATGCGACAGAGCAACTATGCCTGTGCGCCACAACTACTGAGCCTGTGGTCTAGAGCCCGTGAGCCACAACTACTGAGCCCACGAGCCACAACTATTGAAGCCCGCGTACCTAGAGCCCGTGCTCTGTAACAAGAGAAGCCACCGCAATGAAGCCCACACACCACAACAAAAAGTAGCCCCTGCTGGCCAAAACTAGAGAAAAGCCCGTGCGCAGCAACGAACACCCAATGCAGCCAAAAATAAATAAATAAGTAAATTTAAGGAAAAAAAAATCGAAGGAGAGATCAAGAGTTTCCCAGACTAGCAAAAGCTAAAAGAGTTCATCACTAATAAAACAGCCTTATAAGCAATGTTGAAGGAATTTACTTAGACTTAAAAGAAGTCTTACTAATTATTGATAGTAACAAGAAAACAAAAGTAAAAATCTCACTGCAAAAAGTATACATAGAGTAAGGGTAGTAGATCAAACACTTATTAATCTTCTGTAAAGAATAAAAGACTGTAGTAATATGTTTTTTTTAAAAAGATAGGGCCCAAATAGAAATCACAGAAATGATAGAGATGAAGTTACAACAGACACCAGAGAAATACAAAGTATCCTAAGAGATTACAACAAACAATTATACACCAACAAATGGGGCAACCTAGAAGAAATGGATAAATTCCTAAAAACATAAATCTTCCACGATTGAGTTAGCAATAAATAAAAAATCTAAACAGATCAATTACTAGAAATGAAATCAATCAATAATCAAAAAACTCCCAATAAATAAATGTCCAGGACCAGGTAGCTTTACCAATAAATTCTACCAAACATTTAAAGGACAGTTAACATCTATCCTTCTCAAACTATTCCAAACAATTGATGAAGGAATGCTTCCAAACTTATTTTCTGAGGCTAGCATCACCCATATATGAAAAACAGAGAAACACACTATCCAAAAAGGTAAATTACAGACCAGTATCCCTGATGAACATAGATGCAAAAACCCTCAACAAAATATTAGTAAACTGAATTCAACAATACACTAAAAGAACCGTACTCCATGATCAAATGGATCATCTGAGTAACGCAGAATGATTCAGTCTATGCAGATCAATTAAGTGACAATCCAGATTAGCAGAACAAAGGATAAAATCATATGATCAACTTCATACCTCCAGTAGAGGATTTGGCAAAATTAAACAAAATTCAGTATTTGAATTATGATAACTCTCAACCAGGTGGGTATAGAGGCAACATACCTTTTTATAATAAAGGACAGGGACTTCCCTGGCAGTCCAGTGGTTGGGAATTCGCGATTCCACTGCAGCAGGTGTGGGTTCAATCCCTGGCCAGGGAACTAGGGTCCCCCATGCTGTGCGGTGCAGCCTGAATGAATGAATAAATCAATAAATATAAAGGGGATATAGGACAAAAGCAGACCTAATATCGTACTTAATGGTGAAAAGCTGAAAGCATCTCCTCTAAGAAGAGAAACAAGACAAGGATGCCTACTCTCACCACTTTTATTCAACACAGGATGAATAGTTCCAGCCACAGCCAAAAGACAAAAATTAAAATAAAAAATAGGATCTAACTTGTAAAGGAAGTAGAACTGTCACTGTTTGCAGATGACATGAAAATATTTAGAGAAAACCCTAAAGATCTCACCATCAAACTATCAGCATAAATAAACTCAGTAAATTTGAAGTATACACAATTTTTTTCTTCTTATTAAGTTTTTTGGAGTATAGTTGCTTTACAATGTTGTGTTACTTTCTACTATACAGGAAAGTGAAGTACCTATACATATACATATATCCCCTCTTTTCTGGGTTTCCTTCCCATTTAGGTCACCACAGAGCACTGAGTAGATTTCCCTGTGTTATACAGTAGGTTCTCATTGGTTATCTATTTTATACATAGTATCAATAGTGTATATCTGTCAATCCCAATCTTCCAATTTCTCCCATCCCCGTTTCCCCCCCTTTGTGTCCATACATTTGTTCTCTACATCTGTGTCTCTATTTCTGTTTTGCAAATTAGATCATCTATACCATTTTTCTAGATTCCACATATATGCGTTAATATATGATATTTGTTTTTCTCTTTCTGACTTCCTTCACTCTGTATGACTCTCTCTAGGTCCATCCACATCTCTACAAATAACCCAATTTCGTTCCTTTCTATAGTTGAGTAATATTCTGTTGTATATATGTACCACATCTTCTTTATCCATTACTCCGTTGATGAACATTTAGGTTGCTTCCATGTCCTGGCTACTGTAAATAGTGTCACAGTGAATATTGGGGTGCATGTGTCTTTTTGAATTATGGTTTTCTCTGGGTGGGTATATGCCCAGTAGTGGGATTGCTGTATCATAACGTAGCTCTATTCTTAGTTTTTTAAGGAAGCTCCATACTGTTCTCCATAGTGGCTGTATCAATTTACATTCCCACCAACAGTGCAAGAGGGTTCCCTTTTCTCCACACCCTCTCCAGCATTTACTGTTCGTAGATTTTATGATGATGGCCATTCTGACCCGTGTGAGGTGATACCTCATTATAGTTTTGATTTGCATTTCCCTAATAATTAATGGTGTTGAGCATCTTTTCATGTGCCTGTTGGCCATCTGTATGTCTTTTTTGGAGAAATGCCTATTTAGCTCTTCCACCCAGTTTTTGATCGGGTTGTTTGTCTTTTTTGATATTGAGCTACATGAGCTGTTTGTATATTTTGGAGATTAATCCTCTGTCAGTTGCTTCATTTGCAAATATTTTCTCCCATTGTGAGTGTTGTGTTTTCGTCTTGTTTATGGTTTCCTTTGCTGTGTAAAAAAGCTTTTAAGTTTAATTAGGTCCCATTTGTTAATTTTTGTTTTTATTTTCATTGAAGTATACACAATTAATGTATAGTTTTTCTCTGCTCTAATAACAAACTATCAGAGAAATTAAGAAAAAAATTTACAATTGTACCAAAAATAAATTTACCACGGAGGTGAAAGATTTTTATATTAAAAATTATAAGACATTGATGAAGGAAATTGAAGATGACACAAATAAGTGAAAAGATATCCCATGCTCTTGGATCAGAAGAATTAATCTTTTTAAAATAGGCTTATTACTCAAAGCAACCTGCAGATTTAAAGCAGTCCCTATCAAAATACCCATGACATTGTTCACAAACAGAACAAATAATCCCCAGATAAATATAGAACCACAAAATACCCACACTGCCAAAGCAATCCTGAGAAAAAAAGACCAAAGCTGGAGATAGCATGCTCCCTGAGTACAAAGCTACAATAATCACAAAAAAAGACACATAGATCAAGGGAATAGAACAGAGAGCTCAGAAAGGAACCCACACACTCATGGTGAAAATATCTACCACCAAGGATGCAAGAATATACGATGGAGAAAAGACAGTCTCTTCAATAAGTGGTGTGGTGAAAACTGGAGGGCTACATGTACAACAATGATTTTAGAACATTTCCTCAAACAGACACAAAATTCAAAATGGATTAAGGATGTAAAGGTAATACACCAAACCATAAAACTTCTAGGAGAAAACATAGGCAGAACACTCTTTGACATAAATTGTAGCAATATTGTTTTGGGATCTGGCCTCTAAGGCAAAAGAAATAAAAGCAAAAATAAACAAATAGAAGCTAAATAAAACTTAAGAGCTTTTGCACAGCCATGAAAACCATCAACAAAATCAAAATTCAAAGTGCAAAGTGTAAGAAAATATTTGCAAATGGTCTGACTGACAAAAAGTTAATATCCAAAATATATAAATGGTTCATACAACTCAATAACACATACATAAAAAATGAACAAACACAATCAATAATGGTCAGAAGACATGAACAGACATCTTTCCAAAGAAGATACAGATGGCCAAAAGGCAGATGAAAACGTGCCCCACATCACTAATTATTAGAGAATTTCAATTCAAAACAACCATGAGATATCAAAAAGAGATATCAAAATAGCTCTCATCAAAATGTCTACAAATACCAAATTTTTGAGAGGATGTGGAGAAAAGTGAACCCTTGTATACTGTGGGTAGGACTGTAAATTGTTGCAGGCAATATGGAAAATAGGATGGAGCTTTCTCAAAAAACTAAAAATACAACTACCATATGATTCCTCAATAACACTCCTGGGTACCTATCTAGGAAAAAAATGAAAACACTAACTCAAAAAATATGTTAAGCCCCAATGTGCATAGCAGCACTATTGACAATGGCCAAGATATGAAAGCAACTGAAATGCCCATGAACAGACAAATGGATAAATGAGATATGGTATATATGTACAGTGGAATATTACACAGCCATAAAAAGAATGAAATTCTGCCATTTGCAGCATCGTGGATGGACCTCAAGAATATTATGCTTAATGAAGTAAGTCAGAGAGAGACAAATACTCTGTGATATTATTTATATGTGGAATCTAACAATAATACAAATGAATGTATATGCAAAACAAACAGACTCACAGACCTATAAACAAACTAGTGGTTACCAATGGGGACAGGTAAGTGGGAAGGGGCAAATTAGGCATATAGGATTAAGAGGTATAAACTACTATGTATAAAATAGATAAGCAACAAAGATATATTGTATAGGACGGAATTATTGCCATTCTCTTGTAAAAACATTTAATCAAGTGTAATTTGTAAAAACTCCCAGATCACCTGAAACTGTTATAATATTGTAAATAAACTATACTTTTAAAAGATAAAACAAAAATAAAAACAATAGGGTAGAGGAACTGAATATACATTTTGCCAAAAAAAAGAAAAAAAAAGATGGCTATAAGGCACATGGAAACATGCTCAACATCACTAATCATCAGGAGGGAAATGCAAATCAAAACCACAAAAAGATCACCTTAAACGTATTAGAATGGCCATCATCAAAATGACAACAATTAATTACTGTTGCTGAGGATGTGGAGAAAAGAGCACTCACCTGCACTATTGCTAAGAATGTAAATCAGTGCAGCCACTACTGAAAACATTACGAAGGGTTCTGAAAACAAAAAAATAAAACTACATATGAGTTAGCAATTCCACTTTTGGCTATTTATCCAAAGAAAATAAAACAAAGCAAAAAAACGAAAGAGATACATGCACCCGTGTTTATTGCAACATAACTTACAATAGCCGATATATGATAGAAACCTAAATGTTCAATGATAGACAAATGGATAAAAAAGTGTTTTATTTATATATATATATATATATATATATATACATACACACATACATGTATACACATACATACGAATATACACAATGCACATACACATATACACATATATACATATATGTATCTATACATATGTAAATATATATTCATATACAGATACATATATGTATATATGTGTATACAAATGTACATATACAGTTATGTATTAGCCATAAAAAGATAAAATCTTGCCATTTTTGACAACATGGATGGACCTAGAGAGTATTATGCTCAGTGAAGTCAGTCACACAGAGAAAGACAAATACCACATGATCTCACTCATATGTGTAATCTAAAAACAAAACAAACACAACAAAACCAGTTTTACAGACACAGTGAACAAACTGGTGGTTGCAAAAGGGGAGGTGAGTGGGTCTTGGACAAGGTAGGTGAAGGGATGTAAGAAGTACAAAATTTCAGTTATATGATAAAAATTGACAATAATTTAATATACAGAATAAAGAATATGGTTCATGATATTGCAGTAACTGTGGGTGGGGACAGATGGTTACTAGCCTCATCAGGTGATCGTTTTGTAATATACTTAAATCCTAAATCATTGTTGTGCATATGAAACTAATGTAATATTATGTCAGTTATTCTTCAATTAAGAAAAAGAAAGAAAGAAAGAAAAAGAAAGCATGCCCTGACAGAATTTCCCCTGAGCCATTTCTTGGGAGTGTGTTTGTAATGAACAGCCTTGAAGAATGAGCTAATGTCTCTCCCTCAGACACACAGGAACCTGCTAACCTCTCATTTTAAAAGCAGTGGAGTCCTCAAACTCAGGATTCCTCAGTGTAACACAACTGAGTGCATGCATAGCACTCAACTGGATCCCTCTCTGTCATCCCAGTGGGAACTGGGGTATAGGGAAGGAGAACCAATATAATATTATGCTCACGCTTGCTGTGCCATAGGTAATAAAACCTTTTGTCTCTGAAAAAAACCTCAAAGAACATAACTTTACAATGAAAGGAACTAGGAAAAGAACAAACTGAGCCCAGTATTTGCAGAATGAAATAAATAAGAAGGATTAGAGCAGTTATAAAAGTAATAAAAGGGCCTACTGTCTAGCACAGGAAACTCTACTCAATACTCTGTAGTGATCTATATGGGAAAAAATCTAAAAAAGAGTGGACATACATATAACTGGTTCACTTTACAGAACACACATTTTACATCAACTATACTCCAAAAAAAAATAAAAATAAATAGAGACTACAAAAACAATACAAGGATAAATAATATTGGAGTTTCTTTTGGAAAAGATAAAATTGACAAACTGTTAGCAAGAATAAGAAAAAGAGAGACTGAATAAATGATGAATAAACAAATAAACACACACATGCATATAAAGACATTGGAAATCAGTAAGAGGCGAGGATTTCATTTGGCACAGTGTTGAGCACAGGAGTAAAGAAGCAGAGCCATCACCTCACAAAATACACTGAAATCCCATGGCACCATTGGGTCAGCTGCAGGGACAGGGGTTTTGGATGGAAGGTATTTCTCTCAAAATCTCCCAGGGCACTCAACCTTCTCTCTGCCACCCCACTACTCCATTCACTTTTCCTTTCTCAATTTCTGGAACCTCTGGGGCAGCACTTCTTAAGCTGGACCACCTCTGCAGTCCAGATTTTTCATGGATCTTTACAAGGTTTTGACTGGAAGCCAGGTGGCAAGGTCCCTGTGTGTGTGGCTGGACCGGGAGTAGAGGGGGGAACTGGAGCCTTAAGGCACAATGAATGATCAGAAAGAAAAATGAAGGAAACAATCTTATTTACCAACACATCAAAAGAAATAAATACCTAGGAACAAACCTACCTGAGCAGACAAAGGAACCATACTAGGAACACCATAAGATGCTGATTAAAGAAATTAAAAATGATACAAACAGATGGAATGATACACTATGTTCTTGGACTGGAAGAATCAATATTGTTAAAATGATCATATAACGCAAGACAATCCACAGATTAAATGCAATCTCTATCAAATGACCAATGGCATATTTCACACAACTAGAATAAAAAAATTTAAGTTTGTATGAAAACACAAAGACCCCTAGTAGCCACACTAACCTTAAGAAAGAAAAACGGAGCTGGAGGTATCAGACTTCCTGACTTCAGGCCATACTACAAAGTTACAGTCCTGAAAACAACAGGGTACTGGCACAAAACAGAAATATAGATCAATGGAGCAGGAAAGAAAGCCCAGAAGTAAACCCAATCACCTATGGTCAATTAATCTATGACAACAGAGGCAAGAATATACAATGGAGAAAAGACAGCCTCTTCAGTAAGTGGTGCTGGGAAAACTATACAGCTACATGTAAAAGAATGAAATTAGAACATTCTTTAACATCATACACAAAAATAATTTTAAAATGAATTAAAGACATAAATGTAAGAGTGGATACTATAAAACTCCTAGAGAAAAACATAGGCAGAAGACACTTTGACATAATTGCAGCAAAATCTTTTTGGATCCACCTCCTAGAGTAATGATGATACAAACAAAAATAAACCAATGGGACATCCATCCAAAATAAACAAATGGATTAAACTCTAAAAACTACAAACAGCTCATGCAGCTCAATATAAAAAAACACAATGAAAAAAATGCAGAAGATCTAAATAGACGTTTTTCCCAAGAAGACATACAGATGGCCAACAGGCACATGAAAAGATGCTCAAATTACTAATTATTAGAGAAATGTAAATCAAAACTACAATGAAGGGAGAAAATACAAGAAACGTTTAACAAGGACCTAGAAGAACTAAAGAGCAAACAAACAATGATGAACAACACAATAAGTGAAATTAAAAATTCTCTAGAAGGGACCAATAGCAGAATAACTGAGGCAGAAGAACGAATAAGTGACCTGGAAGGTAAAGTAGTGGAAATAACTACCATGGAGCAGAATAAAGAAAAAAGAATGAAAAGAATGAAGGACATTCTCAGAAACCTCTGGGACAACATTAAACGCACCAACATTCGAATTATAGGGGTCCCAGAAGAAGAGAAAAAGAAAGGGAATGAGAAAATATTTGAAGAGATTATAGTTGAAAACTTCCCTAATGTGGGAAAGGAAATAGTCAATCAAGTCCAGGAAGCTCAGAGTCCCATACAGGATAAATCTAAGGAGAAACACACCAAAAAGCAAATTAAACTATCAAACATTAACTGAAAAGAAAAATTATTAAAAGCAGCAAGGGAAAAGCAACAAATAACATACAAGGGAATCCCCATAAGGTTAACAGCTGATCTGTCAGCAGCAACTCTGCAAGCCAGAATGGAGGGGCAGGACATATTTAAAGTGATGAAAGGGAAAAACCTACAACCAAGATTACTGTACCCAACAAGGATTTCTTTCAGATTTGACGGAGAAATTAAAACCTTTACAGACAAGCAAAAGCTAAGAGAATTCAGCACCACCAAACCAGCTTTACAACAAATACTAAAGAACTTCTCTAGGCAGGAAACACAAGAGAAGGAAAAGACCTACAGAAACAAACCCAAAACAATTAAGAAAATGGTAGGAACATACATATTGATAATTACCTTAAATGTAACTGGGTTAAAGCTCCAACCAAAAGACACAGACTGGCTGAATGGCTACAAAAACAAGACCAGTATATATGCTGTCTACAAGAGTCCCACTTCAGACCTAGGGACACATACAGACTGAAAGTGAGGGCATGGAAAAAGATATTCCATGCAAATGGAAATCAAAAGAAAGCTGGAGCAGTAATTCTCTCATAAGACAGAATAGACTTTAAAATAAAGACTATTACAAGAGACAAAGAAGAACACTACATAAGGATCAAGGGACCAATCCTAGAAGATGTAACAACTGTAAACATTTATTCGCCCAACATAGGAGCCCCTCAATACATAAGGCGAATGCTAACAGCCATAAAAGGGGAAATCGACAGTAACACAATAATAGTAGGGGACTTTAACACCCCATTTTCACCAATGGACAGATCAACCAAAATAAAATAAATTAAAAAACACAAGCTTTAAATGATACATTAAACAAGACGGACTTAATTGATATTTATAGGACATTCCATCCAAAAACAACACAATACAATTTCATCTCAAGTGCTCATGGAACATTGTCCAGGATAGATCATATCTTGGGTCACAAATCAAGCCTTGGTAAATTTAAGAAAATTGAAATTGTATCAAGTATCTTTGGAAAAAATATGTAAAAAATACGTACACATGGAGGCTAAACTATTCAATAGATCACTGAAGAAATCAAAGAGGAAATCAAAAAATACCTAGAAGCAAAATAAAATGAAAACACAACAGCCCAAACCTATGGGATGCAGCAAAAGCAGTTCTGAGAGGGAAGTTTATAGCAATACAATCCTACCTCAAGAAACAAGTAGGGCTTCCCTGGTGGCGCAGTGGTTGAGAGTCCGCCTGCCAATGCAGGGGACACGGTCCGTGCCCCGGTCCGGGAGGATCCCACGTGCCGCTGAGCGGCTAGGCCTGTGAGCCATGGCCGCTGAGCCTGCGCGTGTGGAGCCTGTGCTCCACAATGGGAGAGGCCCACATACCACAAAAAAAAAAAGAGAGAAACAAGCAAATAAACAACCTAAACTTACACCTAAAGCAATTAGAGAAAGAAGAAGAACAATAACAAAAACCCCCGAAGTTAGCAGAAAGAAAGAAATCATAAAGATCAGATCAGAACTAAATAAAAAAGAGGGAAATGATAGCAAAGAGCAATAAAATTAAAAGCTGTTCTTTGAGAAGATAAACAAAATTGATAAACCACTAGCCAGACCCATCAAGAAAAAAAGGGAGAAGACTCAAATCAATAGAATTAGAAATGAAAAGAAGTAACAACTGACAATGCAGAAATACAAAGGATCATGAGAGATTACTACAAGCAACTATATGCCAATATAATGGACAACCTGGAAGAAATGGAAAAATTCTTAGAAAAGCACAACCCTCTGAGACTGAACCAGGAAGAAATAGAAAATATAAACAGACCAATCACAAACACTGAAATTGAAACTGTGACTTAAAATCTTCTAACAAACAAAGGCCTAGGAACAGATGGCTTCACAGGCAAATTCTATGAAACATTTAGAGAAGAGGTAACACCTATCCTTCTCAAACTCTTCCAAAATATAGCAGAGGAGGAACACTCCCAAACTCATTCTATGAGGCCACCATCATCCTGATACCAAAACCAGACAAAGATGTCACAAAAAAAGAAAACTACAAACCAGTATCACTGATAAACATAGATGCAAAATTCCTCAACAAAATACTAGCAAACAGAATCCAACAGCATATTAAAAGGATCATACACCATGACCAAGTGAGGTTTATCCCAGGAATGCAAGGATTCTTCAATATATGCAAATTAATCAATGTGATACACCATATAAACAAAGTAAAGGATAAAAACCTTATTACAATCTCAATAGATGCAGAAAAACATTTTGACAAAATTCAACACCCCATTTATGATAAATACTCTCTAAAAGTAGGCATAGAGGGAACTTACCTCAACATAATAAAGGCCATATACGACAAACCCACAGCCAACATCATTCTCAATGGCAAAACACTGAATCCATTTCCTCTAACATCAGGAACAAGACAAGGTTGTCCACTCTCACCACTATTATTCAACATAGTTTTGGAAGCTTTAGCCACAGAAGTCAGAGACAAAAAAGAAAGAAAAGGAATCCAAATCAGAAAAGAAGAAGTAAAATTGTCACTATCTGCAGATAACATGATACTATACATAGAGAATCCTAAAGATGGCACCAGAAAATTACCAGAGCTAATCAATGAATTTGGTAAAGTACCAGGATACTAAATTAATGCACAGAAATCTCTTACATTCCTTTACACTAATGATGAAAAATCTGAAATAGAAGTTAAGGAAACACTCCCATTTACCACTGCAACAAAAAGAATAAAATACCTAGGAATAAACCTACCTAAAGAGACAGAAGACCTGTATGCAGAAAACTATAAGACACTGATGAAAGAAATTAAAGATGATACAAACATATGGAGAGATATACCATGTTGTTGGATTAGAAGAATCAACATTGTGAAAATGACTGTACTACCCAAAGCAATCTACAGATTCAGTGCAATCCCTATCAAACTACCAATGGCATTTTCCACAGAACTAGGACAAAAAATTTCACAATTTGTGTGGAAACACAAAAGACCCCAAAGAAGCGAAAGCAATCTTGAGGAAGAAAAATGGAGCTGGAGGAATCAGGCTCCGTGTCTTCAGACTGTACTACAAAGCTTTTGTAATCAATACACTATGGTACTGGCACAAAAACAGAAATATAGATCAATAGAACAGGATAGGAAGCCCAGAGATAAACCCACGCACATATGGTCACCTTATGTTTGATAAAGGAGGCAAGAATATACAAAGGAGAAAAGACAGCCTCTTCAATAAGTGGTGCTGGGGAAAATGGACAGCTACATGTAAAAGAATGAAATTAGAACACTCCCTAACACCACTCACAAAAATAAACACAAAATGGATTAAAGACCTAAACGTAAGGACAGACACTATCAAACTCTTAGAGGAAAACATAGGCAGAACACTCTATGACATCAATCACAAGATCCTTTTTCACCCACCTCCAAGAGAAATGGAAATAAAACAAAAAATAAACAAATAGGACCTAATGAAACTTAAAAGCTTTTGCACAGCAAAGGAAACCATAAACAAGATGAAAAGACAACCCTCAGAATGGGAGAAAGTATTTTCAAATGAAGCAACTGACAAAGGATTAATTTCCAAAATATACAGGCAGCTCATGCAGCTCCACATCACAAAGGCAAACAACCCAATCCAAAAATGGGCAGAAGACCTAAATATACATTTCCCTAAAGAAGATATACAGATTGCCAACCAACACATGAAAGGATGCTCAACATCATTAATCATTAGAGAAATGCAAATCAAAACTACAATGAGGTATCATCTCACACTGGTCAGAATGGCCATCATCAAAAAATCTACAAACAATAAATGATAGAAAGGGTGTGGAGTAAAAGGAACCCTTTTGCACTGTTGGTGGGAATGTAAATTGATATAGCCACTATGGAGAACAGTATGGAGGTTCCTTAAAAACTAAAAATAGAACCACTATATGACCCAGCAACACCACTACTGGGCATATACACTGAGAAAACCATAATTCCAAAAGAGCCATGTACCACAATGTTCATTGCAACACTATTTACAATAGCCAGGACATGGAAGCAACCTAAGTGTCCACTGACAGATGAATGGATAAAGGAGATGTTGCACATATATACAATGGGCTATTACTCAGCCATACAAAGAAACGAAACTGAGTTGTTTGTAATGAGGTGGATGGACCTAGAGTTTGTCCCACAGAGTGAAGTAAGTTAGAAAGAGAAAAACAAATACCGTATGCTAACACGTATATATGGAATCTAAAAATAATAATAATAATAATTCTGATGAACCTAGGGGCAGAACGGGAATAAAGACGCAGATGGAGAGAATGGGCTTGAGCACACAGGAAGGGGGAAGGCTAAGCTGAGATGAAGTGAGAGGGTAGCATTGACATATGTACACTACCAAATGTTAAATAGGTAGCTAGTGGGAAGCAGCTTCGTAGCACAGGGAGATCACCTTGGTGGTTTGTGACCACCTAGATGGGTGGGATATGGAGGGTGGGAGGGAGACGCAAGAGGGAGGGTATATGGGGATACGTGTATAAGTATAGCTGATTCACCTTGTTATACAGCAGAAACTAACACAACATTGTAAAGCAATTATAGTCCAATAAAGATGTTAAAGATATATTAATTAATAAAAAACACATGCACCCCAATGTTCACTGCAGCACTATTTACAATTGCCAAGGCATGGAAGCAACCTGAATGTCCATTGACAGATGAATGGACAGAGAAGATGTGGTATATATATACAATGGAACACTACTCAGACATAAAAAAGATGAAATAATGCCATTTGCAGCAACATGAATGGACCTAGAAATAATCATACTAAGTGAAGTAAGTCAAACAGAGAAAGACAAATACCGTATGATACCACTGGTATGTGGAACCTAAAAAAAGATGATATACATGAACTTATTTACAAAACAGAAATCAACTCACAGATAAAGAAAACAAACTTATGGTTACCAAAGGGGAAAGATGGGGGGGAGGAATATAGTATATTAACTATACTTCAATAAAAAATATAAAAAATAAATTGCATTAAAAAAGTTATATGAGTGCAAGGATAGTTTGGAAAAGGAGTAATTTTTCACCGCAGAAGATTTGCTTTAACATTATACTTTAACTGGTGAACTCTGTTGTAATGCACGGTATGTTTCAGAATGTTATTGATAATTTGTTGATTAAATCTAAGGTTTTTTTTAAGTATAATACACTCCATAATTGACTGTTTCACCAGGCTGTATTCAGTGATCGAAAATTCACTCATCTTTCATAACCAAAGTTTTATACCATTTGAACAGCATCTCCCATATCCCCCATTGCAACTTCCTGACTATCAAGATTCTGGCCTATAATTACACCAAATGGACTTAACAGGCATTTACAGGACATTTCATCCAACAAGTTGTTCTCATGGAACATACTCCAGGATAGGTCATATCATAAAACACAAATACGTCTTAGCAAATTTAAGGAGATCAAAATCATATCAACTGTCTGGACACAATGATATAGAACTAGAAATCAACAAGAGTCTATCTGGAAAACCTACAAAAATGTGGAAACTAAACAGTACACTTCCGAAAAATCAATGGGTCAAAAAAAATCAGAAGTGAATTAAAAGGACTTCCCTGGTGGTGCGGTGCTTAAGAATCTGCCTGCCAATGCAGCAGACATGGGTTCGAGCCCTGGTCCGGGAAGATCCCACATGCCATGGAGCAGCTAAGCCCATGCGCCACAACCCCTGAGCCTGTGCTCTAGAGCCCAAGGGCCACAACTACTGAGCCTGTGTGCCACAACTACTAAAGCCCACACGCCTAGAGCCTGTGCTCCACAACAAGAGAAGCCGCCGCAATAAGAAGCCAGTGCACCGCAATGAAGAGTAGTGCCTGCACACCACAGCCAAGAGTAGCCCCTGCTCACCACAACTAGAGAAAACCCCTGTGCAGCAACAAAGACCAAACACAGCCAAAAATAAATAAATTTTTAAAAAGTGAATTTAAAAAAACCTCAAAACAAATGGAAATGGAAACACAACCTACCGAAATCTATGGGATGCTGCAAAAGCAGAGAGGAAAGTTTACAGCCATAAGTGCATATGGCAAGAAATTAGAAAGCACCTAAATAATCTAACTGTACATTTCAAGGAACTAGAAACAGAAGAAATGTACCCCAAAGTTAGCAGAGGGAGGGATGCAATAAAGACTAGAGTAGAAATAAATAAAATACATAAAAGAAAATCAATAGAAGAAAATCAATAGAAAGGATCAACAAAATAAAGGCTGTATTTTCAAAATCATAAAATTCACAAACTTTCAGCTAGACTAGGAAAAAAGAGAGAAGACAAAATCAGAAATGAAGGAGGAGACAGTACCACTGATACGACAGAAATACAGGTCATAAGAGACTACTATGAACAAATATGTGCCAACAAATTAGATATCCTAGAAGAAACTGGTAACTCCTAGAAACACGCTACCTACCAAGAATGAATCAGGAAGAAACAGAAAATCTAAGACCAATAACAAGGGATTGAATCAGTAATCAAAAAACTCCCAACACAGGGGCTTCCCTGGTGGCACAGTGGTTGAGAGTCCGCCTGCCGATGCAGGGAACACGGACTCGTGCACTGGTCCGGGAAGATCCCACATGCCGCGGAGCGGCTGGGCCTGTGAGCCATGGCCACTGAGCCTGTGCATCCGGAGCCTGTGCTCCGCAACAGGAGAGGCCACAACAGTGAGAGGCCCACATACCGCAAAAAAGAAACGAAAGAAAGAAAAGGTAAGAAAACTACAGGTCAATAAAACTGATTAACACAGATGTAAAAATTCTGAACAAAATATTAGCAAATCAACTTCAACAATACATTAAAAGGATAATACACTGTGACCAAGTGGGATTTATCGCTGGGATTTAAGAATGTTTCAACATACACAAGTGAATATGTGAGATACATCACATTAATAGAGTAAAAATAAAAAACACATGATCGTTTCAATACATGCAGAAAAAGCAATGGACAGAATGCTATTCTTTTATGATTAAAAACTCTGAAGAGATTGAGTATAGGGGGGTATGTACCTCAACATAATTGAGGCCATATGTAATAAGCCCATAGCTAACATCATACTCGTTGGTAAAAAGGTAAAAGCTATTTTTCTAAGATCAAGAACAAGACAGTGATGCCCACTTAATCACTCTTATTCAATATAGTACTGGCAGTGTTAGCTGGAGCAATTAGGCAAGACAAAGAAAGGTGTACAAATCAGAAAGAGAGAACTAAAATTATCATTATTTGAAGATGGTATGATTTTGTATGTAAAAAATCCCAAGGAATTCACCAAAAAGTTGTAACTAATCAAGAAAGTATGTAAAATTGCAGTATATAAAATCAACATACATCATCAGTTGTATTTCTATACACAGATAGTAAAACATCTGAAAAAATAAAGAAAACAATCTAATTTACAATAGCATCAAAAATAATAAAATATCTAGAAATAAATTTGACAAAGTTGTTGGAAAGTCTCTACATTGAACACTGCAAGACACTGATAAAATAAACTGAAGTCACTAAAAAAATGGAAAGATATCCTATGTTTATAGATTGGAGGAATTTCTAAGATTAAAAGTCCTTAACACCATCTGTAGATTCTAACAATCTCTCTCAAAAATCCAATGACATTCTCCACAGAAATAAAAAATTCAATTTTAAACTTTCTATGGAACCAGAGAAAATCTGAATAGCCAGTACAGTCCTGAGAAAGAAGAACAACACCTGAGGCATCACAGTTCCTAATTTCAAACTATACTACAATCTATATTAATTAAAATAGTAAAGTGCTAGCATCAAAATAGACACCCAGACCAATGCGACAGAACAGAGAGCCCAGAATTAAACCCCTACATTTAAGGTTAACTAATTTTTGACAAGGTAGCCAAGAGCAACCATAGGGAAATAATAGTGTTTTCAATAAATGGGGTTAGAAAATCTGGATAAGCACAAGCAAAACAGAAATTTGAACCCCTATCTTAGGTCAGTCACAAGAATTAACTCAAGATGGATCAAAGACTTGAACCTAAGGACTGATACCATAAAAGTCTTAAAAGAAAGCGTAAAAAACTCTTCCACATTGGTTCTGATGATTATTTTTTTTAATATGACGCTAACAGCACAAACAACAAAAGCAGAAATCCACAACCAAGAAGAAATCACACTTAAAATCTTGTAGGGACTTCCCTGGGGGTCCAGTGGTAAAGAATCTGCCTTACAATGCAGGTGACGCGGGTTTGAACCCCGGTCGAGGAACTGAGATCCCACATGCCACAGGGAAACTAATCCCGTGCGTCACAACTACTCAGCTTGCCCACCTCAATTAGAGAGCCTGCATGCCGCAAACTATAGAGCCCACGCACCCTGGAGCCTGCACACCACAACTAGAGAGAGAGAAGAAAAAAAAAAAACCCACACACCACAGCTAGGGAAAACCCCGCACACAGCAACAAAGAGCCTGCATGCCGCAACTAAAACCCAATGCAGCCAAAAAATAAATAAAATACATGAATGAATAATAAATAAAGCTTAAAAAAAAAAGCTACTGTACAACAATATAGACAATCAACAAAATGAAAAGTAAACCTACCAAATGGGAAAAAAATTCAAACCATAGACTGGATAAGGGGCATGCAATCAAAATACATTTTAAAAAAACCTCATAAAATGCCACAAGAAATCAAACAATCCAATGTATGAATGGGCAAAGGAAACATTATTTTTCCAAAAAAGACATATAGATGGCCAATAAGTATACAAAAATGTACTCAACATGACTAATCATCTGTACAGTGCCCATAAAAACCACAATGAGATATCTCACACCTGTTAGAATGGCTATCATCAAAAAGACGAGAAAATAAGTGTTGGTGATGATGTTGACAAAAGGAAACACTTGTGAACTGTTAGTGGGGATATAATTTTGCAGCAACTATGAAAAACAATATGAAGCTTGCTCAGAAAAGTTAAAAATAGCCCTGTTACACAATCCAGCAATTCCACTTCTGGGTATTTATCCAAAAAAAAATAAAAGCACTAACTTGAAAAGAAATATGCACTCCCATATTTCTTGCAGCATTATCCACAATAACCAATATATGGAATCAACCTAAGTTCCTATCAAAAGATGAAGGGATAAGAAAGATATTATATCTATATACTTACCTATATTTACATACACACAGTGGATATTATTTAGCCATTAGAAAGAAGGAAATTCTACCATTTTTAACACTGATGTACCTTGGGTAATTATGCTGATATAAGTCATAAAGAAAAAGACAAATACTATGTGATATCCTTTATATATGGAAATAAAAAGAAGCCAAACTTATAAAAATAAAGAATACAATGTTGGTCACCAGGGGCTGGCATGTGGGGAATAGGAGAGATGTTGTTTAAGGATACAAACTTTTAACTAATAGTAAATAATTCCTAAAGATCTGATGCACACGATAGTCAATACAGACCATGGTATTGTATTATAATCATCAAACTTGCTAAGAGACTAGATCTTAATTTTTCTAACCACAATAAAGAAATAATAATTATGTGACATGACAGAGGTGATAGCTACTGCTACAGTGGCAAAGCATAACACTTAAATGTATCAAAGCACCATTAAATTCAAGTAATATTTTATGTTAAGTATAAGAAAAAAGAAATGCAATAAGCATAATCAATATACAAACAGATCAAGCAGAATAAATTTTCTGTAAGTTAGGAGACAGTAAGTTGAAAATATCCACTCAGAGGAGAACAACGAAAAAAAGAGTGAAGAAGGATTTTGTGATCTATCGGATACCATCAAAAGAAACCTTCTGTGAATTATGGAGTCTTAAAAGGAAAAGATAGAGAGAGAAGGCTTATTTAAAGAAATAGTTGCAGAGAACTTTTGTAATCAGGGGAGAGATTTGGATATCCAAGTTCATGAAGCTCACAGGGCACCAAAACAAAAAAAAATTAAAGAAAAACATTCCCCAAAACACATTATAGTAAAACTGTCAACCATCAAAAGCAAAGAATCTGAAAAGCACCAAGTGGAGAGAAGCTTATAACTTACAGGAGAAACCTCATAAGGTTATCAGTTGATTTCTCAGCAGAAACCTCACAGGCTAGGAGAGAGTGGGATAATACATTCAAATTACCCAATGAAAAAAAAAAAACTGCCAACAAAGAATATCCTCTCCATCATAATTGTCCTTCTTAAATAAAGAGATTAAAAACTTCCCCAAAAAAGCTGAGTTCATAATCACTATATCTGTCTTTAAAAAATTCTAAAAGGGTTCCTCAAGCTACAATAAAAGTAAACTAAATAGTACCATGAAAACATACGAGAATACGCAAGACTTGTAAACATAAGTATATAGTTAAGGTAAGAATACTTTTAATAATGTGATATGGTGGTGTGTTAACCGATTAACTTTAGTATAAAGGTTAAAGTATGTGATTATTAAAATAACTGCAGCTATAATAATTTTAACATGTAAACAATATACAAAGAGGTAAGCTGTAACACCATATACAAAAATTCATGGAGGGGAGTAAAAGCAGAGTTTTGCATTTGTGTCATGGAATTATATTATTATCAACATAAAATACACTTATATCTGTAAGATGTTTTCTGTATGCCTCATGGAATCACAGAGCAAAAATCTTACAGTAGATTCAGAAAACATAAAGAGATGGGAATCATAACATACCACTACAGAATATCACTAATTCACAAAGAAAGGCAGCAACAGAGGAAGGAACAAGAAACAACAAAAAAATCCAGAAAACAATAAGATGGCATCGGAAAGTCCTTAACTGTCAATAATTACTATAAACATAAATGTATTAAATTCTTTAGTCCAAAGTCATAGAGTGGCTAGACAGATAAAAATACAAGATCGAACTATATGCTGGCTATCAGAGACTCACTTCAGAGTTAAAAACACAAATAAGCTCGAATTGAAGCTCTGGTACAAGATATTCCATACAAGTGGAAACCAAAAGAAAGCAGTGGTAGGTAGAGTTATACCAGACAAAATAGACTTTAAGCCTAAAGCTGCAACAAGGAAAAAAAAAATAAGGGCATTATATAATGATAATGTTTTCAATTTATCAAGACAAAAATCATAAATAAATATGCACCCAACAGTGGAGGATCTTAATATATTAAGCAAACACTAACAGATTTGAAGAGACAAATAGACAATACTAAAAAAAAAAAAAAAAGTGTAGGGATCTTTAATACCCAACTTTCAACAATGAATAGGTCACCCAAAAAGAAAATCAATAAGGAAGTACTGAACCTGAGCTGTACATTAGACCAAATGGACTGAACAGACCAAAACAGAACAGTCCATCCAACAGCAGCAGAATACATATTCTTCTCAAGTGAACATTGAACATTCTCCAGGACAGATCATGTGATGGGTCACTAAACAAGTCTTCACAAATTTAAGAAGACTGACATCATACTAAGTATTTTTTCAACCATAATGGTAAGGAACCAGAAACGAACAGGACAGACTCTGGAAAATTTACAAACATGTGGAAATTAAACAACATGATCCTAAATAATCAATGGGCCAAAGGAAAAAACTAAATAAAAAGACCACGGGCTTCCCTGGTGGCACAGTAGTTAAGAATCTGCCTGCCAATGCAAGGGACACGGGTTGGATCCCTGGCCCAGGAAGATCGCACATGCTGCAGAGCAACTAAGCCCGTGCGCCGAACTACTGAGCCTGTGCTCAAGAGCCCGCAAGCCACAACTAATGAGCCCACATGCCACAACTACTGAAGCCCGCATGCCTAGAGCCCGTGCTCTGCAACAAGAGAAGCCACCACAATGAGAAGCCCGCGCACCGCAACAAAGAGTAGCCCCCACTCACGGCAACCAGAGAAAACCCGCATGCAGCAACGCCAACCCAACACAGCCAAAGATAAAAACAAATAAATTAATTTATTTTAAAAAATCAATAAAAAGACTGAATCATGAAGAAATGAAACAATCTAAACAGACCAAATTACTATTAAGGAGATTGAATCAGTTCTCAAAAACCTTCTAACAAAAAAATACCATGACTAGACGGCTTCACTGGTGAATTCTACGAAACTTTTAAAGAAGAATTAATATGAATCATTTTTAATTGGGTAAATCATATAAATCTATTTGTGGGTGATACACTTTGTATATTATAAATACACTAGGGGAGACATACAGTGATATAAAATAAGTTAGAGCTACTGGTTCTTAATCTCTGATTTCTTTGAAAAATTATTTATCATTTGAGTTGAGCTTTGTTTCATAAATTAAACACAAATGAGCATACATTAATAATGACATTTTTGTAAACTTTTTTGAAATACAAAGAAGTGATAAAGAAGAGTATGTCTGTTACATTAGTATGGAGTATAACGGAAACTTACAAGAACAAGGCTTGACCAATTGCAACCTCCACTTGAAAAGCCAATATCTTTAATAAACAAAGGTGACAATGTTCATTTTCCAAAGAAAACTACAAGCAAAAAAAAGAAAGAAGAAGAAATGGGATTTTCCAGATTTACCTTAATGGTTTATGCACATTTTCTCAGTGAATCACACCAGACATTTACTAAAGATAAAATATATGAACTTCATAGTGGAGGAATCTTGCAGAAAGCACCTGAACCAGTGAACGGCAGGTGTAAAGGGACAAATGATTATCAGGTGACTGAAGCTCACAAGACACATTATCACTACTGTGGTATTCCAGGTGAAAATACATAAGAAAAGCAAAAGCTGAAACTATCATGAAAAAAATGTCACTTTTATGCAAATTTCAGTCCACATATACCTCCCATGTTCCCTGACTGTTACACTGTATTTAAATAGTCTTTCTTATCAATATACAGAGCAAATCTCTACTAATTACTTTTTCTCCCAGAACCTTGAGTTATCTGGGCCACTAATGCCATCCCACTTAAAAGAGCATTTTCTTAATCCTGCTGTGATAAGCTGACGTTTCTGTTGCATTCAGATGTACATTAATCATTCCACTTTCCCTTCTTCACTAATATCCAGCATCTGAAATTATGCCATAGGGCATTTCGGCTATTATTGCCTTCCCATGTTGATCTTTCACAAAGAGAATAATTTCAGTAGTTGAATGTCATTTATTCATAGTGAGAATTCTCCATGCTCTGTAGGGAGCATGGATGCAGACAATGGGGAAAAGGCTCTGGATCACAGGGGAGAGGTACCCTAAAGAGTGGACTTTGACTATCATAAGAAGGAAAAAAATAAGTAGTTGAAAAGAACTTTGCAAGGCAGGAACATCAGTAGAAAATTAAAGGTTTGTAGGTTTGCAATCCATGAAATTTCAGGAGGAAAAGCAGACACAGCCTCTGACCCAGGACAGGACACTCACCTGGGAAGCTGCCATTCCCTCATCTTCCTCCTGCTTTGGTCGTCTTCTCATGGACATTATGTTGAGGCACCACATCAGCATGTTGAGAATATGCTTTCAGCACCATCAGCACAGCTCCTTCACCTGTTCCCACTACAGCCACAGACAAATGGACCTCGAAATGCTGAAATGCCAACATTTTGAAAAAGAGAGATTCAGGAACGATGACCCCTGAATGGAGACCAAACTGTGAGCTTTTTCCTTCCTGTCTACACACACTCTCCCCTCACGCAGATGCCCAAAAACTCTGCTACAGCACAGAGTCAGTGGACTATACTGCCCCGCCCCTTCCAGTCCCATGTAGAGCAGACACCGATGCCTCCCCAAAGGAAGAAGGACCAAAGACTGGAAGCAACTCTCACCGATTACCCAGCAGCCCTCGGGCTTAAACCTGGCCTCACCTTAGAATCACCTGGAATTAAAACAACATGGATGCTCCCACCCAGATCAATAGACAGACTCTGTGGGGAGGGCACAGATGATGTTATTTCTAAATACTCATCATGTAGTACTAATGGGAAACTGCATGGGAACCACGTAGCAAACATTTCTTCTGCAGCTTCAAAGTGCATATAAATTTGAGGGAGATCAGGGCCCCACTTTAAGTTATGATCCTCCTTATGGGGCTCATGAAATGGCATCTTTAACAAGCTTTTTGTTGGAGCAGATGTTACTCCCTCAGACCCGTATTCAGCAGCACTGAGCTAGAGATATCAGGCATAGCACACCTGAGTCCACTGTGTAGCGTGAAGGTTTGGGATAAGAACTTCCAGAAGTGCAGGTTCCGTGGGCCTGATTCCTAGGGACTGAGCTCTTCCTGGAATGAGTGTGGCCTTGCTGTTGCCTAGGGTAGATGCTACTGTGTTGGTGGAAATCATGTGGTGGGTTTAGGGAGATGTGAGGGGTCACCCATAGAAATCTACTGAAAGGTACCCTTAGTCCTCAGGTCCTCTAGCCCCCTCTCCTCTCAGGGCCCACTTGACCCACAGGACTTCCTGGGGGCAGAGCATGACCACCTGTCCTTAGGTAAGCTGAGACTCCATACCCCAAAAGATGCAGAGCACAAAGTTGTTTACATCACAGATTTGTTTGAAAATAAACCGAAGGCAGTGATGGAGGGTGGGTTAACATTTTGGGTTGGGAATGGACAGAAACCTTTGAAAATAATGACATGAATGCATATCTGATGATTAACAAAAAAAGTCATGATCTATATTAAGTAATAAAGCACATTATAAATGAATCAACAGATCAGAATAATTTGCTTACTGTGTGTGTGTTATGAATTGTAGAGTCACAGTTTGTTCTCCTGACCCCCACTTTATACTTTCTAACATCTTTAAAGTGCATTAATTAAATAAAAATTAGAGAAAAGCATATCTACTTTTTCAAATATTCTTTGAGAATACTGAATCATTTAAAAATTGTATTTTATTTTTTTAAAATTAATTTTTTATACAATTTTAAGTTTACATTTCATTTAGTTATTATAAAATATTAACTATTTCCCTGTTTTGTAAAATACATCCCCACCCACAGCCAATATTTGTACCTCCCACTCCCCAACCCCTATATTGCTCCTCCATGAACCCCGGGGTAACCACTAATTTGTTCTATATATCTGTGAGTTTGTTTTGTTATATTTACTGATTTGTTGTACTTTTTAGATTCCACATATATGTGATATCACATGGTACTTGCCTTTCTCAGTCTGACTTATGTCACTTAGCATAATGCCCTCCAACTCCACCCGTGTTGCTGAAAATGGAAAAATTTTATGTCTTTTTATGGCTGAGTACGATGGCATTGTGTGTATATATATCACATCATCTTTATCCATTCATCTGTTGATGAACACTTAGCTTGCTTCCATATCTTGGCAGTTGTAAAAAATGCTGCTATGAACACTGAGGTGCATGTATCTTTTTGAATTAGTGTTTTGGGGCTGTTTTTGTTATCCACCCAGGAGTGGAATCGCTGGGTCATATGGTAGTTCTCTTTTTAGTTTTGGAATCTTTTAACATATGCCAATAAGTGTTTCATGCTCCACTTACCAATGTAAATATTTAAATTTTAAGTGATTGTTTAAAAAGCCATTTAGGTTCATAGCAAAAGTGAAAACATGACAGAGATTTCCCATATGCTTCCTGCTCCCACACAGGTATCCCCTCATGCTCAACACCCCACAAAAGAGTGGTACATTTGTACCGTCGATGGATCTACATTGATACATCATACTTGTTCAAAGACCATAGTTTACCTTATGGTTCATCCTTAGTGATGTACATTCTGTGGGACTGGACAAATGCATAATGATAAGAATCCATCATTATATCAATAGTATTATACAGATTATTTTAATTATCCTGAGAATTCTCTAGACTTAAGCTATTCATTGTCCCATCTCTGCCACCCTGGGCAACCACTGACCTTTTAACTGTCTTATACATATGTCTTTAACATAATATCATATCTTTGGAATCATATATCTTGTACCATTTTCATACTTGTTTCTTTCACCTTGTAATATGCACTTAAGAATTCCAGCCACTATGGAAAAGAGTTTGGAGATTCCTTAAAAAACTAAAAGCTACCATATGATCCAGCAATTCCACTACTTGGTATAAATCTGAAAAAACAAAAACACTAATCCGAAAGGATACTTACACCTCTATGTTGATAGCAGCACTATTTACAGTAGCCAAGACACTGAAACAACACAAGTTACTATCAACAGACAATTGACCTTAGAAGATATGGTAGGGACTTCCCTGCTGGCACAGTGGTTGAGAATCCACCTGCCAATGCAGCGGACATGGGTTTGAGCCCTGGTCTGAGAAGATCGCACATGCCGTGGAGCAACTGGCCCCGTGAGCCACAACTGCTGAACCTGCATGCCACGACTGCTGAGGCCCACGTGCCTAGAACCCCTGCTCTGCAACAAGAGAAGCCACTGCAACGAGAAGACTGCACACCACGACGAAGAGTGGCCCCCACTTGCCGCGACTAGGGAAAGCCATGCACAGCAATGAAGACACAATGCAGCCAGAAATAAAATAAATAAATATTTTTAAAAAGATGTGGTGTATGTACCTGTATAATGGAATATTACTCAGCCATAAAAAAGAATAAAATAATGCTATTTAAAGCAACATAGATGGACCTGGAGAACATTATGCTTAATGAAATAAGACAGAGGAAGACAAATGCTATATGATCACTTATAGGTGGAATCTAAAAAAATAATACATAAATTTATATACAAAACAGAAACACACTCACAGACATAGAAAACAAACTTATGGTTACCAGAGGGGAAAGGCGGGGAAGACGAACAAATTAGGGTATGGAATTAACGTATACAAACTATTATACATAACATAGATAAGCAGCAAGGATTTACTGTATAGCACAGAGAACTTTATTCAGTAGCTTGTAATAACCTATAATGGAATGGAATCTGCAAAAAAAAAAATCACTATGCTGTACAACAGAAACTAACATTATTTTATATCATTTATACTTCAAAAGAGAAGAAAAGAATTTCCCATATATTTTTATGGCTTGATAGCTTACTTTTTTAGTGCTGAATATTATTCCCTTCCCAGAATATACTAGAGCATATTTTTCCATTCATCTACTGAAGGACACCTTAGTTTCATTCACATTTTGGCAATATTGAATAAAGGTACTAAAAATATCCATATGCAGATTTTTTATGGACAAATGTTTTTAACTCCTTTCAGTATACATGCGTGAGAACACTTTCTGGATTGTATAGTAAGAGTATGTTCAATGTTGTAGAAAGTGTCGATCTGTCTTCCAAAGTAGGTCTATTATTTTTCATTTCCACCAGCAATGAACGAGAGCTCCTATTGATCCACATCTTCTACAGCATTTGTTGCTGTCATTGTTCCACATTTTGGCCAGTCTAAGAGTTACATAGTGGTATATCATTGTATTTTTAATTTGCATTTTAATGACAGCATGTAATCTGGATTATTCTTCCATATACTTACATGCAAAGTGTCTGTATTCTCTGGTGAGGTGGCTGTAAATTGTGTTGGTCCACTTTTTAACTGAGCTGCTTTTCTTATTTTTTTTTCGACCCAACCTGTATTTTATTTCTTTTCTTGCCTTACTGCATGAGCAAGGGACATCCTTGATTTTTAACTGAATTTAGTGGGAAAGTCTCATGTTTCTAACCACTAAGCACAATGTGCGGTGAAAGTTTTTGTAGACTTTTGTTATCAACTTGAGAAAACTCCTATTTATTTCTATTTTATTGAGAGTTTTCATGAAGAATGAGTGTTGGATTTTTTTAAAAAGTCTTCTGCATCTATTGATATGATAATATAGTTTTCTTCTTTAGGTTGTAAATATGATGGCTGTAATTATTGGATTTTAGAATGTGGAACAGGCCTTGCATATCTGGAATAAGTCCTTCTCATTCACGGTACACAATTCTGTCAAAACATTGTTGGGTTCGTTAATTCGTTAATATTTTTTTGAGGAGTTTTGCATCTAAGTTCCAGAGAGATATTGGTCAGTAGTTTCCTTTACTATTCATATTTTTGTCTGAGTTCCCACGTTGTGTTTTTGGTGTCAGACTTTCATTTGAGGAAATTCTCAGTCATTTAAAAAATATCTTCTGTTTTCTATCTTTATTCTTCTCTTGCTATACCCATTATGTATATGTCATAGCATTTTTAGTTGTTCCACAATTATTGATTATTTGGTTCTGTTGGTTTCTTTCCAGCCCATTTTCTCTTTTCTTTTGAGATTTGAAGGTTTCTCTTCATAGGTATTCAAGCTGAGAGATATTTATCCTCAGCCAGCTCTTTGGCTACTAAAATGAAATACCAGAGACTTGGTAGTTTATAAACAACATATTTTATTCTCATAATGACTGAGGTGCTTCCCCTAACTAGGGCCCTGATGCTGGTCCTAACTAGACGCTGGGCTGTCCCTAAAGTAGGCCCTGATGCTGTCAATAACTAAGGTCCTGACACTATCCTTAGCTAATGTCCTGACGCTGGTCCTAACTAAGGCCATGACGCTGTCTCTAATTCCCTAAGTCTGTCTTTAACTAATGGCCTAACTTTTTCCCTAATTACTCTATGACACTGGCACTAACAAAGGCCCTGACATGTCCCTGAATAGATACTGACAGTGTTGCTAACGTAGGCCCTTATACTGTCGATAACTAAGGTCCTGACACTACCCCTAAGTACCTGACACTGTCCCTAAGGCCCTGACAATGTCCCTAACACCTGTACTGTCTCTTACTAGGGGTCTCAAGTTTTCTCTAACAGAGGCCCTGATGCTGTCCCTAACTAAGGCCCTGAATCTGCCCCTAACTAATGTCCTAACAATGGCCCTACCTAACACTCTGAGGCTGGCCCTATTAATGTCCTGACAGTGTCCCTAACTGAGGCCCTGACACTCTTCCTAAAGACTTGATGCTGTGTCTACCTAAGGCACTAACATTTTCTGTAACTAATTATCTGACTCTTTCCCTAGCTAACACCCTAACTTTGTCCCTAACACCCTGACACTAGTCCTAACTAAGGCCCTGACAATGTCCCTAAGTAACAGCCTGAACTGTGTCTAATCAAGTCCCTCAAGCTATCTCTAACTGAAGCCTTGACATTCTCCCTAACCAAGCCCCTGATGCCATCCAAAGCTAATGGCCTGAGCTATAACTTGTGAAGACCCAAACCCTGTCCCTAAGACCTTGACACTCTCCCTAACCTGGGCTCTGACGCTTTCCCTCATAGACCAGGATGTCACTAAATAACACCCTGATCCTGCCCATTACTAAAGCCCTGAATATGTCCCTAAGAAAGTCTCTGAAGTGTCCCTAAGTAACAGCCTGAACTGTCTCTTACTAAAGCCCTCAAGTTATTTCTGAGGTCCTGACAACACTGTCCCTAAGGCCCTGTTGCTGGCCCTAACTAATGTCGTGATGCTGAACCTAACTGGGGCCCTGATGCTCTTCCTAAGGCCTTGATGCTGATTCTGCCTGAGGCCCTAAAACTGCCTATAACTAATGACCTCTTTCCCTGACACCCTAATTTTGTCCCTCATTAATGCACTGACACTGGTCGACACAACAGCCCTGATGTTGACCCAGTCTAAGGTCTTGACGATGTCCCTCATAGCCTTAGATGCCCTCACTGTTGGCCTGACCCTGTCCCTAACCAAGGCCCTGACCCTCTTCCTAACTAAGGTTGTGATGATATCTCTACCTAAGGCACTAACACTGTCTATAACAATGCCCCAACTCTTTCCCTAACACCGTGATGCTGTCCCTGATGGCCTCATATACCTCTCAATAATGCCCTGATTCCGTCTAACTAAGGCCCTGAATATGTCCCTAAGTAAGTCTCTGATGCTGTCCCTAAGGCCCTGATGCACTCTCTACCTGAGGCACTGACACTGTCTATAATAATGGCCCGACTCTTTCCCTAACTAACACACTGATGCTGTCCCTGAGGCTCTGAAGATGTCCCTAAGTAACAGCCTGAACTGTGTCCAATTAAGGCCCACAAATTATCTCTAACTGAAGCCTTGACATTCTCCCTAACGAAGCCCTTGATGCTGTCCCAAGCTAATGGTCTGAACTAGAACTTGCAAAGTCCTTAACCCTGTCCCTAGGACCCTGATACTCTCCCTAACTTAGGCCCTGATGCTCTCAGAGCCTAAGTGGTCACTAAATAATGCCCTGATCCTGTCCATTACTAAGGTCCTAAATATGTCCCTAAAAAAGTCAGTGAGGTGTCCCTAACTATCTCTTACTAAGGCCCTCAAGTTTTCTCTGAGGTCCTAACTAAGGCCTTGACGCTGTCTTTACCTGAGGCCCTGACACTGTCTACAATAATGGCCTGCCTCTTTCCCTAACTAATACCCTGATGATGTCGCTAATAGCTGCAGACATCCCACAATAATACCCTGACACTCACCCTATCTACAGCTCTGATTCTGGCATTATTTAAGTCCATGAGAATATACCTAAAGAACAGCCTGAACTATTTCTAACTAAGTCCCTGACGGTGACCCTAATAGACTGAGATATCTGACACTATCACCCTGATCCTCTCCATAACTAAGGCCCTGAATATGTCCCTAAGAAAGTCTCTTACGATGTCCCTAACTAACGGCCTGAACTCTCTTTACTAAGGCCCTAAGTTATCTCTGAGGCCCTGACGCTGTCTCTAACCATGGCCCTGAAGCTGTCCCTCATAGCATTTACTGTCACTAAATAACACCCCGATCCTGACCATTACTAAGGCCCTGAATATGTCCCTAAGAAAGTCTCTGATGTGTCCCTAACTAATGGGCTGAACTGTCTTATATTAAGGCCCTCAAGTTTTCTCTGAGGTCCTGACACTATCCCTAACTAAGGCCTTGAGGCTGGCCCTAACTAATGTACTGACGCCGTCCCTAACATCGATGAAGCTCCGATGCTCTTCTTAACTAAGGCCTTGTCAAAGTCTCTACCTGTGGCCCTGCCACTGTCTGTAACTAATGACCTGACTCTTTAACTAACACCCTAATTATATCCCTCACTAATGCCCTGAGAATGGTCTTAACTTTGGTCCTGATGCTGGCCCTAACTAATGACATGACACTGGCCCTTACTAAGGCCTCACATCGGGGTTGTCCCAGGCTGATGGGCAGTTTTCTCTTGTCCGCATCTCTAGTCAGCTGCCTGCCATTGGCCACTCTAAGATTCTACGATGCAGTGGTCCCATGTGGGATGTGCCTGAATAAGCTGACCTGCGGGAGGAGGGTCATGGCCACTCTGCCCTCCAGGGGACTGCGGCTCAGGGTAGGAATCACTCAGCCAGTGTCTGGACACGGTTCTGTGTCCTTGTTTGTTGTAAAACCCTTGGAGTTACCTCTAACATTTTTTAAATGGATCTCCCCCTCGGCATATTTATAATATAAATTATTTGCCACATTAACATTCAGGAATGACATTATTAGAATGAGCAGGAAGGCACAGGATGCCCCCCCCAAGGATCTATTACTTGGAGGATTTAAAATTCTAATGAAAACACTCGCTCTCATCACCCTCTTGGGCATCAGCACAAGGCTGGAATCAGCTGCATTCTTTATTTATCCCTCTGATTTTTCCAGAACCTTTCCTTCGAGGAGAAATCTCTGGATTCTGAGGGAACTGTGAGTGGTAACCACCAGGTAAATCTGATTCTGAAAAGCAAGAGGAAAAGAGACAGGGCAGGAGATGAGAATCGATGATGGGGAGAAGCAAGGGCGTCCATGTGCAATCTCAGGCTGAGTCTGGGTTCATCTCCAACGAAGCTAAGGACCACCAGGAGCTGGCCCCACTGGCCTTGTCACCTGGTGTGGGGATTGGGGACATCCAAACCACCATGCCCACTTTCAGAGAAATAAAGAAGGTGGGAGGGCGCCCCTGGGAGCCAGATTGAAAATGTTCATGTTGTGAAATAATAAGATGCCTTTTTCAGAAAAGTAAAGACTTTTCTCTTGGTTCTCAAAGACTTGCAAATACTCTGTGTCCTTCTGGAGGCATGCTGAGGCCTTCAGCCTTTGAGGGCAGTAATGGGAGGGAATATGGGCTCAAAACAATCTGGCACTCACTCCTTGAGGGTGCTGAGGATGACCAGTGTCCACCCCTTGGGTGCTGTGGGGCCTGAAATCTCCTGATCACCTAGGACGGGAGGGGCCACACAGACGCTCCACTGGACCACTGGGGGCTTGGCTGGTGGGCTACAGTCCTTTATCAGATACATGGTTTGCAAACATCTTGTGCCATTTCGGATGGTGGATTATCTTGTTCCTTGCTCCTTTTATAAACAATGTTTTTTTCATTTTGAGGAAGTCCAATTCATCTATTTTATCTTTTGTTGCTTGTGCTTTTGGTAGCAGATCTAAGAAATCATACCCAAATCCAAGGTCATGAAGATTTACTCTCATGTTTCCTTCTATGGGTTTTATAATTCTGGTTCTTAGATCTAGGCCTTTGATCCATTTTGTGTTGATTTTGTTAATGGGATGGGGGAAGGTAGGGGTCTAACTTTCTTCTTCTGCGTGTGGGTATCCAGCTGTCCCAGCACCTGTGCTCACTGTCTGGGAGAAAATATTTGCAGATGGTGTGACCAACAGGGGCCTAATTTCTAAAATATACAAACAGCTCATACAACTCAAAAACAAAAATCAGAAAGTGGGCAGAAGGTCTAAATAGACATTTCTCCAAAGAAGACATACAGATGGCCAATAGGCACATGAAAAGATGCTCCACGTTGCTAATTATTAGAACAATGCAAATCAAAACTACAGTGAAGTATCCCATCATAGTGGTCAGAATAGCCATCAATAAAAAGTCTACAAATAAACGCTGGAGGGTGTGTGGAGAAAAGGAAACCCTCCTATGCTGTTGGTCAGAACATAAATTGGTGCAGCCACTATGAAAAACAGTATGGAGGTTCCTCAAAAAACTATAAATAGAGCTGCTGGG
Source organism: Delphinapterus leucas (assembly GCF_059928025.1). Classification (NCBI taxonomy): domain Eukaryota; kingdom Metazoa; phylum Chordata; class Mammalia; order Artiodactyla; family Monodontidae; genus Delphinapterus; species Delphinapterus leucas. The sequence continues at coordinate 80,189,091 of NC_143137.1, read as the reverse complement.
GCTTCCCTGTTGGTGCAGTGGTTAAGAATCCGCCTGCCAATGCAAGGGACACGGGTTCGAGCCCTGGCCCGGGAAGATCCCAAATGCTGTGGAGTAACTAAGCCCGTGAGCAACAACTACTAAGCCTGTGCTCTAGAGCCCATGAGCCACAACTACTGAGCCCACATGACACAACTACTGAAGCCCACGCGCCCAGAGTCCGTGATCCCAACAAGAGAAGCCACCGCAATGAGAAGCCCGTGTACCGCAATGAAGAGTAGCCCCCACTCGCCGTAACCAGAGAAAGCCCGCACACAGCAATGAAGACCCAACACAGCCAAAAATAAAAATAAATAATAAAATAAATAAATTTATAAAAATATAAATAAAATAAAAATAGAATTGCCATATGAACCAGCAATCCCACTCCTGGGCACATATCCATACAAAACTATAATTCGAAAAGATACATGCACCACTATGTTCATAGCACCACTATTCACAATAGCCAAGACATGAAAGCAACCTGAATGTCCATCAACAGATGAATGGGTAAAGAAGATATGATAAATATATACAATGGGATATTACTCAGCAATAAAACAGTGAAATAATGCCATTTGCATCTACATGGATGGACCTAGCAATTATACTAAGTAAAGTCAGACAGAGAACGACAAATACCATATGATATCACTTATATGTGAAATCTAAAATGAGACAAATGAATCTACAAAACAGAAACCGACTCACAGAAAACAGACTTGTGGCTGCCAAGGGGAAGACGGGCGAGGGATGGATTACGAGTTTGGGATTAGCAGATGCAAACTATTATATATAGGATGGATAAAAAATAAAGTCTTACTGTACAGCACAGGAAGCTATATTCAATACCCTGTAGTAAACCATATGTATATATGTAATAAACAGTATGTTTGTATGTGTGTGTATATATATATATATATATATATACCTGAATCACTTGTACAGCAGAAATTAACACAACATTGTAAGTCAACTGTACTTCAATGAAATAAATTTTTAAAAAATTAGGTGGAGAGGGCTTCCCTGGTGGTGCAGTGGTTGAGAGTCCGCCTGGCGATGCAGGGGACACGGGTTCGTGCCCCGGGCCAGGAAAATCCCACATGCCGCAGAGTGGCTGGGCCTGTGAGCCATGGCCGCTGAGCCTGCGCGTCGGGAGCCTGTGCTCCGCAACGGGAGAGGCCACAATAGTGAGAGGCCCGCGTACCGCAAAAAAAAAAAAAAAAAAAAAAAAATTAGGTGGAGATTATACCATCAATTAGTTTGAAGGCACTTTTATAAAGTAGGCCTTGTTTTTCTTGTCCTTTCATCCTGGGACAAATGTATAACAGATAGAAACTAACCAGGATTACTCCAGTCTGAACTCATATCACACAGAACTTTAATTGTTGAAAAAAACATTAATACCGATTACACCATGGGATGTCCTGATCCAATATCAAGTTTGTAAACCTTGTATCAAGCCTGCAGAATCCACTAAATTTGGAAATTCAAACTGAAATGAAGCCAACTATCCCATGACTTCTCCAAAACTAGTTATACGACAATCAATTGGAAACCATATGCAATCAAATGAATGTAGACAGAAACAACCATACCCTTCCTTTTTTTTTCCTTTGAGATGAAGACGGTATTTAAGGTGATGTCTTCGGCCATTTCAGGGTGTTACTCAATTTCCTGTGTATCTCCCATGCACACAGGAGGTACACATGTTAGTTAACTTGTTTGTGCAACTATACGAAGGCAGTCAATACCACAAAAGTGTATATGTAAAATGAATTAAATGGTAAATGTCATGTTTTGTATTTTTAATGACAATGAAAAAAAAAGTGTACTGCTGATATTTCTTACAACATAAATGTATATTAAAAACATCCTTAGTGAAAAAAGCCATACAGAAAAGGCCACCCAGATCCCATACTCATCTTGTCTGCTTCAAATCCATCAAGGTTGTCCAAATGAGGAAAAAACTCAGTAATGGTTCCAGAAAAAGAAAACTGGATCAGGATGGAAAAATACATTTTCATACAGTTGGAACAACAGGCGAAAGTTGAAGTGGGCCTGTATATTCAATTATACATTTAATATAATTTATAATTAAATTATATTAAATTATAATGTAGACATCATGATTTCCTCATTTAACCCCTAACCTCATTTAGGGGTTATATGCTGATTCCTCAGGAGAGTGTCCCTGTTTTGGGTAAAACACACTGAGCATTTTGTGTGAAGTGGCAAATGTGAGTACTTTTGCCATCATTGAAACTTTTCTGTACATTTTAAATTACTGGCAAGTAAATTACTTTTCAAAACAACCATGTCAGTACCATGCCAGAAAATTAGATAAGACAGCCATCAAACTTTGTTATAGAGGCCAAGACTTACCCAGACAAAGTTCAACCAAAGTTGTGATTGTTATTTCCTTTGTAGGGGTCCACATGGTATTAAGAGGCACAGTGGGAGGGACTTCCCTGGTGGCACAGTGGTTAAGAATCAGTCTGCCAATGCAGGGAACACGGGTTCAACCCCTGGTCCGGGAAGATCCCACGTGCTGTGGAGAAACTAAGCCCGTGCATCACAACTACTGAGCCCACGCGCCTAGAACCCGTGCTCCACAACAAGAGAAGTCACTGCAATGAGAAACCCGCGTACTGCAGCAAAGAGCAGCTTCCGCTGCCGCAACTAGAGAAAGCCCGTGCACAGCAACAAAGACCCAACACAGCCAAAAGTAAATAAATTAAAAAAAAAAAAAAAAAGGCACCGTGAGAGGAGTACATTAGTAGCTACCATGTCTTGGGTCCTGTGGATTACCTGGGATGCAGTAGAAACAGTGAGATTTTAGCATTACAGTTTTTCACATTACTTCAAAAAAATGTTAAAAAAATAAATTCAGTAAATTTGCAAAATATGGAATCATTACGCACAAATCAGTTTTGTTTCTATACACTTAAAACGAACCATCAGAAAGAAAAATTAAGAAAACAATCCCATTTGCAACTCCATCAAAAAGAACAAACTATTTAGGAATAAATTTAACCAAGGACATGAAAGACCTATACTCAGAAAACTATAAAGTATTGATAAAGAAATTGGAGACACAATAGAAAACAATATTCCATGCTCATGCATCAGAAAAATGACTATTATTAAAATGTTTATTCTACCCAAAGCCATCAACAAACAGTGCCAGGAAAACTAGACACCAGGCTCCAAAGAACAACACTGGTCACCATCTACACTGCACATAAAACTAACTAAAAGCACACAGTATTCCACATTAAACCCTTTCTCTCCTGAGTCCCCTGAAGATGCACCCCACCCACCCAGCAGTCAGCTGCACAGGAAGATTCTCCACACTTTCTCATTTTTTCCTCTCGTGGCATCTCCTCACCAATGGGTCCTGAGAAAAGCCAGCTCCAGTCAGTGTAGACACTGCCCCATGGTCCAGAAACCTAAACCCTGACAGGAGTCAAAGCTGCTGTCTGCTTGTCACAGAGCAAAGTCTGTGGGCCGGATGCACCTGTGCCCCCAGGGTCAGACAGCGCCCCCTGCGGGACATCAGAAAAGTGCCGGGAGTGCCACACTCACAAACCCAGAGGCCTCATCCAGAATGCTGTTCTGCTGTATATACTAAGTTTGGAAATCCAAACTGAAATGGAGACAAGTATCTCTCTGTATCTTCTCAAAACATGGTTAAGGAACAATTAATTAGAAACCATATGTAATGAGATGAATGTAGACACAAACTTTACAATGTAAACCGAAATTCACTCAAAAGTGCCCACAGACAAGTTTAAATTACCAAACTATAAAAATTCCAGAAGAAAAAAGAAAATCTAGGACTTTCCTGGCGGTGCAGTGGTTAAGAATCCGCCTGCCAATGCAGGGGACACAGGTTCGAGCCCTGGTCCGGGAAGATCCCACATGCCACAGAGCAACTAAGCCCATGCGTCACAACTACAGAGCCTGCACTCTAGAGCCTACGCACCACAACTACTAAGCACACATGCCACAACTACTGAAGCCCGCACACCTAGAGCCCATGCTCCACAACTAGAGAAGCCACCGCAATGAGAAGCCCACTCATGGCAACAAAGAGTAGCCCCCGCTCGCCGCAACTAGAGAAAGCCTGCGTGCAGCAACGAAGACCTAACGCAGCCAAAAATAAGTAAATAAATAAATTTATTTTAAAAAAAGAAAATCTACATGACCTTGGGTCTGGTGATGCGTTTTTAACACACAACACCAAAAGTCTATCAACAAAAGAAAAATAATTGATAATGTGGACTTTATAAAATTAAAAATTTCTACTCTATGAAAGAACTTATTCAGAAAACCAAAAGACAAACCACAAACTGGAATAAACTATTTCCAAAACACATATCTGATAAAGGGTTTGTACCCAAATTATACCAAACAATGCCATTAAAATTTGATAAAGATTGAAACACACACCTGGCCAAAGAAGATAAACAGATACTAAATAAGCATACAGGAATATGCTCAAGATGCTGGTGGAATGAATGCATGTACAACCAACTTTGGAAGACAGTTTGGCAGTTTTTTCCAAGTCTAAATAGTCTCACCTTAGGATCCAAGAAGCGTACCTCTTGTATTTAGACAACTGCTTTGAAAACCTGTGTTCAAACAAAAACTAGCATCAAGTAATGCACAGCAGCTCTATTCATAATGGCTAAAAACTTAAAGATATCACGATGTGCTTCTGTAGATGAAATCATAAGCAAATTAGGGCACATACATGTCAAGCACCACCCCAAAATATGCTCATTAGACAAAAGGATTATTTTGGACTGATTAATTTAAAAAACAGCAGACCCAGGAGAATCTTTGAAAACCAAGTAGAAAATGCCCTTTTATGAGGTAAATTCACATTTATTGAGGATATCTCCATTTATTAGGGTATGTCCCTCTCTGGACCAGGAATTGAATGATGAATAAATATCAAGAAGAACTTGTCGGGACTTCCCTGGTCATCCAGTGGTTAAGACTCCACACTCCCAATACAGGGGGCCTGGGTTCGATCCCTGGTCAGGGAACTAGATCCCACATAACGCAACTAACACCTGGCACAGCCAAATAAATAAATATTAAAAAAAAAAAAGCTTGTCAATGAAATAGGTCTGGATGTAAATCTGCATAACAACCATACCCTTGTTTACTGTGCTTTGCCTAATAACCTTCCTTAAATGGCTTCCTTCATTCCCTAATATCTTTCTTCTGTTCTTAGCTGAAGGTAGCCTTTAAGGTAATGGCTTGGGCCAGACTAAGTTTTCCTGGGTATCTTTCAAGAATACAGGAGGTACGCATGGTATATATTAAACTTCTGATTGTTTTTCTCCAGTTCATCTCCCTTTCATTACAAGGGGGATCTCAATGAAGAACATAGAAGGGTAGAGGGAAAATTATTTTTCCTCTCATATAAGTGCAATGCAATAGTATTCAGAGATATAAAGGAATGAATCATCAACCCGTGCAAAAAAAAAAAAAATAGATGAATCTAACATTGCTAAGTGAAAGAATCCAGTCTGAAGTGCTACACACTGTATGACCTCATTTATATGACATTCTAGAAAAGGCAAAACAGACATGGTAAACAGTTTATGGTATATGTAGTTGAAAAGGTCCATATGATACTTTAGTGAATACCTGACACTGTGCATTTGTCTACACCCACAGATTTTTTACAACCCAACAAATAAATTATAATCTATTCAAATTATTTACTTAGGATATGGGAGTGTCAAAGACTGGCATACAGAATGTAACAAACAATCGAATTGACTTAGAAAGGCATGAAAAAACTCACTGTTGGTGGTGGGACAAAATGGGCTGACCTAAGTTAACTTTGGAAATGAGCAGACTCTGTAGGCCAAAGGCAAAATATGCTGTACATACACAGTGGACTCTATAAGTTCTTTCCCATGGGGAGTAGTAGCTAACAGTACTGAAACTACTATATCAGTAATCGAATGGAACAAGCACTGAATTTAATGACAAATGGTGGAAGCCAGGTTTCTTACCACTGCAGTGGGAAGTCACAGACAAACAAAACGAGAAGGTTACAATATCCATGTCATAACAGATCAGGTTGGAGGCATCAGTATGAACTATCTTTAGGCTAATAGAGATACACATAGTTCCACATGGAAATCTTTATAATTATGTGTATATGCATAGGCTGGGATACATGCATATATTTCCATGCACTGTCAGCTGAGCATATTTAGCTCCCACATGTAAGTTTTCAACACCATTCTCTAATAAAAGGAACAAGGGCTCTTTGAAGAAAGGGCTGATGCTAGGACTGAGACAGTAAATATATGAAGCAGGATAATCTTAAAATATCAGAGAGTAAAGAAGTACCAAAAATTTTAAAAACCCACAAAAGAAAAATTATGTAAAATGAAAACAGGAACAAATAGAAAATGCTCTCAACAGCCAAAGCAAGAATGAACTAAGCAGTCTAATAATGTAGTGCTGGATTATAACCAAAAGTTTACAATAATTATTCATGTGTCCAAACTGGTAAAAATAAGTTACATAGTTTTTGATGAATGATGTTAAATAGAAATCTCCTAGGCAGAAAGCTTCTAAACAATTCATATAGACTAAGCAACTCTAGCTGTCCATCAAGGATGGACATCAGCTGTCCATCAAGGATGTGAAGCTAACCCCTCTCTCCTCAAGTGTGGCTTCTGCATTATGACTTCCTCCTAATAAGACACACAGGATGGACATGGGAAAAAATTAATTGCACTGTGGGAAAACTTCACAAACACTACCTCAGCCTGGTGACCAAAGTTAATAATGTAAGTGAGCAGTTCCCTTAAGAGCCTGTTCTCTTGATATACAGTGAAGAGGAAGCACTTTACCTCTGTGATCTGCTTTTTCAAAGCCAAGCCTAATTACAACAAAAACACCAAGCAAATTCCAGTGCAGGGCAGCTTACACAATACCTGACCAGTCCTCCTCCACACTGTCAAGGTCATGGAAACAAGGAGAGTCTGAGCAACTGTCAAAGCCCAGCAGAGACTAAACAGACATGATTACCCCATGTCCTTTGAGACCCTGGAACAAGGAAAGGTATAACAAAGGAAACATGAATAGAGACTTAAGTTAATAATAAAGTATCAATATTTGTTCATTATTTGTGATGATTCTGTAGAAAATTAGACTGGAAAAATTAAAAGTCAAATAAGAGAAACCTATTGTAACAAACTGGAAATCTAGAGGAAACAGGTGATTTCTTTGTAAAAACACATTACCAAAATGAACCCTAAATTAAGGAAAATACAAAAAGACTAATTAACCACTGAGGAACCTCTTCCCCTATTGGTTATCCTATCACTGTTCCAGGGTTTTCCTCTCCCAGGACAGGGAAAGAGCTGTTTGGCAGCTCCCCTAGTATATGACCCCAGCCAGTGTCTTCATCTCCCCCAGCCACACCTACCCAGTGAGGACACCTGAGGATGGATCAGGGATTATTCATTTGGATGTGTCAACTAGGACTTTTTTTATTCCCAGGAACTGGACACACTTACTGAAGTAAAATAAATTAGTATTTATTATAAGGGTAGAAATAAATTAATACTTGCAAGTGGCAAGTTTAAGAATGGGTTTGGACCTGGCAGGTCCAGTGTCTCACACTCTCTGTGTGACCTTGTTTCTCACCAAACCTTTGTCTTGCTCAGTGTCTTTGGGGGACCCCATTCACAGGCACAGTCTCTCTCACTGCCCTTGGGCCAACAGCAACTCTAGGCTGACAACCACTCACCATCCTTTTTCCGATAAAAAGTTTCTCCTTTTCCTGGGTTCTAAGAAAAGTCATGGTTTTGAATACCTTTGGCCTGGCTTGGGTTTCATTCTCATCCTTGACCCATCACCAGAAGATGGAAAATGGAACTGGCTAGATGTGGGTTGTAAACCCATCTTCGAGCTGGGTGGAACATGGGCTCATTCTTCTGGAACTATTTGGACTGGAAGCAGGTGAGATGTAATTCCCAAAGGAAAACTGAGGCACTAGACTTGGGCATGAGAACAGATGCTGGCTGTGAGAAAGCAGCAGATTCTATGTCAATGACAGCTCACAGCATAGCACACAATCTGACACAAAAGGAAAAAAGGGGTTCACTTAGGGCCAGGGGCTGCAGCTACTCATCCAGTGCTTTTACTGTCTTCCCAAGACTGCAAGAAGTTCTTTGACTTGCTGAAAAGGCAGGATCATTGTTGTTGGTAAACTCAAGTCTCCTGCCTTGGGCATCAGGTCCTCACATCTCAGAGGCTGGCCCAGAACAGCCCATGTGCCCTCAGAAGACACACAGACCTCATTCCTGCCCCTGAGAGGTGGGAGCCCTTGAGTTATGCCATCCCCCTTGCCATATTAATTACCCATCCCTGAAAAACAATACTGCTCCTTTTCCAGTTTCTTCTGTCTCCTTTACTAAGGGAAGAAACCAAATGCTAGGGTGGTAAGGAAACTCTTGTGCAATGAAGTAACGGGAGGCTCAGAATTATTCCATGCCATGGAACCCATATTGGCAGGCTTTCCAGAGGCCACGTGGATGCACATGTCTCTCCAAGACAATGCAGTCTCAGTGTGAACCTACCATTGGGAGGCCCAGTTACTCCCATAACTTTGACTCTTAATGAAAATGAATGTCAAAATTTCTAACAACTAAAAGGACAAAGGATTGCAGGGCCATGGTCTGCTGTATGGTTGTTGTGTCAGGGACACACTCAAATATTTAGAGGGTTATTACCTCTCTTAGCAGGCTATGAGGCTGTGAAGGCTGTGAAGGGGAGGCCCTTATCTCAACCACATGGATGTTGGTAGTTGAAACATCTCAAAGGAAAGGCTACATTGCCCACATGGCTATTCCATTGCTCACCACCATGCTCAGCTCACTAACTGTCCACAGGGTCTTGACAGGGCCCAGGCTGAACTGAGCTAGAGGACCACAGATGCCTCCCTGAATGGTCAGAGGTCAAGGACTGTCCTGCCTGAGACTTGATTGTCTATTGATACCCACTCAGATGGGACAAAGGATGCCTGCAGTCCCAGGAGGGCCCCACCAGCCCTCAAGTAGGCAGGGGGCTGGCACATTGCTACACCCAGTCCTGCATTAATCCACACATGTCCACTGAGTGCCCTCCTCTCTGGGCACTTTGCTGGAACTGGGGCTGCTCAGGCAGAGTAGGCCAGCACCACCTTTCCCAGATGGGAGGGCAGGAAGCAACCATGCATGACTCCTGACACCCTCCACAACCCATGACTGACATCGAGTTCGATTTGAAACAGTCAGAGACAGTACAGACATTTCATTCTTCTCTCAGAGCCCAGGACTGGGGGGTAGAAATACAGTGGTCCAGCTCAACTCCCTGACTCGTGTGTCATCCTCGGCAAGTGCTATCCATCCTGGAGACCTCAGAGAGGAGAAAGGAAGGGTAATGGAGGCCAGTTATGCTTAAACCTAACCCTAACCCTAGAGAACCCTAACCTCTAACCCTAACACCCTAACCCCAGAACCCTAGACCCTCTACCCTGACTCCCATGACCTGACTCAAACCCCAGACCTAAACCCTAGCCTCGTGGATACAGAGGGATGATGGTACTCTGGAATAAACCAAGGGATTCATGACCCTGCATTTAACAATAGTTTCTCAGATCTGACACTAAAACACAAGCAATGAAAGAAAAAAAACAGATAATCTGGAGTTCCTCAAAATTACAAACTTTTGTACATCAAAAGAGGCTATCCAAAAAGTAAAAAGACAGCCCACAGAATGGAAGAAAATTTAGGCACATTATATATCTGATTAAGAGTCTTTACAGAATATATCAAGAATTTTTACCACTCAATAAAAGAGCAGCCCAATTTTTGAAATGCACAAAGGACTTGCATAGACTGTTCTCCAGACAAGGCATACAAATGGTCAACAAGCACATGAAAAGATGTCACACATCAGTAGTCATGATGGAAATGCAAATTAAAACCACAATGTGATACCCCTTCACACACACTAAAATGGTTATATTAAAAATAAATAAAAATAACAAATGTTGGCAACAATGTAGGGAAATTGAAACCCTTAAACTTTACTTATGCAAATGTAAAATGGTGCAATCTATGGGTACAAAACTTTGGCATTTTCTCACAAATATAATTATCATATTTTCAACAACTCTACTCCTAGATATACACCCAAAGAACTGATAACAGGTGTTCAAATAAAAACTTGTACATCAATATTCATAGCAGCAATGTTCACAATAGCCCAAGATAGAAACAATTAAAATGTCCACCAACGGGTGAATGGATAAGCAAAATAAGGTAGATCCATAAGCTGCATTATTCTGTCATATAAAGAAATAAAGTAAAATTGTGCTGCTGCTGTGGAAAACAGTATGGCGGCTCCTCAAAAACTTAAACGTGGAATTAACGTATGATCCCTCAATTCCGCTCCAGGGCATACACCCAAAATATTAGAAAGCAAGCACTGGAACAGATATCTGTACCCCATATTCATAGCAACATTATTCACAGTAGCCAAAAGGTGGAAGCAACACAAGTGTCCTTCAACAGATGAATGCATAAATACAGTGTAGTGTATACACAATGGAATATGATTCAACCTTTAAAACTAAGGTAATTCTCACACAGGTTGCAATGTGTCTGAACCTTGAAGTCATTATGCTAAGTGAAACAAGCCAGACACAAAAGGATAAACATTCTATGATTCCACTAGTATGAGGTATCCAGATAAGTCAAATTCAAAGACAAAAAGTAGAATAAGTTTGCCAGGGTTGAGGGGAATAAGTGTTTAACGGTTACAGTTTCACTAGGGGAAAAGGAGAAAGTTCTGGAGACGGATGGTGAGGATGTTTTTACAACAATGTGAATGTATTAATGTATAGAAGCGTATACTTAAAATGACTTAAATGATAAATGTTATGTGTTTTCAATCACAATGAAAAAAATGATACATGTTACAACATGGATAAACACGGAAAACATCCTAAGTGAAAGAAGCCATACAGGAAAAGCCACCCAGATCATACTCATCTTGTACACTTAAAATCCATGAAGGTTTTTAAAATGAGGGAAAGCCCCAGTGATGGTTCCAGAAAAAGAAAACTGGATTAGAATGGAGAAAGACATTTCCACAAAGTTGAGGCAGCTGGTGAAAGCTGAAGTGGTCCTGTGGATAGGATTATAATGTGGAAACCATAATGATCCCTCATTTTGGGGTTATGTCCTGGTTCCCTGGGAGACTGGCCCTGTTTTGGCCAAAACACACTGCAGTATTTGGTGTGAATGTAGAAAACTTTGTACTGCTATTTAAAGTTTAAACATTTGAAATTTACTAGAAAATACTTTTCAATACAACCATGTCAGTAACATGCCAGAAAATCAGAGATGACATCAAACATTGCTAGAGAGGCCAAGACTTACCCAGACCAAATTCAACCAAAGCAGTGATGCTAATCACTTTGTCCACATGGTATTAAGAGGCACTGTGGGAAGACAATATTAGGACTCACTAGGTCTTGGGTGCTGTGGATGACCTGGGTGTAGTGGAAAACAGTGGGATTTCTGAATTCTAGGTTTTCACATAAAACCACCAAAAAAATTGTCAGAACTGAAAAAATGAATTCAGTAAAACTGCAGGATTATTTGTGATTCTATACACTAATAATGAACTATCAGAAAGAAGAATTAAGAAAACAATTCCATTTATAATTTCATCCCCCAGAAAACTCGGAATAAATTTAACCAAGGACTTGAAAGACCTGCACACTGAAAACTAAGACACTGATGAAAGAAACTGAAAGACACAAATCAATGGAAAGGTATCTCGTGCGTATGGGTGAAAATATTGTGAAAATGTCCATGCTACCCAAAGGAATGTACACATACATGTGACCACTACCAAAATTTCAATGACATTTCATAGAAACAAAACAAACAATCTTAACATTTGTGTGGAGCCACAAAAGATCCAGAAGAGCCAAAGCGACCCTGAGGAAGGAGAACCGGCTGGAGGCATCTCACTCTCTGATTTCACACTACATCACAAAGCTACAGTCCCAAAAATGTGTGGAATTGGCACAAAAACAGGCACACAGACCAGAGGAACAGAGCAGAGAGTCCAGGAATAAACCTACAGGTATGCGGTCAGTTAATTCACAAGAAAGGAGCCAAGAACATACACCAGGGAAAGGACAGTCCCCTCAATAAATGGTGCTGGGAAAACCAGACGCCACACGCCAAAGAACAACACTACAAAAGTGGCCCAAAACCCAGTTTTCCACATCAAGCCCTTCCTCTCCTGGCTCCTCTGAAGACAGACACCCTCAGTGGTCAGCCACACACAGGAACCTTCTCCCCACTTTTCCACACCTTTTCCCTCAGCGGCATCACCTCCTGGCAGGTCCTGAGGAGACCAGGCTCCTGTCAGAGAGAAATGGACCTCACGATGTCCCAAAGCTGAAGCCCCAGTGGGTCCTGAGGAGACCCCGGCTTCCGTTAGTGTGGACTCGACCCTGGGTTGTCCTGAAGCCTGGCCGTCAGCATGGACTCAGCCCCGCGTGTTCCTGAAGCCAAAGCCCCAGCGGGTCCTGAGGAGCCGGGGCTCCCGCCGGCTGCGCGGGGAGCCAAGTCCGCAGGCAAAATGCGCGTTCCTGCCGAGGGTCAGGAAGGCGGGCTCACGTTCCCTGCCAGCCAATGGAAACGTGCAGACCAAGCCACCTCCCAGTTCAGTGGAGGCCCCGCCCTTTAAGGGCACTTCTGCTGCATCCGATAAACTGTGAAAATTCAAACTGAAATAGTCAAGTATCCCATGACGTCTCCAAAATAGTTAAGGAGCAATTAACTGGAAACTGTATGAAATGAAATGACTGTAGACACAAACTTTAAAACTTATGCCAAACTCACTCAAATTTATTAACAGACATTTAAAATGTGAAACTATAAAAATTACAGAGATAAACATAGAAAATCTATATGACCTTGGGTTTGGTCTGGAGATCATGAGCTGTGAGCTTTAACACACAACACAAATGTCAATGCACAAAAGAAAAAAGTAATCTTATGGGCTTTATGAAATTAAAAATTTCTACTCTCAAAGACCTTATTCAGAAAATCAAGAGACAAGCCACAAATTGGGAGAAAAATATTTGCAAAACTTGTATCTGATAAAGGATTTGGACTCAAAATAGACAAAGACCTCTAAAACAACCCCGTAAAAAATAGGTTAGGATCTGAACAGACACCCAGCCAAAAAAGATATACAGATAGTAAAAGTCATACAAAAGCATGGTCAACATCATACACCGTTAGGGAATTACAAATTAAAATCATGAGATACCACAGCACACCTATTAGGACTGAGGCAGGAGATAGATGGGCTCCAGGATAGACATTTACAACTGGCCTCCTGTTCACACTTCCTGGGGTGAGAAGAAGATGGGCTGCAGGCCGGACATTCATTAGCAGCCCCCTGTTTACATTTCCTGAAGCAAGAGACAAACGGGCTCCAGGGCTACATGTTTATGACTGGACTCCTGTCTATATTTCGAGATCTGCACCTCGATACAAAAACCAGCAACAGAAACAGGGTAAGTAACCGGACATTGGACATTTTTATGGCAAGGACAGAGTGGGACTAAACCCTCTTAAAAGATCAAGAGGTCATACATTTCTCATCCTTGGGGCAAGGGAGACATTGCACATGTGCAGAAAGCCTCCTTGGGGGTCAAAAAGGAAGGGGCACCACACCAAAATAGGTGATGCTAAGGACGTCCCATAGGTCGCTCGGGCTGTAATCCATCTTGGAAAAAAGTTGCACACGCATGTTGGGGAGGGTCCTAGGGCAGGGCAGGTGCGGAAAAAGAAACCAGATAATTGGCCAGAGGTAAACAGAGACCCGGAAGAACTGCCCTATATAAGTGACTTAACCACCTCTTTACTGCGCTCCTTCTCATTGCGGGGATGCCCACACCCTTTCTCTCCGGGTGTGCATCTCTGCCTTGCTTCTGTCTTAACTAAACAAACTGTTTCTCTGTGTGCTCTCCCACCTGTTGTTGTGCTATGTCTCTAATAATAAACTTTGTACCTGTTTTTACAGTTTTGCCTCTGTAAGAAATGCATTTTTCACTGGGGCAAGAGCCAGGGTGTGTGGTGGCTAGCATTCCTAGTTTTCATCCAGGCTAGCCAGGTTCAATTCCTGGGCAGGGAATTAAGATCTCACTTCACACCACCACTCACTGCTGCCTCTCCAAAATCAGGACTGCCAAACTCAAAAAAAATAATGACAAGACCAATTGCTAGATGGTGAGGAACAACAGGAATTCCCCCTGCTTACTGGTGGGATGCATGTACAGCCACTTTGTAAGACAGTTTGTCACTTCTTTCCAAAGCTAAACAAGTCTCACCTTGGGATCCAACAATCGTGCTTTCAGTATTTAGACAACTGCTTTGAAAATCTATGTCCAAATGCAAACAAAGATGCAATAATGCACAGCAGCTCTACTCATAAATGGCTAAAAACCTGAGGAAATCAGAATGTCCTTCAATACATGAATGCATAAGCAAACTGGGGTACATCCATGTCAAGGTAAGTAGAATATGCCACCCCAAAATATGCCTCTCTGGCATAAGGTTTATTTCAGTCTGCTTAAAAAAAAAAAAAAAAGGAATCTCAGAAAACTGAGTAGAGATTTCCCTTTTGTGAAGGACATTTACAATATAGAAGTCTCTATTTATAAGGGTATGTCCCTCTTTGCACCAGAAAGAAGGATAATGAAATCTCAAGTAACTGTTATCAGTGAAGAAGTCCTGACTTAAATGTGCTAACAACCATACGTTTGTTTGCTGTGCTTTGCATGATAGCCTGCCGTAACTGGCTTCCCCCCTTCCCCAACATCTTTCTTCTGTTTTTAGCTGAAGATGGTATTTAAGGTGATGGCTTTGGTCATTTCAGGGAGTGAGTCAGTTTTCCTTGGTATCTCCCCTGTACACAGGAGGGTATACATGTTATTAAACTTCTGTTTTTCTCCTGGTAATCTGTCTTTTATCATTGGGGGGCGGGGGGCGTCTCAACCAAGAACCTAGAAAAGTAGAGGGAAAATTGTTTTTCCTCCCATACACGTGCAATGGAATACTACTCAGCAGTAGAAAGGAATGCACCAGCAACCTATGGAAACACATGGATAAACCTTCAGTATATACTGCTAAGTGAAAGGACCCAGTCTGAAGAGGCTGCACCCAGTATGACCCCATTTATGACACACTAGGAAAGACAAAGCTACATAGATGATAAGCATATCCTGGGGTGGGGGTTTGAAGTATTCCATGTGATACTCTAGGATGGATACCTGTCACTATACATTTGTCTATGCCCATAGATTTGTATAGCCCAAGGGGTCAATCATAATCTATTCAACTTTAGCTATTTAGGATGTAGGAGTGTCACAGAATGGAATACATAATGTGTCAGAATGTAACTGCATTAGAAATGTATGGAAGGGGCTTCTCTGGTGGCTCAGTGGTTAAGAATCCACCTGCCAATGCAGGGGACACAGTTTGAGCCCTGGTCCAGGAAGATCCCACATGCTGCAGAGCGACTAAGCCCGTGTGCCATAACTACTGGGCCTGCACACCACAACTACTGAAGCCCACGAGCCTAGAGCCCATGCTCTGCAACACGAGAAGCCACCACAACGAGAAGCCCATGCACCACAACGAAGAGTAGCTCCCGCTCGCCGCAACTAGAGAAAGCCCATGCACAGCAATGAAGACCCAATGCAACCCCTGCCCCAAAAAAGAAAGAAATGTATGGAAAAAACTCACAGTAGGGGTAAGGGACAGGGCAAAAGGTGCTGACCTAAGTAATCTTTGGAAATGAACAGAATCTGTAGACTAAAGGTAAAGTTGACCATGCATAAACAGTGGGCTTTATTTTATGAAGTTCTTTCCAGGGTGTAGTAGCTAACAATTCTGAAACCTCTGCACATGTAACCTGGAAAGGAGCAATGCATAGATAAATGGCAGATGGTGGGAACCAGGCTCCTTGGTGTGGGAGTGGGAAGTTACAAGTAAGCAAGGGGAGAGCCTCTGCCCTCATAATCCTGGATCTGGGCTTCCTGGGAGGATGCTGACCGGCCGGGGGAAACGCACAGATCTTCACGCTGGGAAGACCCTGCCGGCATAGGAACTTCACACGCCATCTTTCCACCCATACCTGCTGGAAACACTCAGTCCTGCATAATCAGTCAATTGTAGCTTTTAAGACATCCTCACCACTAGGCAGATAACAGAGCCTAAGGGTCTTGCTTACCCCTAAGCTGTCCCAGAATCCAGGCCCTGGAGGTGGAGCCAGATTGGGGGTTCCTGGGCCTCTGACCAGCAGGTGAGAGGAAGGAGGAAGACCGGTCCTGAGGACAGAGGTTCTCTGAAGTCTGTGATGCCTGGTGCCCCGATGGGATTCATTCCCTGTGGGGACATGGGCAGGGCCTGCAGTGGTTCTGTGTTCCACCTGGGCCCTTTGATGAAGCCACGGCAGCACTGGGCTCAGAAGTCTCCTGGCAGTGACTCAAACTCTGACACAGTGGTTTTACAAACGAACAAGAGAATGAAGCTGAGTCCCTGACGGCCACTCCTTTCTGGCTCTGAGGTGTTTCCATCAGGACCGCAGTCGTCACCAGCACGTAGTCTGCTGTGACCTACCTGCCCTCATTGGCCTTTCCTCTCCCTCCCTGTGATGATTCCCGTGACATTTCCAGCCTGGACCCCTCTCCCAGGCCAGACGCCTCTGTCCAGCCACTGCATCCCCATCCCACCTTGGGGGTTACCAGGCCCCTCAGAGGACTGTGATCCTGCAGCTCCCCACACCCAGGAGCAGCCCCACCTTCCCAGGTTGCCAAGCCCAGGCACCAGGTGTAACCGAGCAGGACCCTATGGGGCCTTCCCAGGACAGACCCCTCCCCCATATCCTCTTCTGTAGCTCCTCTCTGAAGTACCAGGATAACAGTATCTGATGTACGCTTTCTGAGTTGTTTACAGATGTTAAAACTACCACTAAGTGGAAGAAATTCACTACATGATGATCATGAACAGGTAGCCCCAGAGCTTCTGGTGCCTAGGAATTTACAATGTTAACTGCCCTGTTACCATCAGCCAGAGGGTTGTGCACCAGCTGATCACATACCCTGTGACCTCCCTTCTTAAACTGGCCTTTAAAATGCTTTGCTGAAATCCCTCAGGGAGTTCGAGGTTTTAGAGCAAAAGCCACCTGTCCTCCATGTATCAGCACTTTTACAATTAAAGCTCTACTTTCCTTCACCACAACCAGTGTCAGTAGATTGGCTTTACTGCGCTTGGGCAAGGGGACCCAAGTTTGGTTCAGTAACACTGGGGCCTCCCAGCCTCTCACTCTCCCTGTGCCCCAGTGACTGTCAGCTCCTCCTCCAGTCTGTGGCCAGTCTCCACACTATTTCACCTCTACACCCACAGCCCTGGCCCAAGCCCGATCCCTCCATCAGGCCCTGACAA
This sequence comes from Delphinapterus leucas, assembly GCF_059928025.1. Lineage (NCBI taxonomy): Eukaryota > Metazoa > Chordata > Mammalia > Artiodactyla > Monodontidae > Delphinapterus > Delphinapterus leucas. The sequence continues at coordinate 80,171,497 of NC_143137.1, read as the reverse complement.
ACCTCGCTGCCCCCAAAGTGCATCTCACATCCCACCCCAAAGAGTGGTCTTTCTGAAGCATAAATTTCCCCACTTTTGCTGGGGTGTCTGGTGGGGGAGGCATCCATCATGGCCCTGAGAGTCCCTGGCATCCCCACTAGGCTGCTGGCTCCTGCATCCCCTGACAATGAGCATCTCAGCAGGATAAGCGACACGGCACAAAGCCCCAGAACTGCTCACCTCAGGACGGGGCTAGCAATGCCCTGCCACTGCATGATCAAAGAGAGCAGAGAAGGGTCCCCCAGCCGGGACACAAACGCTGCCCAGACTCTCCCTGAGCCATCGCATGATCCCCGTGGGACTTGAGGGAAGCAGGGACTGAGGCACATATTGGTTCCTAAGCAGGATGGTGTGGGCTCAGCCATGTCCCCCACAAATTCACATGTTGAATCCCTAAAACCCAGGACCCCAGGATGTGGCTGTATTTGGAGTCGGGGTTTTTAAAGAGGCGATCAAGGTAAAAATGAGGTCACTAGGGTGGATCCTAATCCAAAAAACTGATGTTCTACAAGAAGAGATTAGGACACAGATAGGCACAGGGGGAGACCATGTGAGGACATGGGAAGAAGATGGCTGTCTACATGCCAAGGAGAGAAGCCTGAGAAGAAACACCTTGATCTGAGACAGCATCCAGGACTGGGAGATGTCTGTTGTTTAAGCTGTCCTGTCTGTGGTATTAGTTACGGCAGCCCCAAATAGACCCACACACAGGATAACTCAGGGCCCAGACTGGACAGAGCTCACTCTCCATTCCCCTGTACATGTATTACAGGAGCCTCAGGAACTGAGGAGGGGGTCCCAGAGGGGAGGCACAAGATAGAAGATGTTAGGCATTAACACGACTGCATTCATGTTAAACGTGCCTGAACTACATTCACATGAGATGGTTTTTTCCTGTATGTACATCGGCACCTTTGGTCTGGACTGTGGATCTTTGGCTCCACCACCTCCACTGACAGCAATAGCCTGGGCCCCGACACCCACCTTCCCTGGACTTTCACAAGGAGGGGGACAGAGGCATCTTCAGCTTCGGCCCATTTTTGGGAGACACTTTGTTCCAGCAACAAACCTTTACTCTAAAAGCCAAGGTGCTTTGCAAACCCCGCCCCACCTGTCACATAAAGCCAGGCTTGATCTCATCACACTTTTCGCAAACCCCAGCTCGTGCTGAGACCACCTCTCAGGTGATGGTGCTTCAGAGCAGCCCCTTTAAAAGATCCCTGGAGTTCAGCTCTCTCAGCCCTGCCTTCAGTTTAAGAGAGAAGTTTCTTTGACAACCTTAAAAAATCTGCTCAGTTTCCTTAACAAACAAGCTTCACAATCTCTCAAACTCTTCTCCTTCAAACATTCCTACTCTAGGCTTGCTGCACCTAAAGTGACAGTGCTGTCATCACGTACCAGAAAGCGATTTCTCCAAGCCAGTAGTTATTGGTTACATAATGCTATTGATGAGGAAATCCCAGAAGAGCCAGCTTTGCAACGTAACCACTTCTGGACTTGGCACTGTGTCTCTTTCCACGGAAAGAGAGGAGTGGCTGTTTCCACGGGCCCCATGGTGGAAGAGCTCACTTTCTGATGAAGCCAGGCCTTGATCCTTTCCAGGTGATTCTAGAGTCCTCATCATCACCAGAACCCCCACCCACATGGCTGTTGTCTGTGCCAATTTGTTTGAGATCTTGGTAATCTCCTAAAATTAGGGTTATTTTATACACAGATAATGGGTTGAATGGTGACCCCAAAAGATGTGTCCCCCCAGAACACATCAACAGGACCATATGTCGGAAAAGGGTCTTCATATATGTAGTTAAGGATCTCGAGGTGAGGTCATTTTGGGTTAGGGTGGCCCCCAATCCAATGACAGCATCCTCCCAAGAGACAAAAGAGGAGAAAGCCAGACACAGGAGAAGCCACGTGAAGACAGACGCAGAGATGGGAGGGATACAGCCAAAAGCCTGGGGACGCATGGAGCCCCCAGAATCTGGATAAGGCAGGAAAAACCCTATCCTGGAGCCTCTGGAGGGACTTCAGTCCTACAACACCTTGATCTCAGATGTCTGATCTCCAGGACTGGGGGAGAATGAATTCCTGTTGTTTTAAACCACTCAGCTTGTGGTCATTTGTTAGAGAAGCCACAGAACAGTCACACAGACCCTGCTCTGTGGGATCCTGGAAATGTGGGTCTCACTAAAGGCAGACAGAGGCTGGATTATGGAACCCTTAAAGTCAGCATTGGGCCCCAAGAAATCCTAAAGAAGTGGCTGGACACCAGAGTGTTGAGGGGTCAAGTCGGAAGCCCTAAGGGTGCTGTCTGCACACGGCCTCCCCAGGTTCTTACACCTTTACGTGTGGGGGGTATTTCAATCCTGATTCAGGACCTTTAACAATACCATTCACACTGCTAATTAAGAACTCACCAGTGGAGATTGGTTCAAGATGGCAGAGTAGAAGGACGTGCGCTCACTCCCTCTTGCGAGAACACCGGAATCACAACTAACTGCTGAACAATCATCGACAGGAAGACACTGGAACTCACCAAATAAGATACCCCACATCCAAAGACAAAGGAGAAGCCACAATGAGACGGTAGGAGGGGCTCAATCACAATCAAATCAAATCCCGTAACTCCTGGGTGGGTGGCTCACAAACTGGAGAACACTTACACCACAGAAGTCCACCCACTGGAGTGAAGGTTCTGAGCCCTACATCACAGTTCCCGACCTGGGGTTCTGGCCACGGGAGGAGGAATTCCTAGAGGATCAGACTTAGAAGGCTAGTGGGATTTGATTGCAGGACTCTGACAGGACTGGGGGAAACAGAGACTCCACTCTTGGAGGGCACACACAAAGTAGTGTGCGCATCGGGACCCAGGGGAAGGAGCAGTGACCCCACAGAGACTGAACCAGACCTACCTGCTAGTGTTGGAGGGCCTCCTGGAGAGGCAGGGGGTGGCTGTGGCTCACCGTGGGGCCAAGGACACTGGCAGCAGAAGTTCTGGGAAGTACCCCTTGGAGTGAGCCCTCCCAGTGTCTGCCATTAGCCCCACCAAAGAGCCAGGTAGGCTCCAGTGCTGGATCGCTTCAGGCCAAACAACCAACAGGGAGGGAACCCAGCCCCACACATCAGCAGACAAGCAGAATAAGTTTTATTGAGCTCTGCCCACCAGAGCAACACCTAGCTCTACCCACCACCAGTCCCTCCCATCAGGAAGCTTGCACAAGCCTCTTAGATAGCCTCATCCACCAAAGGGCAGATAGCAGAAGCAAGAACTACAGTCCTGCAGCCTGTGGAAAAAAAACCACATTCACAGAAAGACAGACAAAATGAAAAGGCAGAGGACTTTGTACCAGATGAAGGAACAAGATAAAACCCCAGAAAAACAACTAAATGAGCTGGAGATAGGCAACCTTGAATAATGACAGTGAAGATGATCCAGGACTTTGGAAAAAGAATAGAGGCAAAGATCAAGAAGATGCAAGAAATGTTTAACAAAGACCTAGAAGAATTATTAAAGAACAAACAAACAGAGATGAACAATACAATAAGTGAAATGAAAATTACACTAGACGGAATCAATAGCAGAATAACTGAGGCAGAAGAACGGATAAGTGACCTGGAAAACAGAATCGTGGAATTCACTGCTGCAGAACAGAATAAAGAAAAAAGAATGAAAAGAAATTAAGACAGCCTAAGAGACCTCTGGGACAACATTAAATCCAACAACATTCCCATTATAGGGGTCCCAGAAGGATAAGAGAGAGAGAAAGGACACGAAAAAATATTTGAAGAGATTATAGTTGAAAACTTACCTAACATGGGAAAGGAAACAGCCACCCAAGTCCAGGAAGCATAGAGAGTCTCAGGCAGGATAAACCCAAGGAGAAACATACCGAGACACATAGTAATCAAATTGACAAAAATTAAAGACAAAGAAAAATTATTGAAAGCAACAAGGGAAAAACGACAAATAACATACAAGGGAACTCCCATAAGGTTAACAGCTGATTTCTCAGCAGAAACTCTACAAGCCAGAAGGGAGTAGCATGATATATTTGAAGTAATGAAAGGGAAGAACCTACAACCAAGACTACTCTACCCAGCAAGGATCTCATTCAGATTCGATGGAGAAATCAAAATTTTACAGACAAGCAAAAACAAGAAAATTCAGCACCACCAAACCAGCTCTACAACAAATGCTAAAGGAACTTCTCTAAGTAGGAAACACAAGAGAAGAAAAGGACCTACAAAAAGAAACCCGTAACAATTAAGAAAATGGTAATAGGAACATACATATGGATAATTACCTTAAACGTGAATGGATTAAATGCTCCAACCAAAAGACATAGGCTCGCTGGATGGATACAAAAAGAAGACCCATATATATGCTGTCTAGAAGAGACCCACTTCAGACGTAGGGACACATACATACTGAAAGTGAGGGGATAGAAAAAGATATTCCATGCAAATGGAAATCAAAAGAAAGCTGGAGTAGCAACACTCATATCAGAAAAAATAGACTGGGAACTGAGCCGACGCCCCGGGGGAGGAGAGGGGTGGGACAGGCATCGGGGCGGGACTCCGTCCTCCGCCCTGCCCAGCCCCGGAGAGAGAGAGCAGAGGATCTGGGCACCAGCCGAGGAGCCGGGCACTATCTCTACCTGCGGCGAGTTGCCACTACAGCTGCCGCCGGGCTACCCACCCCACACCGCCAGGGGGCCCAACGCAGCCTGCACCCGCGCAACAGATGCACGGCGGCCGCGGCCCCAAAGCCGGCGCCGCTGACATCAGGCCGACATCAGAGGGGATGCCGCGGCGGGGCGGGGGCTGGGACGGCGAAAGAGGGCGTTTTCGGAGCACGGCGCCGGGCTGGGGCCGCTGACGTCGGGCTCAGGTGCGCACGTGCGCGGCCCAGGTGGCGGCCTGCAGCGGGCCGCGGCGAGAGGGTGAGAGAGAGTCCGTGCTTTCTGAGAGAGCTGCGCCGTCCTCTGCCCCGCGGGGTCCCACCGCACCCGAGAGGATGGAGAGCCTCCCCCGACGCCCCAGCAGGGCCCGCGATCCCACGCTGGCCGGCCCTCGCTAGCTGCTCGAAATTTGCATTTTATCCGCCACCTAGGCCTTGTCTGCTGAGTCAGTGGCGTTGTGGTACCAAAGAAATGGAAGAAAAGGAGCGATGTGACCGACTCCGTTTGGTCCTCCTGCCTTGAGGCCTATTTGGCATTTGCAGAAAGGAAAATACAGCAAGAAAATCGTGTTTTTTTGGAAGGGGTAGAAGAGGAGGGTGGAAGAAGGAAAACAAGGTCTTAGATTTTATATGATTTTTTTAAACTTCTGCACTTCGACAGTGGTGGCAAAATACACTAAATCCAAAAGTTATCTTTGTTTTGAGAAGAGGGGGATTATTGTTCCTTTTGATTACAACCTTTTCTCCCCGTGACAAAGCATAAATCATGGACACCAGAGAATAAGGTAGACCTCAGGAATCCTGCAAAGACTGAGAAGCTTACATTCCTCCTCAGGAGGGAAGAGTGGGGTGTTTTTAGCCCTCTCTGGAACCTAAAACGAAAAACATGAGTTGCGTGCCATGGAAAGGAGACAAGGCTAAATCCGAATCATTGGAGGTGCCCCAGGCTGCACCCCTACAAATCTACCATGAGAAACAGCACAGGGAGCTTTGTGCTCTGCACGCCCTCAATAACGTGTTCCAGGACAGCAATGCCTTCACCCGGGACACGCTGCAAGAGATTTTCCAGAGGTTGTCTCCAAACACCATGGTGATGACCCCCCACAAGAAGAGCATGCTGGGAAATGGGAACTACGATGTGAACGTCATTATGGCAGCACTTCAAACCAAAGACTATGAAGCTGTTTGGTGGGACAAGCTCAAGGATGTCAGAGCCATTGCTCTCACTAACGTTATGGGCTTCATCATGAATCTGCCCTCCAGCCTGTGTTGGGGTCCACTGAAGTTGCCACTCAAAAGGCAGCACTGGATCTGTGTTCGAGAGGTGGGAGGTGCCTATTACAACCTCGACTCCAAACTGAAGACTCCCGCATGGATTGGAGGCAAGGGCAAGCTCAGGAAATTTCTAAAACATCTTTTGCGAGGAAAGAACTGTGAACTCCTGCTGGTGGTACCAGAAGAGGTGGAGGCCCATCAGAGTTGGAGGGCTGATGTGTAACACAGTTCTACCCAGCCTTCCCTCACCTCAAACCCTGAAATCCTCTGTGATGTGCTGTGGCCTCTACAGTGGGTCTGCCCTTGCCACGTCCCCAAACATCTCAACGGGTTTTCCCCCTCAGGTTTGACAGTGCAATAGGACAGACGTGTAGACTGTTACAGAACCAACCAGTGTTACTTGTTCTGGGAAAGGAAAGTGGGAGCTCTGTGTGCTTAGGGCAAGTTATGGAAGACTTTTGTTTTATTTAAGAGAGGAGAAAGAAAGGTGGGTCTTAGCTTATTTCCCCATTTCTCTGAGGACTTGGCAGAGGCTCTGCTAGAGTTCACTGCTACTCTGACTCACCTGGAGATGTTGCCTTCAATTCCCCTTTCCTGGCAACCAGTGGATCTGAAGACACAGTACAGGCAAAGCCCACGTTGACGGGTTTGAAGGACTTAGAGGAAAAAGGCCTCTTAGGAAACCATCTCCAAAACTGCAGCAGCAGTACAGCATGCTGTCTCCAACACTTAATGCAGCCCTTACCCCATTTTTAAGAGTGGTTTATGGCCATCCTTGGAGTTTTATAAGGGAAAGTTCTCTAATATTCCATGCCGGGCGGTTGAATCCTGCGACAGTCTAGTGTGACAGGGTGAGCTAGATACCTAAGAGGATGTGGCCAGAACCAGGCTGGGGAAGGCATGGGCAGCTTGTCCGCCTCACTCCATCATCATCCCTCCCACTTCACTGCATTGCATTGGTTTAGGAGGCTTTGGGGCACAAGATAGTCAAAAGGGCAGTTTTTCCAGCTGACCCACTCTGGCAAAAATCAGGAAAAAAATAAGACTGCCTTTGACATCAAATTCTACTGGTTTGAGACAGAGTTGGGCAAGGAAAGTATTGGGAAGATAAGCCTTCAGAAACTTGGAGCAGCTAGAATGGGTAGAAATCCTAGGCTTGGAGTCACTATAGTGACAAGAAGCAGAGCCCTCACATTGGGTGGACATGTGCATTACGCTTTGTCATCTCTCTGTAGCTTCCTTTACAGATCAACTGAGAATAGACCTGCCCCCTACCTCTTTAAATAGTTGTAGGCCACTATTCTCCCCGTAACTTGGGAAAACAAAAGGAGAAGTAAGGGTCATACTACACCGCCTGTAACCACAGGGGCTGTGGTTTTCTCAGGGCAGGCGGGCAGGTAAGGATGGCCTGTCCAGCCCTCACAGGTCAGTGTTTTCGGCAGGTCTGAGAGCTGCCCCACTGGCGAGACCTCTCCAATAGCAGAGCCAGCCTGGGACTTGCATGTCCAGCTGAGCAAGCTTAACGGGATGAAGCTGAGGCTTTCTCCCCACTGTGACTGCAGTGCATGTGTACACCAGCACTTTTTCTGCACATGTATCTTCAATCCAACAAGGCCATTTTTTATGCTGAGTAACAGAGGCCACCAAGTGGCAACTGCATTACACCCTCTCAGCAAGTGGCCACATTCTCTTCTGCACCATTTTCTATACCAGACCTGCTTGGCACCACAGGGAGCTCTTCGCCCCTGCACAATGACATTCCAACCACCACCAGCCAAAAGTTACAGCCAATGTTGCTGATTGTCACAAGCAGGACCTTGTGTCCATTGGCACTGTCAGTGATGTAAGCCATTTCCTGGGAGGAGAAGGAAACTCCTCGCCACCAATCTGCTTGGGCCTGTGCAAATGGCACTTCAAAGGAGTCCCCATGCACTTGGAGTCCATGAGCCAGTGGGATATATGCAAAGACGCTTAAACATTTCAGGGCTGGTTTCTCTGTTCATATCCAATTCTGGTGCTTAGGAACAGGGACCTATGCTGATGCCCAAGGGCAAAAAGCCCCACTTCCTTTAGAAAGGGGGCAGTCCTGACCCTGATGCCCAGTAAGGGGCAATCCTAGGCTTTTTGTTTTTCTTGCTTTTATTCCTTTTTGTTGGCCTGGTGCTGGGTTTGTTTACAAAAGATGTATTTTGTTTAACCAAATATTAAAAATGGAAAACACCATACATAAATTTAAAAAAAGAAAGAAAAAATAGACTTTAAAATAAAGAATGTTACAAGAGACAAGGAAGGACACTACATAATGATCAAGGGATCAATCCAAGAAGATATAACAATTATAAATATATATGCACCCAACATAGGAGCACCTCAATATATAAGGCAATTGCTAACAGCTATAAAAGAGGAAATCGAGAGTAACACAATAATAGCGCGGGACTTTAACAACTCACTTACATCACTGGAGATCAAGACAGAAAATTAAAATCAAAACACAAGCTTTAAATGACACAATAGACCAGACAGATTTAATTGATATTTATAGGACATTCCATCCAAAAACAGCAGATTACACTTTCTTCTCAAGTGCACATGGAACATTCTCCAGGATAGATCACATCTTGGGTCACAAACCAAGCCTCAGTAAATTTAAGAAAACTGAAATCATATCAAGCATCTGTTCCGACCACAAAGCTATGAGATTAGAAATCCATTACAGGGAAAAAAACGTAAAAAACACAAACACATGGAGGCTAAACACTACGTTACTAAATAACCAAGAGATCACTGAAGAAATCAAAGAGGAAATCAAAAAATACCTAGAGACAAATGAGAACAAAAACGTGATGATCCAAAACCTATGGGATGCAGCAAAAGCAGTTCTAAGACAGAAAGTTATAGCAATACAAGCCTACATCAAGAAACAAGGAAAATCTCAGATAAACAATCTAAGCTTACACCTAAAGGAACTAAAGAAAGAAGAAAAAAACCCAAAGTTAGTAGAAGGAAAGAAACCATACAGATCAGAGCAGAAATAAATGAAACAGAAACAAAGCAAACAATAGCAAATATCAATAAAACTAAAAGCTGGTTCTTTGAGAAGATAAACAAATATCATAAACCTTCAGCCAGACTCATCAAGAAAAAGAGGGAGAGGACTCAAATCAATAAAATTAGAAAAGAAAAGGGAGAAGTTACAACGGACACCACAGAAATACAAAGCATCCTAAGAGACTACTGTACACAACTCTATGCCAATAAAGTGGACAACCTGGAAGAAATGGACAAATTCGTAGAAAGGTATAACATTCCAAGACTGAACCAGGAAGAAATAGAAAATATGAACAGACCGATCACAAGTAAAGAAATTGAAACTGTGCTTAAAAATCTTCCAACAAACAAAAGTCCAGGACCAAATGGCTTTACAGGTGAATTCTATCAAAAATTTAGAGAAGAGCTAACACCCATCTTTCTCAAACTCTTCCAAAAAATTGCAGGGGAAGGAGCACTCCCAAACTCATTCTATTGAGGCCACCATCACCCTGATACCAAAACCAGACAAAGATACTATAAGAAAAGAAAATTACAGACCAATATCACTGATGAGTAGAGACACAAAAATCCTCAACAAAATACTAGCAAACAGAATCCAACAACACATTAAAAGGATCATACACCATGATCAAGTGGGGTTTATCTCAGGGATGCAAAGATTCTTCAATATACACAACTCAAACAATGTGATATATCATATTAACAAACTGTAGACTAAAAACCATATGATCATCTCAATAGATGCAGGAACAGCTTTTAACAAAATTCAACACCCATTTATGATAAAGAAAGTGGGCATAGAGGAAACCTACCTCAACATAATAAAGGGTATATATGACAAACCCACAGCAAACATCATTCTCAATGGTGGAAAACTGAAAGCATTTCCTCTAAGATCAGGAAAAAGACAAGGATGTCCACTCTCACCACTATTATTCAACAGTTTCGGAAGTCCTAGCCACAGCAATCAGAGAAGAGAAAGAAGTTAAATGAATACAGATTAGAAAAGAAGAAGTAAAACTGTCACTGTTTGCAGATGACATTGATACTATATATAGAGAATCCTAAAGATGTCACCAGAAAACTACTAGAGCTAATCTATGAATTTGGTAAAGTAGCAGGATACAAAATCAATGCAAAGAAATCTCTTGCATTCCTATACACTAACAATGAAAGAGCAGAAAGAGAAATTAAGGAAACAATCCCATTCACCATTGCAAAAAAAAGAATAAAATACCTAGGAATAAACCTACCTAAGGTGGTAAAAGACCTGTACTCAGAAAACTATAAGATAATGATGAAAGAAATCAAAGATAATATAAACAGATGGAGAGGTATACAACATTCTTGGATTAGAGGAACCAATATTGTGAAAATGATTATACGACTCAAAGGAATCTACAGATTCAATGCAATCCCTATCAAATTACCAGTGGCATTTTTTACAGAACTAGAACAAAAAAGCTTAAAATTTGTATGGAGACACAAAAGACCCACAATAGCCAAAGCAGTCTTGAGGGAAAGAAACGGACCTGGAGGAATCAGACTCCCTGACTTAAGACTATACTACAGAGCTACAGTAATAAACACAATATGGTACTGGCAAATAAACAGAAATATAGATCAATGGAACAGGATAGAAAGCCCAGAGATAAACCCACGCACCTAGGTCAACTAATCTATGACAAAGGAGGCAAGAATATACAATGGAGAAAAGACAGTCTCTTCAATAAGTGGTGTTGAGAAAACTGGACAGCTACATGTAAAAGAATTAAATTAGAACACTCCCTAACACCATACACAAAAATAAACTCCAGATGGATTAGAGACGTAAACGTAAGACCAGGCACTATAAAACTCTTAGGGGAAAACATAGGAAGAAGACTCTTTGCCATAAATCACAGCAAGTTCTTTTTTGATCCACCTCCTAGAGTAATGGAATAAAAAACAAAAATAAACAAATGGAACCTAATGAAACTTAAAAGCTTTTGCAAAACAAAGGAAACTACAAACAAGACGAAAAGACAACCCTCAGAATGGGAGAAAATATTTGCAAATGAATCAACAGACAAAGGATTAATCTTCTAAATATATAAACAGCTCATGCAGCTCAATATTAAGAAAACAAACAACCCAATCCAAAAACGGGCAGAAGACCTAAATAGACATTTCTCCAAAAAAGACATACAGAAGGCCAAGAAGCACATGAAAAGCTGTTCAACATCACTAATTATTAGAGAAACGCAAATCAAAACTACAATGAGGTATCACCTCACACCAGTTAGAATGGGTATCATCAGAAAATTTACAAACGGCAAATGCTGTAGGGTGTGGAGAAAAGGGAACCCTCTAGCACTGTTGGTGGGAATGTAAATTGATACATTCAATTTGTATGAACATACCAAGTCACTATGGAGAACAGTATGGAGGTTCCTTAAAAAACTAAAAACAGAATTACCATATGATCCAGCAATCCCACTACTGGGAATATACCTAGAGAAAACCATAATTCAAAAAGACACACGCACCCCAATGTTCACTGTAGCACTATTTACAATAGCCAGGTCATGGAAGCAACCTAAATGCCCATCGACGGATGAATGGATAAAGATGTGGTACATATATACAATGGAGTATTACTCAGCCATAAAAAGGAAAGAAATTGGGTGATTTGTAGAGATGCGGATGGATTTAGAGACTCTCATACAGAGTGAACTAAGTCAGAAAGAGAAAAAAAATATTGTATAGTAACGCATATATGTGGAACCTAGAAAAATGGTACTGATGAACCAGTTTGCAGGGCAGAAATAGAGACACAGATGTAGAGAACAAACGTATAGACACCAAAGGGGGAAAGTGGCGGGGAGTGAGTGGGATGAACTGAGACATTGGGATTGACATATATACACTAATATGTATAAAATAGATAACAAATAAGAACCTGCTGTATAAAGAAATAAATAAAACTCAAAAATTAAAAAAAATAAAATTAAAAAGAATTTCTTCCCTTCTCATAGACCTATTTATATGAATGAATGAATTATTTCCACGCTTATATCTATAAATACAAAAAAGAGGAATAAAACCTACCTTGAACCAAAAAATAAAAAACAGAACCTACTGGTTATACAGAGGAAAACCCTATCAGGGCACTTGCTCCAGTGGTAAACAATTCTGAAGTTGGTCAGAGGTGGGGAATCGTCTCCCATGCAGCCGGCAGCACCCCCGCAAGGAGCATTCTTATAGCAAAGCTGGGGGACCATGCCGAGGCATCTCTCAGTAAATGTGAGCTGAGCCCCAGGCCAGCTGCTGCTGAACTTTTACCCTTCCCAGGTAAAACACCTGAATGTGTGCAAGGACTTGAAAGCCTAGAGGAAGGGGCTTGCAGTCACACCAGCGACAGCACGCAGGCCCGAGATGGTGTCTGAAGGGCAGCTAGGATGGTCCTGGACCCGGACGCTCTTCTGGAAGCTTTCCATTTCCCTACCTGAGTTACCCCTCCTGTCCCAGCCCCCACTACTTTTTTCCTTCCTCACCTCTGCCCGGGGAGAAATTCCAACGGCAGGTATGGGTGACACATCCTCCTCTTTAGCAGGTGGCAGCCTGGAAACTCCTGCAGAAAGTCCAGCAGAGCCCCACTCACACTGGGCCACCCACAGAGCCGTGGGCCCTACTCCCTACCACCAGCCCAGCCCCGACACTGCTGACGGGGCAGAGAAAATGGCGTCAAGCACAGCTGCAGTGTCTCTTGCTGCCTGGAGTGGTATTTATATTGACCTCAACCCAGGCACACCTGGGGAGGGTTCGCAGGCCGGGTCGGGCTGCCCAGTTCAGCGAATCCTCACCCATCAGGGGCTCATAGTTGCAGAAAATGGGCCTTGCTGCACCCGCCAGGTCCAAGGAACAGGTGTAGGATATTTAGAGACAGGGTAGACAAGGAACTGCAGCTCTGGCTTGTTTTCTAATCTTTTTATATGGTTCATGAGTGGGAGACAACTTCAAGAAGACCCTCTCCTAATGGAACCCAGGAGTCAGGGAGAGGAGGGGTGGTGGGTGGAGGGAGAGGCCTGGCGTTCCGGCTGCAGTGGAAGCCTCTGGAAGACCAGGTGGAGGGAGGCCGCACAGACTGTAGATCAGGGTCACAGACCTGTCGGAGCTGCTGTTTATTAGTTCAAGTCCTGCCCTGAGGTGCTCTGTGTCAGCTCTGAGTGACAGGTGAGCTGGGGGTGCTCTGCAATGAGGGCTATGTGCACGGTTCCTGTGTGCCCAGCCCTGCTGGGGTACCTGCCCAGGGGAACTCCGTATCCTGGGAGGGCCCTGCCCATGAGATCCCCGTGGGCTGCTGGGTACCTGGTAAAGGATGTCAGGATAGTCAGTGAAGCCACTGAGGATATACATCCAGTAGTTCCTAATTTCTACATCCTGCTGGTCATCCTACCATCCACCAGGACCTAGTATTCTGTATTAGACTTAAAAAATGCCTTCTTCTGTATTCCATTAGTCCCAGAGTCCCAAAAAATTTTGGATTTGAGTGGCAGGACTCAACATACAAGGAAAACAATACTGCTGGACCATCCTGCCCCAAGGGTTCAAAAATTCCCCCACCATCTTTGGGGGAAACTTCAGCTAAAGACCTAAAAGATCTACCTCTGGAGAAAGGAAACTTCAATATGCAGACAACATTCTGATCGCCAGCCCTACTAAGGAGGCCTCTGAATTACCTAGCCAATAAAAGATAGAAGGTGTCCAAGTAAAAGCCTCAAATATCACAGACTAAGGTGACCTGCCTGGGCTTCATTCTCACAGAAGGTCGGAGAAGCCCATCCCAGGAAAGGGAAGAAGCCACTTGCAGCCTTACCCCTTCTAAAACTAGAAGACAGCTTAGGGGTTCCTGGGGAGGCCGGGGATTGCTGCATCTGGATCCCTAACTACAGTCTAATAGCTGGGCCTCTATAGGAAACACTGAAAGGAAAAGATGATGATCCTTTCGAATAGAATCCAGAAGCGGCCTTTCAAGAATGGAAAGAACAGTCAATTCAGACCCTTGCCCTGGAACTCCCTAATTTAGCTAAACCCTTTGAACTTTACATCCCCATAGAAGGTGAATCGCCCTTGGAGTATTAGTGCAAAAACTGGGACCATTTGAAATGGAACAACGCAAGAATGCCCTCCAGGGAGGAGAAACTACGGTCACCAAGGGCTTGGCCCACCGCGCCATCCGGCCAGGATACTGGGGGTATCTAAAAACCTGGAAATCAGCAGCCCGCAAGGCCAGCTCCCTCCTAAGGAAAAAGGACCCCCGTGGTGATCCTAACCACCCACCATTCCCTGAAGTTGCAGGGGTCGCTCCGTGGGCACACTGACCTCGAGTGAGGAGGCCCTCCAACTCCAACCTCCAGAGAGACAACCTGGGGCAACGGGCCCCCATGACGACACGTGTGGCCATCACTTGACCTGGAGCTTCTCTCAGAAAACAACACGAGTGTGCCCCAAAAGAGCAGACTGCTGCTTGCAGGACTTATTGCACCCAGAGGGGAGCTAATAAGCTTGGCGGGGGAACCGTATATCACGCTGTCACCATAGAAAAGCCTACAGACACCGCGGTGACGGCGGCCAATAAGACCTGCTGGACTCCTGGCTACTTCAAAAGGCCATTGACTCAGTGGCCATCATGGTCCTGGATCACCACCGGCCCTGGACTGTCTGGGAGTTGAACGGGCTGGGCTCTGACACCTGGTGCTGTTTGTATGTTAATCCAGGGGCCTAATTGAAGAAAGCGCAGACTACAGGTCAGAGCATCTAGGCTGGCAGAAACCGTCAGCCTAAGTTGGCCGAACAAATGTGGGGCGGGGTAAAACCGGCCCCCCCAGCGTCTCTGCGCATCTCTTTCCTGGACCCTTAAAGGTCCTTAGAATCTATAACACTTCCAATGCTGGTGCTCAGGCGGATGAGCAGTGAGGCAGGAGGCCTGGGGACAATCAACCTCACCTGGAGGCTGCTGGGGAGAAGTTCTGCCCCTCCCCCCGGGTATGAGGGCTCCCAACTCAGCACGAAGCATTTACAGAAGAGGGGTCTGCACCCTCAGCACCCCAACAATGAGGAACGGGACAAAAGGCAGAGGAGGGGTTTGTCACCAGCAAAGCCCATGAAAAAGTCCTGGGAGATAAAAATAGAATCTGGGCAATAAAATAAAGTCTAACCTTTTTCTCCTTTGTGCTTTGTCTAATTTCACTTGCTCCTAGCTTTCCACATGCAGAGGTCCCACACCCGGCACTTCAGACCCGATTTCCTAGTGCAGAATGGCTGGGCCGACACCTCAGCTCGCGGGACCCGGTGCAGACTCCGCGACGTAGAGCCTGATCTGCAGCCAACCCGGCCCTCGAGAGCTCCGCCTCCTCCCTCCCGCTGACGCTGCCGGGATCGCTACACAGCAGCTCCGCCCACAGCCTGCGGGGGAGGGCACGCTCTCACCTCTCCATTCTCTGATTAAAGTATCAAGCTTTCCGGGCTTCCCTGGTGGCGCAGTGGTTGGGAGTCTGCCTGCTGATGCAGGGCACGTGGGTTCGTGCTCCGGTCCGCGAAAATCCCACATATCGCGGAGCGGCTGGGCCGGTGAGCCATGGGTGCTGAGCCTGCGCGTCTGGAACCTGTGCTCCGCAACGGAAGAGGCCACAGCGGTGAGAGACCCGCGTACCGCAAAAATAACAGTAATAAAGTTTTCCTTTGCTTCTGAACCAAACTCAGTCTTGTTCTGTTGGCTCCAATGACAGTGGGCAGGGGGACCCTTGTTGGGACCCATTCTGGAGGATCAGTGACAGAATTTGAGAACATTGTAACTTCAATGAACAGATGTGTGAGCCAAACTGTAATTAACATAGAACAGTGTATAAGGCTCAGGTAAAATAAGATGTTTCTAACACTTCCACTTGATTTTTCCATCACTTTATTATAAGCAAGTTCAGTGAAGGGCTTTCGTCTTATTTGTCAGGTCAAGTTTAGAGAAACTAAGTGATTTTTTTCCAAGGATGTACATCTAATAATCTGGGCTGAAGCTTCAATCTTCTTTTGAACAATTTTCTATTGAAAATGACACCCCTCTTTCAGCTCCCCCATTTCTGAGGAATATAAAATCTTACAACTTATTGTTACCAAATGGGAAAGGCGGGGGGAGGAATAAATTAAGAGTTTGGGATTAACATATACACACTGCTATGTATAAAATAGATAATAAACAAGGACCTACTGTATAGCACAGGGAACTACACACAACGTTTTGTAATAACCTATAAGAGGAAAGAATCTGAAAATGAATAGATATCTATATGTACATCATCTATAAACGCCAGATAAAATGGAACCTAAGGGAGGCCGATGATGACCGCTTCTGACACTCAAGACTTCAATCATCTAAATCTTGGACTCTGCCTACTGTCCAAGGCCCTTCATGAACATGCAAGTACCCATAGCTTAAAACATCCCCAGTTTTAGGGTTCGGGGAGACACTACTTTGGAAAGGTCCCTGGTGTTCCCCTTACTTGGAGGGGACCCTTCCTACACCTAAAACACGCCTGTCACACCCAGAGGATGGTACACACCGTCTGATAAGGAAGAGTTTGGAAAAGGCACCTCATCTCCTCATCTCCAGGTGCTCGGGTTTCCCCTGCAGCCTCTTTCCTAAAAATCTCCCCACTTGGGGAAGTCAGCACCTTCAACACCCTGTTTCACACAGTGTGGAAGTTGTCTGGAGGATGAAGCGGAAGAGGGGGAACCAATGAGAGACAAGCCCTAGGTGTTTGGACAGGCACATGTCACGCTAATTTCCAATCAGGAAGAGAAACCGACCAAAGGCTCACTTTACCCCTGGAACCGGAATAGGGCTTGAAGCAATCCTACTGTTTTGTGGCCCGTTCCCAAAAATACAAGTTGAAAAATGGAGCTCAGGGGCACTGCAATTCACAAAACATCGAAAAATGTCTTGAGGTAAGTCATCGAAAAGGACTTGTAATCAAGGCACAATTGCAGGAAAGGGATTTCAAGAGGTAGAATGGACTCGTCATTAAAGCACATGAAAATCGGCTGAACTTTGCCAATGTTGCAGTTGGCCAAAAAGGGCGTATGCGTTTGTCCTGAATATATTCAGGACAAACGCATACGCCCTTTTTGGCCAACCAAACAAGCAGGCAATGCAAATTAACAAGCAGGCAATGCAAATTAACACTACAAAGAGGTATCACTTCGCATCATTCAGAAGGGCCATCCTCACAAAGTGTAAAACCAGAAATGCAGGACAGGGGGTGGAGAAAAGGGAGCCCTGTTACGCTGATGGTGGGAATGTAAATTGCCAAGGCTATTCTGGAGAAGTGTATTGTGTTTCCTTAAAAGTCTAAAAGACAGAGCTACAGAGCAAACGACACTTCTGCTCATGGGCATATTTCTTTTTTTTTTTTTTTTTTTTTTTTGCGGTACGCGGGCCTCTCACTGTTGTGGCCTCCCCTGTTGCGGAGCACAGGCTCCAGATGCACAGGCTTAGAGGCCATGGCTCACGGGCCCAGCAGCTCTGCGGCATGTGGGATCTTCCCGGACAGGGGCACGAACCCGCGTCCCCTGCATCGGCAGGCAGACTCTCAACCACTGCGCCACCAGGGAAGCCCGTGGGCATATTTCTTGGGAAATCAAAAATCGACAGGACACAGGCACCCCAACCTTTAGTGCTGCTCTGTTTACAAGAGCCTCGGCTTGCACACAACGTAAATGACCTTGGAAGGAAAAAATGGATTAAGAATATGTGGTACTGGGCTTCTCTGGTGGCGCAGTGGTTGGGAGTCTGCCTGCTGATGCAGGGGGAGTGGGTTCGTGACCCGGTCCAGGAGGATCCCACATGCTGTGGAGCGGCTGGGCCCGTGAGCCATGGCCACTGAGCCTGTGCATCTGGAGCCTGTGCTCTGCAACAGGAGAGGCCACAACAGTGAGAGGCCCGTGTACAGCAAAAAAAAAAAAAAAAAGAATATGTGGTACTTATGTAAAATGGAATATTACTCAGCCATGAAATGAATGAAAGAAGGCCAGTTTCAGCAACTCGGGTGGACTTAGGTAAGATCATTCTAAGTGACATAAGTCAGACAGTAAAAGAGACTTATCATAAGATATCACTTATAGTTGGAATCTAAAAATGGCTACACATGAACTAAATGACAAAACAGAAACAGAGTCACACATTTAGAAAACACACTTATGGCTGCTAAAGCGGAAAGGTGGGGTGGTGTGAGGCATAAATCAGGAGGTTGAAATTAGCACAGATACCATTCCATAGACCAGATAGGTAATCAACAAGGCCTACTATATAGCTCAAAGCACTTTAGTCAGCACACTCTAGTCACTGGAAAAGAATATATAAGACTGGTAAGAATCTGAAAAAGAATTTATTGATGTCTCTCTGTAAGTGAATCAAGTGGATGTACAGAAGGAAGAAACACAGCATTGAAAATCAGCTATACCCCATTATTAAAATTAATTAGAAAAGAAAAAAGTGAGACAGTGAGAGGGAGAGAAATTCTTACAAAATTCGTTCAGGAGTTGTGATGCAACCTGGATTGACCACATCTAGACCCACAGAAGAAACAGCCAGAACAAAGGTTCAAGGATAGTGTCCCCAGCATGTTAGAAAGCTTGCAAGAAAGGCAGTGTTGCCGGAGCACAGTTAGCAAAGGAGAGAACAGTGAATGGAGAAGTGATTTCTTCACTTGTTTCCTTCTAGAGTTTAACAGTAACTTATTTGATCAGACTTTTCTTTTTAAAAAATCACTTCCTTGAATAACAATAGCCAAATAAATATAGGAATCGGTTTTTTGTTTGTTTTTTGTTTGTTTGTTTTGCAGTATGCGGGCCTCTCACTGTTGTGGCCTCTCCCGTTGTGGAGCACAGGCTCCAGACGCGCAGGCTCAGCAGCCATGGTTCACGGGCCCAGCTGCTCCATGGCATGTGGGATCTTCCCAGACCAGGGCACGAACCTGTGTCCCCTGCATCGGTAGGTGGACTCTGAACCACTGCGCCACCAGGGAAGCCCAGGAATTGTTTTGATATTTCTTATTCTTCATAATAATGCTAATAGTGAATTGCATTTATATTATTAAATATATTATTCCATGATAAATGTATCTCACTGGGAGTTATAAAAGGTAAATGGACAGAACCCAATTTATATATGCTGCCTTAAGTGAGAGAGTCACTTCAGTTTTAAGGACATACACGGACTGAAAGTGAAGGGATGGAAAAAGGCATTCCATGCAAATGGAAACCAAAAGAAAGCTGAGGTAATATATAATACAAGATAGACTTTAAGAAAAAGATTGTAATAAGAGACAAAGAAGGTCATTATATAATTATAAAGCAGTCAATCCAACAAGAGAATGTAACATTTGTAAATATTTATGCACCCCAAAAAAGAGCACCTAAATATATAATATTCATGACACAAAGGGGAAAAAAACGCAGCAATACAGTAATAGTAAGGGACTTCAACACCCCACTTTCGTCAATGGACAGATATAGAATATCAAACAGAAAATCAACAAGAAAACATTAGACTTAAACAATATGTTAGACCAGATGGACTTAACATGCATTTACACAACATCCATTCAAAAGCAATAGAATACACATACTTCTCATTTACACATGGAACATTCTCCAGTATAGATCATGTATTAGACCACAAAACACATCTTAAATTTAAGACGATTGAAATCATATCAAGTATCTTTTCCAACAACAGTGGTGTGAAACTAGAAATCAATTACAAGAAGAAAACTGGAAAATTCACAAATATGTGGAGATTAAATAGCATGCTACTGAACAACCAGTGGGTTGAAAAGAAATTAAAAAAAAATCTTGAGACAAATGAAAATGGTAATACAATATACCAAAACTTACTGGATAGAGTAGTAGCAGTTTTAAGAGGGAAATGTATGAGGATAAACACCTACTTGAAGAAAAAAGAAAATATCAAACAACCTAACTTTGTACCTAAAGGAACTAGAAAAAGGAGAAACTAAGACAAAAGTTAGTAGAAGGAAGAAAATAACAAAGGTCAGAGTAGAAATAAATGAAATCGAGACTAAAAAGGCAACAGAAAAGATCAGTGAAACTAAGAGCTGGTTCTTTGAAAAGATAAACAAAATAGATCATTAGCCAGACTCATTAAGAAAAGAAGAGAGAGGACTCAAATAAATAAAGTCAGAAATGAAAAAGATGTTACAATTCATACCTCAGAAATACAAAGGATCATAAGAGTCTACTATAAAAATTATATGCTAACAAATTGGACTATCTACAAGAAATGGATAAATTCCTAGAAACATAGAACATACCAAGACTGAATCATGAATTAACAGAAAATCTGAACAGACCAATTATTAGTAAGGAGATTGAATCAATAATCAAACCTACCAACAAACAGTAGTCCTCACCCAGATGGCTTCACTGGTGAATTCTACCAAACATTTAAAGAAAAATTAATACCAATCTTTCTCAAACTCTCCCAAAAAAGAGAACAGGAGGTAACACTTCCAAACTCATTCTATGATACCACCATTACCCTGATACCAAAACCAGACAAGGACACTACAAGGTAAGAAATTTACAGGCCAATATCCCTGATGAAGATGGATGCAAACATTCTGAACAAAATATTAGCAAACTAAGTCAACAATACATTAAAAAGACCATACACCATGATCAAGTAGGATTTATTCCAGGGATTCAAGGATGGTTCACTATCTGCAAATCAATGTTATAAACCACATTAACAAAATGAAGGGTAAGAATCATATGATCATTTTAATAGACACAGAAAAAGTATTTGACAAAATTCAACATTTATTTATGAAAAAACTCTCAAAAAGGTGGGTATAAAGGGAACATATGTTAACGTAATAAAGGCCATATGCGACAAGCCTGCAGCTAATATCATATTCAACAGCGAAAAACATAAAGTTTTTTCTCTAAGATCAGGAATAAGACAAGGATGCCCAGTCTTGTCACATTTATTTGGTATAGGTTTGGAAGGACGGAAAGAAGAAATAAAACTGTTTCTATTTGCAGATGATGTGACATTATATATAGAAAACCTTAAAGACTCCACCAGAAAAAGTTAGAACTAATCAATGAATTCAGTAAGTTGCAGGATACAAAATCAATACATAAAAATCAGTTGCATTTTTATATGCTAATAACAAGTTATTATGAAGAGAAATTAAGAAACAATCCATTGACAATTACATCAAAATGAATAAAATAGCTAGGAATAAACTTAACCAATGAGGCGAAAGATCTGTACACTGAAACCTATAAGCCACTGATGAAAGAAATAGAAGACACAAACAAATGGAAAAATATTCCAGGTTCATGGATTGGAAGAATAGATATTAAAATGTCCATACTATCCAAATCAATCTACAGATTCAATGCAATTCCTATCAAAATACCAATGGCATTTTTCACAGAACTAGAATAAATAATCCTAAAATTTATATAAAACCACAAAGACCTGGAATAGCCAAAACAATCTTAAGAAAGAAGAACAAAAAAAAAAAAAGAAAGAAAGAAGAACAAAGCTGGAGGCAACATGCTTCTTGTTTTCAAACTGTATTACAAAGCTACAGTAACTGAAACAGTATGGTACTGGCACAGAAATGGAAACATAGATCAATGGAACAGAATCAAAAGCCCAAAAGTAAACTCTCATATGTATGGTCAATTAATTTACAACAAAGGAGACAAGAATATACAATGGAGAATGGATAATCTCTTCAATAAATTGTGTTGGTAAAACTAGACAGCCACATGCAAGAGAATGAAGCCCTATCTTACACCATACACAAAAATTAACCCAAAATAGATTAAAGACTTGAACAGAAGACTTGAAACCTTAAAACTCCTAGAAGAAAACATAGGAGGTAAGCTCCTTGACATCAGTTGTGGTAATGACTTTTTGGATTTGACACTAAACAGAAAGGCAAAAAAGCAAAAATAAACAAGTAGGACTATATCAAACTAAAAGACTTCTGCACAGCACAGGAAACGATCAACAAAATGAAAAGGCAACCTATGGAATGGGAGAAAATATTTGCAAATTATGTATCTGATAAGGGGTAAATATCTAAAAAGTATTTAAACTCATACAACTCAGCAGAAAAAAGAAGCAAAAAACAATCTAGTTTAAAAATGGGCAGAATACCTGAATAGAGATTTTTCCAAAGAAGACATACGGAAAGCCAACAGGCACATGAAAAGATGCTCAACATCACTAATCATCAGGGAAATGCAAATCAAAACCATAATTAGATATCGCTTCATGCATGTTAGAATAGTTATTATCAAAAAGACAAGAAATAACAAGTGTTGGCAAGGATGTAGAGAAAAGGGAAACCTCGTACATTGTTGGTGGGAATGTAAATTGGTGCAGCCACTGTGGAAAACAGTACGGAGGCTCCTCAAAAAATAAAAATTAGAACTGCCATATGGTCTAGCAATTATATTTCTGGGTATTTATCTAACAGAAACAGAATCACTGTCTCCAAAAGATATCTGCAGCCCCATATAGATTGCAGCATTATTTCCAATAGCCAAGGCATGGAAACAAACTAAGTGTCCATGGATGAATGAATGGATAAAGAAAATATAGTGTATATACACAATGAGATATTATTCAGCCATAAAAATGAAGGGAATCCTGCCATTTGTGGCAACATGGATGGATCTGGAGGGTAAGTGAAATAAGACACTCAGAGAAAGACAAATACTTATAATATCACTTATATGTGGAATCTTAAAAAATAAGTTAAAATTAAAAAAACCAAACTCATGGATACAGAGAACAGATTTGTGATTACCAGAGCAGGTGTGTGTGTGGGGTAGGAGGGTGTGTGGGAAAATGGGAGAAATGAGTCAAGGTGGTGCAAAGGTACAAACTTCCAGTTGTAAGATAAATAAGTCCTGGGAGTATAATATACAGCATGGTGACTACAGTTAACAATACAGTATTGTATATTTAGAAGTTGCTAAGAGAGTAGATCTTAAAAGTTCTCATCACAAGGAAAATTTTGTTACTATGTGTTGTAATGGATGTTAACTAAACTCATGGTAATCATTTTGCAATATAAACAAGTATCAGGTAATTATATTGTATGATTAAAACTAATACAATGTTATATGTCATTTATATGTCGATAAAAAAAAATTCTGCGTAGAGCCCAAATGGCCAGGTCGTTATACTGCCATCTTGCTCAGTCAGTAGAAGTGGGCTGCCCTGGGAAGGGTCTAACCTCCACATAGGTGGTTCTCTGCAGCTGAGACAGAAGGAGCTGATAGCTAGAGGCTGTCTGCAGACCACATCTGAAAGGTACACTCAAGTATCTACCACAGTAACTTATATAAATGTTTCAGTATCGGGCACTTAGGATTAAGCTTGCTACCAGTAATATAAAAAAAAAAAAGAAAAAAATAATTTTGAAAAATCCAGTTTTAGAATAAACATTAAATAGATAAACTACCAAGTTCTAAAAGCAAAGTTCAAGGCAATGAAAAATATTTGGAGACCTCATCCTACTACTCCTATTATAGTATCTCCATTAATGTTGGCTAGTTCCAGAATTAGCTTAAGTTTTTCTGGTGATTAGTGTCATCTCTTGGTATAGCACACAAGAGTTTTAAAACATTAGGTTTTCTTTATCATTTTAAGAAAATATCACTTGTCAAATTGGTATAAATTATAGATGCATTGGTAACACATAATAATTAATTAAACCTCTTAAAGTTTGTTAAAATAGTTACAAAGGTAATGGAATATTTTTCTCTAAGCAATTTTAATCCAGTTAGGTTTTGGGAGTGTCAAGGAATCTAAGACAGAAGGTTATACCACCACCTTGTGATAAAATGACTGTAGAGCAAACAATTAAATTGTTCTGAAAAAATGCAAAAATGAAAATACTGATACCTAATACGGATACCTAATATCTAGGAGAAGAGAAATCTAAATACACAGAGCACTATAAATATTTTAGATGTAAAGGAAAATGTTCTGCTAGCTGTTGTCACTGGATTTCAGTACTTTGTTCATTTTTAAACTTCAGCAGTGTAAAGCTTGTGAGGTGAAATATTACATGCTTTTTAAAAAGTTGGGATCAGTTATGTTATAAGAGATTTTACTAACTCAATATTGCCATATAATATTTGAATTAATAGTTTATATGGGTCCCTAAAAGACAAATTAGAATTTTCAGTGCTTTTAAACTGATAAAGCATTTTATATCTGTTTTTACTACATTGTGTAGTATGGATTTCACCAGGATATTTCTGTAACAGAGCACAAAATACTTTCTTTACATATCACTTTTTTTTTTTACAATAAAATACAAAAGCATTCACCTGTTTATAATACATCACTTGCCCAAATCCTCAAAATCAGGGTGAAAGTGGTATTGAAGAGCCTGAATGAAACATTATTGTAATTTTATAATCTTGATTTTAAAATCTTGAGGTAAATGATGCAGTGCTGGAAATAAGTGATTTTAAGCATCTTTTAAGCAGAGCAGTTAAACTCAAAGACAACTAACTATCAATCAATAGTTTTTAAACTTGTTTAACAGTAAGAATCATAAGGGACATTTGTTCAAAGTACAGTTTACTAGGCCCCAATTCCAGACCCTCGGAATTAGAATCTTCAGGTTAGGACTCTGCAAAAATTATTTATGGAAAAATGTACCCCCTGGAGATTACTGTCCTGCTAACTCAGGAAACATAGCTCTAATTCAACTATAAAACCTAACATAAGACACAGTATTAAAAGACCAGATAAATAAGAATCCTTGTTAATATAAGTGTTGGTTTTCTTATCTGCAAAGAGTGTAGCAGTGATTGTATTCAAGTAATGATAGGACAGTAAGCACTGACTCACTGTACGTAAAACACCTTGCACAGTGCCTGGCACAAAATAAGGCCTTAGATAATGTTAGCTGTGATAACTGCATATCATCATTATCAGAGTGACTTCAATTCTTAGAATTTATATATCATTTAAGAAAAATTCGTTTGCAATAGAAATCTAATTTCTACAGTTATTAAAGCTGTAGAGAAATTAAACTATGAAACAAAAATAAGCCGTTCTCATGAGTTATATTTGTTTTTATAAATCTTGAAATTACACTTTTTGCAAGTTTTTTTTTTTTTTAACTTCAAAGAGTTATACCACCACCTTGTGGCAAAATGACTGTAGAGAAAACAACCATTTACCAGCTTGTTCCTTAGTCATCACGGAGAAAATAATTATTTATTCAAGTAAGGAAACAAAACGTAATTGTACAAATATCGGCCGATAAATGTAAATGTGTGAATGAATAAGTGAACAAATAAGCAAACCAATCCCTAAACAAAAAAGTAAAATTGAGAAATGCGGCTCTCACTTGAAAATTGCAAATCTTTCAGAGGCAGGAATCTGCCAACTTACTGTCTTGCCAGGTGTTCAAGTTGCCCTGGGTCTGCGAAGCCAAGTGAAGAGCCGCAGTTCAAGCTTTGAAAAGGCAGCGGTGTCAGGGCATTGGGTATCAGGTCCCGGTTAGAGGCAACTCCCACGACATCTCAGACAGCTCACTGTAGGTAGGACAGTAGGCAGGTGTGTCAGTCAAGTGATGCTTGCCGTAACACGTTTGCAGATAGATACGTTATACACAGAATGGGCATCCCTGAAATCCTAAGTGTGTTGTTCAAATCCTCTTAGAAAATTATTTCGGATGAATTTTACGTGGAATCCCATCTTCCTACCTCCCGTTCCCATCTTGACCATTTTCAAAATGATGGCATAACTGATTTAGAAGGTCAGCACAGCTTTCATGAAAATGTTAGGCTATTTCAGTTTTGTTGTTTGAAATGAATGTTCAAAAATCAAACATTTATCTAATCTACCTCAAATGTGAAACGTGTCAATATTTATTTCTCTTCTGACAATTTGTATCAGCTCAAATGTAGATTTTACTGCTTATCCACTTTTTGTGACCAGATGAGATTAATTTTAAAAAGCCATTTGGTGTAAAATAAGCAATTGATTGTAAGCTCCTCAGCATTTTCCTATTTTTTTCTTTAATGAAACGTCTCTGAATTCACCTGGACATTTCCTACTTAATTCTTACCCACTGGTATCCAATTATCACTCTATTAACATATACACCCAATAATAGCTTCCTTAATTTACTTCACCATGCTAATAATTAGCAGGAGATTACCCATGAATGTAGGGATGCGGAAGGGAACATTTACTAATATATATTTCTGAATTTAGAGAACTATGATAGTCCATAGACTAACATAATCAGAAAAAAGTTTCCCGTTTAAAAAAAAATGCAGGGGTGGGATAGGGAGGGTGGGAGGGAGGGAGACACAAGAGGGAAGAGATATGGGAACATATGTATAACTGATTCACTTTGTTATAAAGCAGAAACTAACACACCATTGTAAAGCAATTATACCCCAATAAAGATGTTAAAAAAAAACGCATCTTAAAAAACAAAATGCAGGAAGATGAAACCTAATAAGAACATGAAAAAGCAACTACTGTATAGCACAGGGAACTATATTCAATATCTTGTAATAACCTATAATGGAAAAGAATCTGAAAAAGAATATATATATTATAGAATATATATATAACTTAATCTTAATATATGCATATATAAAACTAAATCACTCTCCTGTATACCTGAAACTAGCACAACATTGTTAATTAACTATACTTCAGTAAAAAATCAAATCAAATTAAAGTATATTACAAATACTGGGAAAAAAAAGACAAGGCTTCAACAAAGCTTACTTATTACTCAATAACAATTAAAAATTTTCCAAATATAATGCACCAAGTCATCCACATATATTGATCAAATTGAACCTTATAAATGTGGTCTTTAATGAGCATCTCAGATAAGGAGAAGAAAAAAATATACTATGGGAACAATTCACTGCCTAAGTAGCAAATGTGAGGAGACTTCAGAGATGGGAGAGATGACTTCTGAGAGCAGTACCACTCCCCTGCTACTAACTCTTCTCTCCTTGCTAATCACTACTAACACAGTGTGACCCTTCTCACCGTCTAGAAACTTCCTCTTTTTTGGCTACCTTGACAGCCTCTTACCTGGTTACTGAAGTAGGGAAGAAAAAGAGCTGTTTCCTCTACCCTTCTAAGTTCTTGACAGAGACCCCTCTAACAAAAGACAGATGGACAAGAGAAAAAGATACAAATTCGTTTATTGTAAGTTTCACGTGACACTGGAAACTTCATTAGAAAAATGAAGACCTGAAGAAGTGGTTAAACCTGGGAGTGTTTCTGTTTGGTTGGAAGAAGACTGGAAAGTCATGGAAAATATGATAGGACAAAAAGGGGTATGAGTTTAATGCGGTAAATTAGGGGAAACAGCAAAGCCTTTTCAGTCTAATTCCTCTTGACATCTTGGAGATGGGGATGAACATTTTCTCTGGGTAAAGAAAAGGCACCCCTCACATAAGGGTCTTACGATCTCCTTCAGGGGAAGGTCAGAGAGTCCTTTTTACATATGCTCTTTCTCAAATTCCTTCAGCTTAAAATATTCAGTATGCCACGGTGTCATATTTTGGGTTAGTGTGTCCTGAACCCCAATCAACAGATTCACACAATTAGTTTCATAACAAAATGGAATTTAATTGGCAGCTCTAATTTCCAGAAGTAAGTTGTTCTGCAGACTTCTTCAAAGACACTGAGAATGTAATTTGAAATGAGATCTAAAGGGTGATTATTAGGTGGGCAAAGGGAAAAGCCTAGGCAAATATTGTGTGGCAACGTGGAAACAAGGGTGATTTGAGAAACTGCAAAGTAAGCATGGCTGCAGCAGAGAGAAGGAGGGAAGAGTGATGAGAGAAGAGGCGAGGCAAGGGCCCAGTCACATCAGCCTTTGTAGGATCTATCCTAAAAGCAATGGAAGCTCTATTTTTAGTAGATTTTGTTGTTGTTGTTGTTTTTAATTAGTCATCAATATTATACACATCAGTGTATACATGTCAATCCCAATCGCCCAATTCATCACACCACCACCACCACCCCGCCGGTTTTGTTTGTTTTTAAGGAACCTCCATATTGTTCTCCACAGTGGCTATACCAACTTACATTCCCACCAACAGTGTACAAGGGTTCCCTTTTCTCCACACCCTCTCCAGCATTAATTGTTTTTAGAGCTACCGTAAGTTCTAGCAATCCTACTCCCAGGCATATATCCACAGAAGACCATAATTTGAAAAAGATACATGCACCCGAATGTTCGTTGCAGCACTATTTACCATAGCCAGGAAATGGAAGCAACCTAAATGTCCATCAACAGATGAATGGATAAAAAAGACACGATGTGTGTGTGTGTGTGTGTGTGTGTGTGTGTGTGTATACATATATACATAATGGAATATTATTCAGGCATAAAAAAGAATGACAAAAAATAGTAACATTTGCAACATGATGGACCTAGAGATTGTCATACTGAGTGAAGTAAGTCAGAGAAAGACAAATATTATATAATATTGCTTATATGTGGAATCAAAAATCATGGTCGACTGCACCAGCGGGAGAGAGCTGTGACGGAGGAAAAGTTTCCACACACTGGGAAGCCCCTTCATGGGCGGAGACTGCGGGTGGCGGAGCGGGGAAGCTTCGGAGCCGCGGAGAAGAGCGCAGCAACAGGGGTGCGGAGGGCAAAGCGGAGAGATTCCCACACAGAGGATCGGTCCCGACCGGCACTCGCCAGGCCGAGAGGCTTGTCTGCTCATCCGCCGGAGCGGGCGGGGGCTGGGAGCTGAGGCTCGGGCTTCGGTCAGATCGAAGGGAGAGGACTGGGGTTGGCAGCGTGAACACAGCCTGCAGGGGTTAGTGCACCACGGCTAGCCGGGAGGGAGTCCGGGGAAAAGTCTGGACCTGCCAAAGAGACAAGAGACTTTTTCTTCCCTCTTTGTTTCCTGGTGTGTGAGGAGAGGGGATTAAGAGCGCTGCTTTAAAGGAGCTCCAGAGATGGGCGTGAGCCGCGGCTAAAAGCGCGGACCCCAGAGACGGGCATGAGATGCTAAGGCTGCTGCTGCCGCCAAGAAGCCTGTGTGCGAGCACAGGTCACTCTCCACACGCCCCTCAAGGGAGCCTGTGCAGCCCGCCACTGCCATGGTCCCGGGATCCAGGGAAAACTTCCCCGGGAGAACGCACGGCGCGCCTCAGGCTGGTGCAACGTCACAATGGCCTCTGTCGCCGCAGGCTCGCCCCACACTCCGTGCCCCTCCCTCCACCCAGCCTGAGTGAGCCAGAGTCCCGGAATCAGCAGCTCCTTTAACCCCGTCCTGTCTGAGTGAAGAACAGACGCCCTCCGGGGACCTACACACAGAGGTGGGGCCAAATCCAAAGCTGAGCCTCGGGAGCTGTGCTAACAAAGAAGAGAAAGGGAAATCTCTCCCAGCAGCCTCAGGAGCAGCGGATTAAAGCTCCACAATCAGCTTGATGTACCCTGCATCTATGGAATACCTGAAAAGACAACGAATCATCCCAAATTGAGGAGGTGGACTTTGAGAGCAAGATTTATTATTTTTTCCCCTTTTCCTCTTTTTGTGAGTGTGTATGTGTATGCTTCTCTGTGAGATTTTCTCTGTATAGCTTTGCTTCCACCATTTGTCCTAGGGTTCTATCCATCCGTTTTTTTATTTTCTTTTTTAAAAAATGAAAAATTTTTTTTCTTAATATTTTTTATTTTAATAAATTTATTTTATTTTAGCTTTATTTTATTTTATCTTCTTTCCTTCTTTCCTTCTTTCCTCCCTCCCTCCTTTCTTTCTTTCTTTTTCTTTCTTTCTTTCTTCTTTTTCTCCCTTTTATTCTGAGCCATGTGGATAAAAGGCTCTTGGAGCTGCAGCCAGGAGTCAGTGCTGGGCCTCTGAGGTGGGAGAACCAATTTCAGGACACTGGTCCACAAGACACCTCCCAGCTCCACATAATATCAAATGGCGAAAATCTCCCAGAAATCTCCATCTCAACACCAGCACCCAGCTCCACTCAACGACCAGCAAGCTACAGTGCTAGACACCCTATGCCAAACAACTAGCAAGACAGGAACACAACCACACCCATTAGCAGAGAGGCTGCCTAAAATCATAATAAGTCCACAGACACCCCAAAACACACCACCAGACGTGGACCTGCCCACCAGAAAGACAAGATCCAGCCTCATCCACCAGAGCACAGGCACTAGTTCCCTCCACCAGGAAGCCTACACAACCCACTGAACCAACTTTAGCCACTGTGGACAGACACCAAAAATAACAGGAACTATGAACCTGCAGCCTGCAAAAAGGAGACCCCAAACACAGTAAGATAAGCAAAATAAGAAGACAGAAAAACACACAGCAGATGAAGGAGCAAGATAAAAACCCACCAGACCTAACAAACAAAGAGGAAATAGGCAGTCTACCTGAAAAAGAATTCAGAATAATTATAGTAAAGATGATCCAAAACCTTGGAAATAGAATAGACAAAAGGCAAGAAACATTTAACAAGGACCTAGAAGAACTAAAGATGAAACAAGCAATGATGAACAACACAATAAATGAAATTAAAAATACTCTAGAAGGGATCAATAGCAGAATAACTGAGGCAGAAGAACGGATAAGTGACCTGGAAGATAAAATAGTGGAAATAACTACTTCAGAGCAGAATAAAGAAAAAAGAATGAAAAGAGCTGAGAACAGTCTCAGAGACCTCTGGGACAACATTAAATGCACCGACATTCGACTTATAGGGGTTTCAGAAGAAGAAGAGAAAAAGAAAGGGACTGAGAAAATATTTGAAGAGATTATAGTTGAAAACTTCCCTAATATGGGAAAGGAAATAGTTAATCAAGTCCAGGAAGCACAGAGAGTCCCATACAGGATAAATCCAAGGAGACATACACCAAGACACATATTAATCACACTGTCAAAAATTAAATACAAAGAAAACATATTAAAAGCCTAATGGGAAAAACAACAAATAACACACAAGGGAATCCCCATAAGATTAACAGCTGATCTTTCAGCAGAAACCCTACAAGCCAGAAGGGACTGGCAGGACATACTTAAAGTGATGAAGGAGAAAAACCTGCAACCAAGATTACTCTACCCAGCAAGGATCTCATTCAGATTTGATGGAGAAATTAAAAACTTTACAGACAAATAAAAGCTGAGAGAGTTCAGCACCACAAAACCAGCTTTACAACAAATGCTAAAGGAACTTCTCTAGGCAAGAAATACAAGAGATGGAATAGAGCTACAATAACGAACCCAAAACAATTAAGAAAATGGGAATAGGAACATACATATCGATAATTACCTTAAATGTAAATGGACTAAATGCTCCCACCAAAAGACACAGATTGGCTGAATGGATGGATACAAAAACAAGACCCATATATATGCTGTCTACAAGAGACCCACTTCAGACCTAGAGGCACATACAGACTGAAAGTAAGGGGATGGAAAAAGATATTCCATGCAAATGGAAACCAAAAGAAAGCTGGAGTAGCAATTCTCATATCAGACAAAATAGACAAAATAGACTTTAAAATAAAGACTATTAGAAGAGACAAATAAGGACACTACATAACAATCAAGGGATCAGTCCAAGAAGAAGATATAACAATTGTAAATATTTATGCACCCAACATAGGGGCACCTCAATACATAGGCCAATACTAACAGCCACAAAAGGGTAAATCAACAGTAACACATTCAGAGTAGGGGACTTTAACACCCCACTTTCTCCAATGGACAGATCATCCAAAATGAAAATAAATAAGGAAACACAAGCTTTAAATGATACATTAAACACGATGGACTTAATTGATATTTATAGGACTTTCCATCCAAAAACAACAGAATACACATTTTTCTCAAGTGCTCATGGAACATTCTCCAGGATAGATCATATCTTGGGTCACAAATCAAGCCTTGGTAAATTTAAGAAAATTGAAATTGTATCAAGTATCTTTTCCGACCACAACACCATGAGACTAGATATCAATTACAGGAAAAGATCTGTAAAAAATACAAACACTTGGAGGCTAAACAATACACTACTTAATAACGAAGTGATCACTGAAGAAATCAAAGAGGAAATCAAAAAATACCTAGAAACAAGTGACAATGGAGACACGATGACCCAAAACCTATGGGATGCAGCAAAAGCAGTTCTAAGAGGGAAGTTTACAGCAATACACTCCTACCTTAAGAAACAGGAAATATCCTGAATAAACCACCTAACCTTGCACCTAAAGCAATTAGAGAAAGAAGAACAAAAAAAAAAAAACCCGAAGTTATCAGAAGGAAAGAAATCATAAAAATCAGATCAGAAATAAATGAAAAAGAAATGAAGGAAATGATAGCAAAGATCAATGAAACTAAAAGCTGGTTCTTTGAGAAGATAAACAAAATTGATAAACCATTAGCCAAACTCATCAAGAAAAAAAGGGAGAAGACTCAAATAAATAGAATTAGAAATGAAAAAGGAGAAGTATCAACTGACACTGCAGAAATACAAAAAATCATGAGACATTACTACAAGCAACTCTATGCCAATAAAATGGACAACCTGGAAGAAATGGACAAATTCTTAGAAATGCACAACCTGCCAAGACTGAACCAAGAAGAAATAGAAAATATGAACAGACCAATCACAAGCACTGAAATTGAAACTGTGATTAAAAATCTTGCAACAAACAAAAGCCCAGGACCAGACGGCTTCACAGGCGAATTCTATCAAACATTTAGAGAAAAGCTAACACCTATCCTTCTCAAACTCTTCCAAAATATAGCAAAGGGAGGAACACTCCCAAACTCATTCTATGAGGCCACCATCACCCTGATACCAAAACCAGACAAGGATGTCACAAAGAAAGAAAACTACAGGCCAATATCACTGATGAACATAGACGCAAAAATCCGCAACAAAATACTAGCAAACAGAATCCAACAGCACATTAAAAGGATCAAACACCATGATCAAGTGGGGTTTATTCCAGGAATGCAAGGATTCTTCAATATATGCAAATCAATCAATGTGATACACCATCTTAACAAATTGAAGGAGGAAAACCATATGATCATCTCAATAGATGCAGAGAAAGCTTTCGACAAAATTCAACACCCATTTATGATAAAAACCCTGCAGAAAGTAGGGATAGAGGGAGCTTTCCTCAACATAATAAAGGCCATATATGACAAACCCACAGCCAACATCGTCCTCAATGGTGAAAAACTGAAAGCATTTCCACTAAGATGAGGAACATGACAAGGTTGCCCACTCTCACCACTCTTATTCAACATAGTTTTGGAAGTTTTAGCCTCAGCAATCAGAGAAGAAAAGGAAATAAAAGGAATCCAAATCGGAAAAGAAGAAGTAAAGCTGTCACTGTTTGCAGATGACGTGATACTATACATAGAGAATCCTAAAGATGCTACCAGAAAACTACTAGAGCTAATCAATGAATTTGGTAAAGTAGCAGGATACAAAATTAATGCACAGAAATCTCTTGCATTCCTATACACTAATGATGAAAAATCTGAAAGTGAAATCAAGAAAACACTGCCATTTTCCAATGCAACAAAAAGAATAAAATATCTAGGAATAAACCTACCTAAGGAGACCGAGGACCTGTATGCAGAAAATTATAAGACACTGATGAAAGAAATTAAAGATGATACAAATAGATGGAGAGATATACCATGTTCTTGGATTGGAAGAATTAACATTGTGAAAATGACTCTACTACCCAAAGCAATCTACAGATTCAATGCAATCCCTATCAAACTACCACTGGCCTTTTTCACAGAACTAGAACAAAAAATTTCACAATTTGTATGGAAACACAAAAGTCCCCAAATAGCCAAAGCAATCTTGAGAATGAAAAATGGAGCTGGAGGAATCAGGCTCCCTGGCTTCAGACTATACTACAAAGCTACAGTAATCAAGACTGTATGGTACTGGCACAAAAACAGAAAGATAGATCAATGGAACAGGATAGAAAGCCCAAAGATAAATCCACGCACATATGGTCACTTTATATTTGATAAAGGAGGCAGGAATGTACAGTGGAGAAAGGAGACCCTCTTCAATAAGTGGTGCTGGGAAAACTGGACAGGTACATGTAAAATTATGAGATTAGATCACTCCCTAACACCATACACAAAACTGAGCTCAAAGTGGATTAAAGACCTAAATGTAAGGCCAGAAACTATCAAACTCTTAGAGGAAAACATAGGCAGAACACTCGATGACATAAATCACAGCAAGATCCTTTTTGACCCACCTCCTAGAGAAATGGAAATAAAAACAAAAATAAACAAATGGGACCTAATGAAACTTCAAAGCTTTTGCACAGCAAAGGAAACCATAAACAAGACTAAAAGACAACCCTTAGAATGGGAGAAAAAGGATTAATCTCCAAAATTTATAAGCAGCTCATGCAGCTCAATAACAAAAAAACAACCTAATCCAAAAATGGGCAGACCTAAATAGAGATTTCTCCAAAGAAGATATACAGACTGCCAACAAACACATGAAAGAATGCTCAACATCATTTATCATTAGGGAAATGCAAATCAAAACTACAATGAGATATCATTTCACACCAGTCAGATTGGCCATCATCAAAAAATCTACAAACAATAAATGCTGGAGAGGGTGTGGAGAAAAGGGAACACTCTTGCACTGCTGGTGGGAATGTGAATTGGTACAGCCACTATGCAGAACAGTATGGAGGTTCCTTAAAAAACTACAAATAGAACTACCATAGGACCCAGCAATCCCACTACTGGGCATATACCCTGAGAAAACCATAATTCAAAAAGAGTCATGTACCAAAATGTTCATTGCAGCTCTATTTACAATAGCCCAGAGATGGAAACAACCTAAGTGTCCATCATCGGATGAATGGATAAAGAAGATGTGGCACATATACACAATGGAATATTACTCAGCCATAAAAAGAAACGAAATTGAGCTATTTGTAATGGGGTGGATGGAGCTAGAGTCTGTCATACAGAATGAAGTAAGTCAGAAAGAGAAAAACAAATACCGTATGCTAACACATATATATGGAATTTAAGAAAAAAAATGTCATGGAGAACCTAGGGGTAAGACAGGAATAAAGACACAGACCTACTAGAGAATGGATTTGAGGATATGGGGAGGGGGAAGGGTAAGCTGTGACAAAGTGAGAGAGTGGCATGGACATATATACACTACCAAACGTAAAATAGATAGCTAGTGGGAAGGAGCCGCATAGCACAGGGTGATCAGCTCGGTGCTTTGTGACTACCTAGAGGGGTGGGATAGGGAGGGTGGGAGCGAAGAGATTTGGGAACATATATATATGTATAGTTGATTCACTTTGTTATAAAGCAGAAGTTAACACACCATTGTAAAGCAATTATACTCCAATAAAAATGTAAAAAAAGAAAAAAATCATTGTCCAAACAGAAGGAGAGCCACAGATGTAGAAAACAATCTTATGGTTACCAGTGAGGATGGGAGGGAGGGATAAACTTGGAGATTGGGATTGACATATACACACTACTATATATAAAATAGATAGCTAATAAGGACCTACTGTATAGCACAGGGAACTCTACTCAGAACTCTGTAATGACCTATATGGGAAAAGGATCTAAAAAAGAGCAGATATATATATATATAATTCATTTTGTTATATAGCAGAAACTGACACAACATTGTAAATCAACTACACTCTAATGAAAAATTTTTTTTAAAAAAGCAGTGGAAAAACATTGAATCTTAAAGCTAGGGAGGAAATGATGATATTTCCCTTCTAGGTAAAAGTTTTCTTTCAGAGAGTTCCTTCTTGCCTAGTGACCATGACGTGCAGCCCATCTCCAGTTGTCCTTCCTCCAGAGTTCATTGCTCAGGTGTGGGCACGTGACTAATGGGCAGCAGATCCAAAGGTGACAGGTAACCAGTGAACTCGATGGACAGGCTCATTAAGATTAGCTAGACCAAACCGATCCACTTTCCAAGGAATTTGAACTAATACATAAAAGTAATATTCCAGTTATCAGAAGCTGTCATGTGGTTGAGGATCTATCCCAAGAAGCCATGAATTAGCTGGTGATATTCATAAAGTTATTCTAGATTTTGACTTGGAAATAAAATTAGGTAATTTTACAATTTTAAAGTCATCTGTAGGGGGCCTCTTAAATTTACCAGCACATGTGCTACATTTTTATTCAATATCTGAAGTCACAGATTGTTGTCTGATTCAATATGAGTTTATTTACTTCTACTTAATGAGGTTTGTATTTTTTTTCTTCCCCCCACACACTGACAAACCTCCTACTCTATTAAATAAATGTGAATTTCATGAACACAGTGAAGGATTTGTGTGTGTCTGTGCACACGCATCTCAGTGTCACTTTTGAGCTGATCTCAATTATTTTGGAAGCGCACTTTTTGGTCCTCTGAACACCTCATTTCTAATGTGTGGAGGGAGGGTGTTTCCCACCACCAAGAAGTTTTCTGGACGCCAACTGGGTGTCCTACAGTTCAACTCAATTCTAACACTACATACTTGGAAACAGCATCAGATTCCACAGGTTATGGGCTCAGTCCTACCAGACCACATGGCCCTCCACTGCCACCCACCTCCTTACAAACACACACACACACACACACACTTCAGATGTGAATCGCAAGTCCAGGTTATCACCTGTGCTTCTGACTGATTGACTATATAGATCAGCAATTCCAGCGACTCTCCTTGGTTTGGGGTAAATTTGCTTGAGTGGCTCACAGAGCTCAGAGAAACATTTACTTAACTGATTGCTGGTTTATTATAAAAGAATATGACTCAGAAGTAGGCAGATAAAAGAGATGCCTAGGGTAAGGTATGAGAAAGGGCATGGAGCTTCCTTGCCCTCTTTGGGTGTGACTTCCCAAATCTCCACTTGTTCACCAACGCAGAAGCTCTTGGAACCCCTCTTTTTGAGTTTTTATGGAGGCTCCCTGAAAGGCATGACTGATTACAACACTGATGGCTGAACTCAGTCTCCAGCCCTGTCCTCTCCCCTGAGGCTGGAGGTTCAGGGGTGGGGAGGAAAGCGAAAGTTCCAATATTCTAATCAAATCTTTGACTCAGCTAGCAACCAGCCCCCATCCTTAGGTTCTTTCCAAAAGTCACCTCATTAACGTAAAAACACTTTTGTTGTCCTTATAACTTAGGAAATTCCAAGACTTTTAGGAGATTTGTGGCAGGAACAGGGTTTGAAGACTGAATATATACTTTTTATTGTAAATTGCAACATCACACTCACCAAAATAGCTTTCATCATTATAGATTGTGAACTCTATCAGGAAGGACAACTTGATTTAGTCAATTAAGTTTTTGGTGCTGTAGTTTACAGAAAAAATATAACCCTGAATTGTGGTGCTAATGTCACCTGGTTCAATTTTCTCTATCAGCTGACCTCAACTTCGTAATCCCATACCTTATACACAGTTTTGTTAACTCCAAGAGTTTGCTCTTGTAACAGGCCCTCACAAACAGTAAAGTATTGAGGACGTCAGTGAAAAGAAAAATTCCGTTGAGATAATTTTTAAGTGCCTGACACCTCTGCCTCCTAGTTATCCTAGTTCCTTCACATAAATTGTGTTCAAGTGAGAGAATGTAATTTTATTTATTATTTTTTAAAATATTTATTTATTTATTGGGCTGTGCCAGGTCTTAGTTGTGGCATGAGGGATCTTTTAGTTGTGGCATGTGAACTCTTAGTTTTGGCATGTGGTATCTAATTCCCTGACTAGGGATCAAACCTGGGTCCCCTGCATTGAGAGCACAGAGTCTTAGCCACTGGACACCCGGGAAGTCCCAAGAGAAAGTAATTTTAATAATAAAGCACAAAATTGGGTGTGTGTTAGCAAGCTGGGGAAAAAACAAATTCCCTAAGTAGCAACCAGGAGGATTCCCTCCAAACAGGACAGAGGAAGACTATGCTTGGGAATTTGAGCAGCCCCAGAGGAAAGCTCTAAATACATCAACATCGGGATTTCCACAAGGAAATGTCCCCGCCAGATCACTCTACATAAAGATCATGGTTTAAAAAATTCATCTGCTCTCAGAGTTTCCATTTGGTTTTCTAATGTACCACTCTTAAATATGAGCAAACACGCAAGCAACAAAACAGGTAGAAAAAAAAAGAAAAAGAAAATGTGAATTAAGTGGAGAGAAGAAAAACATTATTAAAATATCATAAGTATCCTCAGAGCCATGAGATATTGCATTCATAAACTAAACTGAATGCTTTGAAAAAGTAACATTCAAAGAACTAGTAGAGACATTTTGAAAATTGAAACTATTAGAGCAGAAAAGAAAAAAATTCACAAGATTTGGAATATAAAGTCAACAATTCTCGCATAAAGTAAGGTAAAGAAGCAAATAAATAGGAAACAGTGAGGGGGAAAAAGAAAGGAAACAGTCCAAGGGATCTGATAGAAATTTCCAAAAAGAGAAAAAAAGTCCGTAGAAAGGATAAAGTCATGAATAAAATATTTTTCAAAAGATTAGCAGATCTGGAGAATATAAATTTGCACTCAAAAGGGATTCACACACAGAGTGCCTAACATAATGGAAGGAAACAGAGCCCATCAAAGTATATACCTGCGAATCAGAGGAATATTGACAAGGTGAGAGAGAAAGAGAGAGAGAGAGACAACTAGGTTTCAAAGAAAAGATAAGAATTTGAATGATTTCAGTCACATTTGGGCCTAGAAGACAGCAGAGAAATACCTTCAAAATTTTGTGAGACACCAATTTCCAATCTAGTGTTCTATACTTTGCCAAGCTATTAAGTAGAAAGATGATAGAATAAGGGAATATTCACATATGCAAATTCTCAAAAAATGTTTCACATGCATCCCTTTATTAGGAATATGCTGGAAGATATACTCCACCCAAACAGGAAGTAAACAAACAAACAAACACTCCTTTCTTCCCCAACAGGAGATGGAACCCAGGAAATAGGAGATCCTACAATGAAGGGAATTAAAATGATACTGAAGTGTGTCCAGGACCAAAGGTGGGCACAGAGAGGATCGAGTCCAGATTTTAGCAGTTCAGAAGTTTCCAGGAAAGTTATTTTTTAGTAAGAAGAGAAAATTCGGAGAAGACCTAACGTGTTTGGATATAATAAGAAGTTTATTATATAAGAGAAAGAGCCTTTGGGGGTGAATTAGTGAAGAGTACATAAGAAAATATTAGCTCAAAGTTAAACAAAATGTACAAGAAAAAGTGATCATAGTATACGGGATTCAGTCCTAAAAAACGAAACCAAAATTTCACTCTTACCAAGTTGAAAGGATGTGTGTGCATATGTGTGTGTGTGTGTGTGTGTCTGTGTGTAGTGGGGGGTGAGAAGGGATTTTGAAAAGATATAAATCCTCATCTTCCAAAAATGGGAAGTCAAAAGGTAATTTCAATGAGAAAATACAAGAAGTAGAAACATGGTTAAACATGTTACATGGAGATGCAGAGGTAAATACCAAAAGATCAAGTTGAAAAATTCAAAGCGGTTGCCACTTGGAAACAGGAAGTGGGATGGTAGAAGCTTAATAGAGTCATTAGAAACTTCAAGCTTTGGGCCAGCCTTTCCATAAATAACAACCTCAAATAAAGGGAGGAAAGTAAAAGGAAGTGAAAAAATAATAAAATCTGGAAGAATATAATGAAAAACGATTCTGTGCCTTTCTCTATGGCTTGAATATGTAGCAATGAAGGTATATCATATTTATAATAAAAAGACTTATTTTAAAAATTAAGTATATACATAAATAAACAAGTAATGCACAAACACACTGGCCTAGCCAGCCTATGGTATAGTGAACACATCATTATTAGCAGCTTTTGGAAACAAAACCTTACTGTTCCTTTAGTTTTATCATTATGAGATTAACATTTTAAAAGGAAAAGAAGCATAAAGATATAGAAATTTTCTCCCACCGCTGTAAATACTACTCTTCTCTCGTTGCCTTTCATGTGACAGTAACATGTTCTCCAATGATTACAGTGATTTGTGTACTTGAATAGTACTTTTACTTACTTGCCTGATTCTGCTCATGATACTTCTTCTAAAAATTAGACTAGTTTTCTGATATGGGGGGAATTTTCAATTCTCTAAATTTCACTGTTTTAGGTGTATTAAGTATCAGAAAGTTATAGTCTTCCTATCTTAATACAGACATAGACTTTGGTATATGACAAGACAGGTTTAAATACTAGCTCTGCTGTTCAATAGCTGTGTAACTGCTCAGCTTATATTGTATTTCTGAGTTTCAATTTCCTCATTTAAAAAATGGCAACTATAATGCCTACATTGCAGGTGTGTCATAAAACTTATAAATAATTTGTGTAACATAGTAGGTGCTCAATAAATGATTACTTTTGCTATTAATTTAGGTTCGCTAGGAAAGGGAAAAAATGCATCTTATATCCGAATTTTCTAAAACATGATGTCTCAAATTGATAGAGACCGTGATTTTTTTGACATAAAATACAATGGAATAGCACTGGGGTGTTCTTCATGAACTGCAAACAGCCTGTTTTCTGTTTTCCACAGGAACTGCTTTACGGATGCTTTTAGGACAGCCTGAGTGGCATATTGGTGGTACTAACGGTACAAAATATTGATTTTGGTTTATATTAAATGCAATTTTATTTAAACAGGGGCCCCCCTCCCCCCACCCCTCCCCCCCCACTCCGAATACACTCTCTGCATAAAGACAAAAGTCTCCACAAAATACTGAGAGGTAGAAGTAGGGAAGGGTGCATTTGTATAGGATGTTGACATTTTTTATCTATATAACTACGTATAAGTGAATAGAAAACTAAAACACTTTAAATCTAGATTTTGCTATTAAGGACAAATGATGAAAGCAGAAAGCTGAAGACCCAAAGCTGTCAGAAAAATCTGACAAAGCCACGTTAGTCATTTAAGAAATAAATCATAAATAGATCACAACAGAAAAGCTGTCGTCTCTGAGGGACTGCTGAACATACACTTTGTGCATCTTCTCCATTAGCAGGATTGGCACTGATGAAAGAGCTCTTGGTGCACTCAGTATAATCATGCAGTATTGATCCCACATCTTTAAACCAAAGCTGTAGGACTCCAGCAGAGGGCATGATTCACAAATGCTGCAGAGGGGGAGGCGTTATCTATTTATTCTATCTATCTATCTATCTATCTCTCTATCCATCCATCTATCTGGAGATGGATCTGAAATTTCCAATTTCTCTCAACCTCAGATTGCTTTCCTTTTGTAGTGGGCTCCATTCAGGGAGTTAGTAATGAAAGCTAATATACTTCATGTTTTTTACCCTAGAAAATGGCAATGAGGGCTTCCCTGGTGGCGCAGTGGTTGAGAGTCCGCCTGCCGATGCAGGGGACACGGGTTCGTGTCCCGGTCCAGGAAGATCCCACATGCCGCAGAGCGGCTGGGCCCGTGAGCCATGGCCACTGAGCCTGCGCGTCTGGAGCCCGTGCTCTGCGACGGGAGAGGCCACAACAGTGAGAGGCCCGCGTACCGCAAAAAACAAAGCAAACAAACAAACGAAAATGGTAATGAGAAACAGGAAGCTGGTTTTCTAGAGAGAGATTAATTTTTGAATAAAATATTTACTGAAAAATGATTCTTTTTGGCAAATTGCATTTTTCTTTAAAATGCTTGACTATGTTTCTTTCTTTATGGATATGAGCTGCCTTATTGAGTCCAGAATCTGAAGGAGGGGGAAAAAACATATTTTTTAATGCCAAGTTGACAGCCTATCTTAGGAAGGAAAGGTGACTACAGTTGAGAAAGCACCCAGAGCTTGATAAGAGTTCTTAATAATGAATTCTAAACAGCACATGTATGCACACATACATAAACCCCACCACTGAATAATAATTAGCTTTTCTTCTCAGGCGAGTGTCTTAAAATCTATATGTTGTAATTTAAAAATATTCCTGAGGTCAAAAATATTCAGGGAATATGAGGAAACTGGTAGAGGAGCTGAGGGACGAATCTCCATCATCAGGATTTCTCCGCCTACTCAAAATGTCCTGACCTCAGAGCAGCTTCCATACAACGTTCCTCTGTGGGTGGGGTCACCCCACCCCACCGCCGACACCTTGTCCAAGTCAGGCTAAACTTTATGATGACTGGAAGAAAAAAATCCCCAATAGCTCTCTCTCACCTTCTGACTCAAGATCCCAACATTTGATCTCGATGTTTCTGAAAACGATGGGTTTTGAGTTTTTAGCTTTAGCTGGTATTTGGCCCTCAGCCCTGAATCTGTCCTGTTGCACATAGGAGATTTCAGACATTATCTCAGATTGGGTAACATATAACACATTGAAGGCAAAGTGATAGTTTTAGTAGTGACTTTTGATAATGTTGATGATGGTAATGAAAAACAACACTGTGCAAATAGAACAAAGAACA
Organism: Delphinapterus leucas; assembly: GCF_059928025.1. NCBI lineage: Eukaryota > Metazoa > Chordata > Mammalia > Artiodactyla > Monodontidae > Delphinapterus > Delphinapterus leucas. The sequence continues at coordinate 80,128,892 of NC_143137.1, read as the reverse complement.
ATAGAGAACATGGAAAACAAATACGAATAGAAAGGGCAATAGGCTGTTTCAACTGAGGTCCTGGACCCCAATGAAAAAAATAAAATATCCATCTCAATTACATATCTAAATGTATGTAGGTCCTGGGATTTTTCTTCTTCCTTGGGAGCAGACACACTTTCATTTTCCATTTTATGAGAGTACCAAAGAATTGCAGAGGCAGTGGCTCGGCATTCCTTTGAAGTATTTACTAAGGAGGCATTTCAAGCTCTACTAAATGTCTGCTGCACTATCATTAAAAGCCAGTATTAAAATTCAGGGACCAAAAGCATGTTTACGCTAGGCTCAAACATTTCTTTCATACATTAAAAGAACATCAAGCCATCCAAAATCATTTGTTAAAAAGGGCTCTTCTTGTTCACTCATCAACAAATAAAGCACTTGGCCAGCATATTCTTAGCATTTTTAGTGTTCTGTTTGTATAATTTTTTAAATTATTTTTATTTGTTACAAGTAATAAAGACATAAACACTTATGCTTCCTAAAATTTTTACTATCAGATTCACATCTGATTTTTTTAAAAATGCTTAGCCCTATTCCTGTACTCAAACTTCTCAAATTATTTGAATTTGCCTAGAAGGCATGATTTGTTTTCCAAAACTGTTTTTTTTTAGTAAGCAAACAAAAATTCCAAAAATAAAAAATCTTTTTCTTGAAAGGAAACTAATAGAACACTAAAATTAGAGTTTGCAGATTCTAACCTAAGACCACTAAATTTCTGACTCTGGGAAACATTTCAAAAGCCTCTCCTCTGAGCTAAAGGCATAAGTAGATAACATAGTTCACACAACATATTTCTGAAAATTCCAAGATCACCAGACTTGAAGCTACAGTTGAAACATTGTATCTCTCTTTAATTGCACATTTATACAATTGCAAATTGTGTAATTTTTTAAAGGGCAAACTTTACCTATGCATTGTATTTGGTGTAAGAAATAGACTATTTGAGGGAAACATATTCATTTGGGTTAAATATCTAAATTTTACTTAAACAAACAAAAAGTCGTGTTCAGTATTTTCCAAAGTAGAATGGAATATGAGGTACACTGGTTTCTAATTCTAAACCCAATCCCAATTTTTCCATAGTCTTAAGTTTTAATTGCCTTTAAACTTCTCTAGCCTCTTTCTGTGTCGTACAGTGTGGATTCTTGCGTATGAGTTGTGGTAGCTGGGGAAGTGGCCACGCCTTCATGAAAACCTGCTGTGTGGAGACTAGGGGATCAAGCACGTTAATGAGCTACCCCCATGAGCCCTGAAGCCATGCATCCCAACTACTCCCAGCCAATGGCTAAGCAGGACAGGGGATGAGACCCAGCCCAGGCCTGTCTGAAGTCGTACTTCTAACGAACGAATTTTCCTTGGAGCCTTCCCTTAGCTTGTCTAAGATTTTCTCAGACTTGTTCTGTGATCTGAGGCTCCCTTCCTTGCCCAGCCTTCCTTTTCTTCTCTGTCTTCACAGTTGTCACCCTTCCATCTCATCCTGAATGCTCTCCCTGCCTGCTTCCCCTCCCCACCGCCTTATGCTTCACAGGTAATACCCCAAATCCCTGACACATCCAATCCTGCCCAGATGTCTACTCCAGATGTCTTCTTGGAAGACACAAACTGACACAAATTGTATACAGGTGACGAGATGTGGTTTGGGGTCACTGTCCAGTTGGCAAGTGAGACCTCATCTTGAATGAAATGTGAGGCAAAGAAAGTTCCTGCATAAAGAGGCAGCCCAGGGCCTCCCTGGTGGCGCAGTGGTTGAGAGTCCGCCTGCCGATGCAGGGGACACGGGTTCATGCCCCGGTCCGGGAAGATCCCACATGCCGCGGAGCCTGCGCGTCCGGAGCCTGTGCTCCGCAACGGGAGAGGCCACAACAGTGAGAGACCCGCATACTGCAAAAAAAAAAAAAAAAAAAGAGGCAGCCCAATTGCCATGATTTCATGAGTGGTGACTTAGGAAGATGTCCCCATGGAGAGGAATGTCCTTGCTGTTGTGATGATTAAGGCGTTTTAAAGATATAGGGTTAAAAAAGCCTATAAGGACAGCACAGTTGACTGTTTACTACTGAATTAAATTGAGGCTTTATAGAAGGACAATGACAAATTGAGGGCAGTTAACAAATAATTAAAATGTGATGGCTGGAGGACCACTATTGTAGTGTGCAGTAGAAGCCCTTGTTTCCTGTACTGGAAGAGCAGATGCAGTAGGGGAGCTGACCCAGATTTCATGTTTAGAACTGCAGAGCTCCAGAGACAATTAAATGTTCAGCACAGACAGTACTGATACCCTGAGGTCAGGGCAGTGGCTGGAAAAACGTGAACCTTGGAAATGCTGACCAAAATGGCCTTAATGCTCCCCTCTCCTTGACTAAACTTTAGACAGGCTTCATCCTGCCTCTAAGCCCCTGACCTCGCTTTCCTTCGAGCATTTACTTTAGAAAATGTGTTATACATTTTTCTTTGTCCTTTTCCTATGTAAATCCTTTAAAAAACATCTTGACTGCTTTACAACCCAGGAAAGTCTTTCTGGGGTGAACTGGGAGCCATCCTTTCAAAACCTAACCATCTGGAAGCTAGGGCATCTTCTCCCAGTTTCTCTGGGAAAATAGGAGCCTAACTTCCATGGGCACCAATTATACAGAAGGCCTAGTAACAGAGAAGAACATTTGTGAACTCAGGAATGACTCAATGTGCTAGACACACCCCATTGTCAACCCTGCCCCTGACATCCTCCAGCACACTTCTGCTAGGTCACCCTGGAGCTGGAAAACCCTCTTGACATTTGTTTCCATGGGGTTGAGGTCAGATGAGTTCTGGCCTCTCTCCCCTATTTCAACAGCCTTGCGTAAAGTTTTCCTGTGCAATTTTTGTTTTAACAACATCCCTGAGAATAGTAGTTCTTCAGATCCCTCTGACCTTGGGGACTTACAGAGGGGAGGAGCCTGTCCCTCCTTAGTAAGAGCTAATGCTTCTCCAGGCAGGAATAGGCTGCAAGACACCAAGCAGGTGCCCTTCTTAAGAGTTGCCCCTCCCTGCATCCTGGCTACTAGGCTGATGACTATGATTAAATCCTAGCATCATTTAATGAGAGATATGATGGGCCTGAGAAGGGAGGAATGAGGTTGTACACTGAAGAAGCTACAAGTGGTAGCCAAGGGAATACCACTGGGATTAGGTTTTGAGGCTGTTTGATCAAGGGGGCCAGAATTAAAAACTGAACAAGAGTAATATATTGACTCGGCAGCATCTTCTTGGAATGTTTGATTTTATACCTGGGTAAGGACCCCAGAAAATGGAACACTCACCGCTAAGAGTGGCTCTTAGAAGCTAAGAATAAGATGGTTCACACTGAGAAAAGTGCAAATGCCTTTGTTGCCTGGCAGGTTGTAGAGGAAGAAGAAGAAGACTCAGGAATGTGGGCCCGGTGGAACTGATGTTATGTGAGGTCAGAAGACCCATTAGAGGATGCCAGCATTCAGGGGAATCCAGCATTCAGCAGGGCAGTCAGGAATGCATTGGTAGGGGTACCAGCATCCATATGTTCAGGGGCAGCTCATCTCGGAGTGACAGGGCAGTCATTAGAAGAAGTGCTCATAGAGCTGGTGTGATCACCATCCATGAGGATGACAAGCCCTGAAGTAATTGAGTCTAGGTGGCAGTGATTAACTGCCGGAAACAAGGGGCCCATAGGATTGGAGTAGTAGCCAAAGGGGGCTGGACTTGCAGGGAGTTACAGAGATTGTTAATAGAACATGACACCACCACACGCAAAATAGACAGGTAGCCACTGAGTGTGCTGTTTGACTTGTACAATCAGAAGCAGCCTAGAACGGAAAAGCAGGAAGCTGAGGGCTATTGTCTCAATAAAAACTCGCAATTCCTTGCTCAGTTCTCAAACCTAAAACAGAATTCATGGACTGAAGAGAGGACCACGTATCCAGGAGGAACAAGTCTCTAACACCACAGCAAGTATATGCTGTACTGATTCCCCAGGTCCTTCCCCAAAGAGACTTACAGCCATTTTTCTCATGTGATTATATACTGGGGAGACGGAAACACCCAGAGGACTATTAGACACAGAGTCTGAGCTGACAGTGATACTTGTAGATTTAGTGTATCATCATGACCCCCTAGTTACTCTGCGGATTACAGGAGCCATGGAATAAATGGAATCCTGCTAAAATCTGGCTTAGAGTGGACCCGCTGTGTCAATAGATATAACTGATAGTCATTTCTTGGTCTCCAAATACACAATTGGCATGTCACTTGGAAGTTGGTGTGTTCCCCATATTGAGTCCTCAAATTTATTGGAAAGACCAAGTGGAAGACTCCAAAATTATTTCCTCTACTCTCCTCCCAGCCAAGATAGTAAATCAAAGCATCCCTGGGGGACAGGAAGGAATGTAGAAATTAGCACCACCATTACAGACGTAGAGGATGCATGGCCCTGATGTTCCTCATTCTGGCCTTCAGAGAAAATGAATGGATTGTGGAGAGTGACCACAGACTACTATGGTAAGTAACGGCTCTGGTCGTAGTTGCTCTGTTATATGTGGTATTGCTGCTAAAGCTTACTAATAAGTAAGCTTTAGAAGCTTACTAATAAGGCTTCAAGTGCATGGTATACAGACATGGGTTTTGCGAATGTGCTTTTAAAAAAAATTTGATCACCAAAGATCAGGAAAAAGTTGCATTTTTGTGGAATGGAAAACAACATTTACTTATGGCTTTCCCCCAGGACTATATTAACTCTCTCACTCCTCTGACATAATTCAGATTTCTTCTGAATATATTATCTGGACAGATTATCACATTATTACACTGATGACATTACATTGATGCTAAGTTAGGCACTATGAAAAACTGGTGGCTATTAAATTGGAGGCCTTGCTAAGACACATTTCAGAGAACTGCTATTTCAGTAAAGTTTTTAGGGGTCCAGTGGCCAGGGACATTTGCAATATCCCCTGAAAGGTAAAAGACAAACTGATGTGTCTTACAATTCCTATAATAGGAAAGAAACCACAACACATGGTAGAACATTTGGGGTTCTGGCCGGAACACATTGTGCACATAGAAATGTTATGATGCTTAAGTACAATGATATGGAAGCTTACCAGAATTGAATAAAATCCCAGAGTAGAAAAGGTTCTGCAGCTGGCCCAGGCTATGGTACAAGCGGTCCTGCTACTCGGGCCACATAATCTTGTAGGTTCTATATTGTTAGAAGTGTCAGTTGTGGGAAAGATGGAATCCAAGTTTACGGCAAACCTTAGTGAGAGAATCTTAATGCGTGCTACTGGGCTTCTGGAACAAGGCCATGCCATCTGCAGTGGAGAATTCTACTTCATTAGAGAATCATCTCCTGGCATGATACTTGACAAAGGGGCACCAAGTGACCATGTATCTGGAACTGCCCATAATGGGTTGAATTCTCTTAGGCCCACAACCTCAAAAAGCAGAAGGCTGAGCAGCAGTCCATCATAAGTTAGAAATAGTGCATTTGGGATCAAGTGTAAATGACAACAGAGGGCATAGGCAAGCTGCATGAGCAGGTGGCCCAGACCCCATGTCATTCACAATTGTTGTACTAGAGCCCCTTTGTGGGCAAATTCCCTATGACGAGCTGAAGAAAGAGGAAAAGGCCTAAGCTTAATTTCTAGATGGGTATAAGAATGCAAACTGAAACTGGATAACAGTGGAGAGCAGTATTTCTTGATAATAGTGAAGAGAGAAAACCTTCCCAATGGGTAGAAGTCCAAACGGAGAATCTGATCACCCACTCTTTGTGGAAGGAGAAGTGACCTAAGGGGAGAACATATGTACATTTCTGGCCATTTGCTAATGGCCTAGTAGACTGGTCAGGAGCATGGAAGGAAAAGATTGGAAAATCAGAGACGAGAAGGTCTGGGATAGCTGTGGATGGATATGTGGGAGTTGGCACTGAGTATAATTTTTGAATCATATATTAATGCCTAACAGAAAGTATCCACCAAAGAAGAGGCACTGAACAATGAAGTAGACAAAATGATTTGGCTCAGTTGACATTAGCCACTTTTGTCATTGTCCAGTCTAGAACTGGCATTAGGGACAGTCACAGGGAAGCCCAAGCTTTACTTTATTGATAGCACTTATTTAGATTCAGATTTTGACTCAAGACTTTGTAGAAAAATCTTGTTTTAAAACATGGCTACTTATAGTGATTTGGTGGGGGTGGGGGGAGAAATTACATAAAATGGGAGCAAATGAGTCAGCAGAACGGTTTTGTTTCAGGAATGCAATTGCATTCTCAATTTTGTTAGATTTGTGGGGGTACCTTGCGGATTATGTAGTTCAAATCTTTAGTCTGGGAAAATCAGGCCTTGAGAAGGGAGACAGTGTCATAGCACTAATTAGTGGCAAAACTATTGTTAGAATCCAGCTATTCTGACAGTCTATTATTTTTCCACTATGTCATATAATCTATTGTACTTAGAATAATGTTATTTGAAAATACTGTCGTTACCTACATGAAATTCATATTCCTTGAAATAACTGATCTCTTAATTCGTCTTAAAGGTGGCCCTGAATAAATCCTGCATTTGCTTTGTTCAAAAGAAGAATTAGGGTTTCCCTGGTGGCGCAGCGGTTGAGAGTCCGCCTGCCGATGCAGGGGACGTGGGTTCGTGCCCCGGCCCGGGAAGATCCCACATACCGTGGAGCGGCTGGGTCCGTGAGCCATGGCCGCTGAGCCTGCGCGTCCGGAGCCTGTGCTCCGCAACGGGAGAGGCCACAACAGTGAGAGGCCTGCGTACCGCAAAAAAAAAAAAAAAAAAAAAAAGAAGAATTAAAAATGCAACTTGAGGAAATGGTGATAATGCTGAAAAGTATGAACATTGATAACAGGTAACTTTCTAAATTATTAATTTATACCAGCTGTTTTCTCACATATTTAATAGTGCCATTTTTTAGAAAATGTTAATCAACCTATTCTACCCCTGGACACTCTTCTTTGATGACCATGTACCTTCTTGAGATGAGGTTATAGATTATCCATCCTCAACTCTAAGATTTCATTTAAAATTTAAATTTGCTTTTGATCAGTTTAACGACAAGAGCTCACTTTCAGGGTTTTTCCCATTTCCAATTCTAAACTTCAGATTATTTCTGTAGCACTAGCTAATCAGCATTTCACACCGATTTTCTTGAATTTTTTTTCTCTTTCTCAGATTCCTCATCAGTGTAAGTATTTTCATCACTCAGGTGATGATTCTGAGATCATAAGGTGACAAAAGTTTATCTGAGAATAATTTTCTCCTTCTTCTCTATATATTTTTATAAATTCGATAGCCTTTTACTGTGAAATATTTTTTATTATGTAAAATGTACTTTGTATGAGCACCTTACATTAAATTCATTGACAAAAATATTGAATGACAAGAAATGTTCTATCAGAAATTGTAAGAAAAAAGGTCCACTTGTCTAAGATTTGACTGAATGCTAGAATCAGAAAGGAAATAACATAAGGCCAAGAAAGTTAAAGTGATTTTTCCACTCTCCTATTCTCTAAAGTACTGAAACTCGTGAAAATCTTTTACTGTTATACCAATACCATTCTGGCCTCAAAGTCCTTTTTCCCCTTCTCCCTTTCCACACCACACTTTCTGACAAGCCATCACCTCCCTCCTAACCTTACTGCTTATAAAGACTAAGACAGATGTAACTCTCTGTTCTATCAGTGTTTCTCCTGACTTTCATCCCACCTGGTATTTATCCTTTTTCTTTCAAGAGAAAAGGAAAAGTGTCTGTGTGTATGTAGTATGTATGTGTAAGTGTATGTGTCTGTGCGTGTGTGTGTCTGTGTGTATGTTGAAGATGGGGGGTGAGTGAGAAATAAGTTAGTGACCAAAATGGCCTTAACATTTCATTCAGCTTTGCCAAACTTTAGACAGGCTTCTTTCTGCCTCTAGGCCCCTGACCTCTCTTTCCTTAGAGCTTACTTTAATTTTAATTTCTTAATATAATCTTGATATACAAAAGATATATATTTAATGGATAAGATTCAATGAGTTTGGACATATACAAATGTGGAAACCATCACCACAATCAAGTTAGTAAACATATTCATCGCCTCCAAAACTTTCCTCATGTCTCCCTTTTTAGTGATAAGAACACCTCACATGAGATTTACCCACTTACATTTTTAAGTGCACAATTCAGTATTGTTAACCCTAGGCACTACATTGTACAGCAGATCTCTAGAATTTACTCATCTTGGACAACTGAAACTTTATACCAATGGAAAAACAACTCCCCATGCAAGTGGGTGAACCAAACAAGAAGCATTTGCAATAGTTCAAGTGTGAGAGAGAATTAGAAAAACAGAAGGATGCAGTTTTTTTAATGGCTTGAATTTGAGGGGGAGAGTATAAGAGAAGAAGGTGTCAAGGATGTTGTCCAGTTTCTTGGTATGGTTTGGCAATAGGAACCACTATGAAGTTTTAGAAGGGACCTGTTATGGTCAGATATGGATTTTAGATAAGTCACAGGTGACTGTGCAGGGGATGCATTTGAAGGAGAGGAGGTGGCAAAGCCATTAAGAAGCTACTGTGGAAATCCAAGTAGGAGTTGATAGAGTCTGAATGAGGCATAACTGAATCAAATATTCTAGGCAGCTGTAATTCATTTAGTCTGCAAGTCCTAACTACTGTTAAAAGGAAGTAATTCAATAGTGTATGACTTTCTTTTCAAGGTCTACAGCAGATTTGAGTAGTCCCTTTCAAGGGAATATGGGAAGCATTCAAAAGCTCTAATCAACTGACAAAAATAGTTCCTTGAATTTCACAGGTAGAACAGAAAATTAAATTCTCCAGCTCAACAGAATAAAGCTGGCCCCCACCTTAGAAACTTTTCTTCATTGAAAGCAGAAATGTCATCTGATGAAGGAAAATTGGTCAGTTCTGCTAATAATCAGTTATCATCTCTGGTTCAGCTTTTTTCAAACTTTTAGGTGCAGTACTGTACATTTTGAAGAAAGTGGTAATCTCTTATTTTTTTTGGAAACATTCTTTGAAGAATAGAGACTAAAATATGTTTCGAAATATATTATTTGCAAAATTTTCAATTGATAAATAAAAGATAGAATCAGATTTTGCCCCCCTGGAATCATAACACTTATTTTATAGCAATACCATTATTACCAAAAATCAGAATTTATGACAGTTTATGCAATCTGATCCTGATACTTTAAAAACCTCTCTTTTCAGGTCTTCTTTACCATTGTAAGCTTGGGAAATACAGTTTCTCAGTATTTTTGAAATAAGCAATGCGTTTTCACAACACTTGTTTCCAATATTCCCTTAGCCTAATTCTTAGTCTCTTGTTTCAACTGGTAAATTCTAGTCCCCTTCTAAAACTTTACTCATAGTTCCCTAAAATTTCCCTGATTTTCCCAGGAAGAAGTTGTTATTCCATCTTACTTAATTTTTTATATTATTCTTTTACCCAATCCAATCATCATTCACTTTCTTTACTTCCCTCCTTAACAATTATACTAGGACTTCCCAGGTGGTCCAGTGGTAAAGACTCCACCTTCCAGTGCAGGGGACATGGGTGGGTTTGATCCCTGGTCAGGGAACTAAGATCCCACATGCAGTGGTGCAACTAAGCCCACGTGCCACAACTACTGAGCTCGTGTGCCTCAACAAGAGGGCCCACTTGTCACAATGAAAGACCCTGTATGCCTCAACAAAGATCCCCCGTGCCACAACAAAGACCTGACACAGCCAAAAAAACCCCAAAACAGTTATACCTTCTATGGTCTGGCAATGTAAAGATCCTGAGACCAGTGCTCCCTTGCACATCTATCTTTTTGTCTAATTCACTTAATTAAAATTTACAGTGTCTGTTCTCTGCTCCTAGAAATAAACCAAGTCAAGGCAGGGGAAAGCCATATGGAAGGAAGATTGGTGAGACTATGTGCTGTCACTAAGCTCCAAAGAGCCTTCAATACAGCACAGCATCCTTCTCTTCCTGTCTACTTGCTCTCCCACTCATTTCCAGGACTATTTTAAACCTCCTTTGCTCTTCAAATATCTAACTTCTATTCATTTCCTCTTCACTCAAAGCAGAGGACCTCATAGCTCACTGAGAAAAATATAGCCATCAGAAGCAAAGACTCTTAACCTCTTCCTATCAAACTTACAATGCCTACTTCTGTACTAAAGATCTCTCTTTCTTTTTTTGTTTCATTAGAGTAGTAGTTTTAAACCTTGGCTCCACATTGATAGTAGCACCTGGGGAGCTTTCAAAAAATACTTCTGCCTGGGCTCAAACACCAGTGATGCTGGTTTAAATAGTCTGGGTTGGAGTTTGGGTATCCATGTTTTTGAAAGCTCCTCATATGATTCTAATGCGCAGTCAAGGCTGGGAATCAATCCTTAGAAAAATTTTTCTTTCTCCTGTTACAGAGGAGTTGCTGAACAAGTATTAACATTCCATCTTCTCATATCAGACACTCAAACTAATTTGTTTGTTCTTTATATATAGAGGAAGTTTAGAGAATCACTCCCTCTCAAATTCATTTTTTCCATTGACACTGCAATTTACTCAATCTTCTCTCATATTAAAAACCAAACCAAAGGGAGGACCTTCAAGATGGCGGAGGAGTAAGACATGGAGATCACCTTCCTCCCCACAAATACATCAAAAATACATCTATATGCGGAACAACTCCTACAGAACACCTACTGAATGCTGGCAGAAGACATCAGACTTCCCAAAAGGCAAGAAACTTCCCACGTACCTGGGTAGGGCAAAAGTAAAAAGGCAAAACAGAGACAAAAGAATAGGGACAGGACCTGTACCTCTGGGAGGGAGCTGTGAAGGAGGAAAGGTTTCCATACACTAGGAAGCCCCTTTGCGGGCGGAGACTGCGGGGGGCAGACGGGGGAAGCTTCGGAGCCATGGAGGAGAGCGCAGCCACAGGGGTGCGGAGGGCAAAGCGGGGAGATTCCCGCACAGAGGACTGGTGCCAACCAGCACTCACCAGCCCGAAAGGCTTGTCTGCTCACCTACCGGGGTGGGTTGGGCCTGGAAGCTGAGGCTCGGGCTTTGGAGGTCAGATGCCAGGGAGAAGACTGGGGTTGGCTGAGTGAACACAGCCTGAAGAGGGCTAGTGCACCACAGCTAGCCGGGAGGGAGTCCAGGAAAATGTCTGGATCTGCATAAGAGGCAAGAGACCATTGTTTTGGGGTGCATGAGGAGAGGGGATTCAGAGCACCACCTAAACGAGCTCCAGAGATGACGTGAGCCGTGGCTATCAGCACGGACACCAGAGATGGGCATGAACTGCTAAGGCTGCTGCTGCAGCCACCAAGAAACCTGTGTGCAAGCACAGGTCACTATCCCCACCTCCCCTCCTGAGAGTCTGTGCAGCCCGCCACTGACAGGGCTCATGATCCAGGGACAACTTCCCCAGGAGAACACACGGCACGCCTCAGGCTGTTGCAACGTCATGCCAGCCTCTGCCACCGCAGGCTTACCCCACATTCCGTACCCCTCCCTCCTCCTGGCCTGAGTGAGCCAGAGCCCCCGGATCAGCTGCTCCTTTAACCCCGTCCTGTCTGCGTGGGGAACAGACGCTCTCAGGCGACCTACACACAGAGGTGGGGCCAAATCCAAAGCTGAACCCCGGGAGCTGTGAGAACAAAGAAGAGAAAGGGAAATCTCTCTCAGCAGCCTCAGGAGCAGCAGATTAAAGCTCCACAATCAACTTGATGTACTCTGCACCTGTGGAATACCTGAATAGACAATGAATCATCCCAAAACTGAGGTGGTGGATTTTGGGAGCAACTCTAGACTTGGGGTTTGTTTTCCACATCTAATTTGTTCCTATTTTTATGTTTATCTTAGTTTAGTATTTAGAGCTTATTATCATTGGTAGATTTGTTTATTGATTTCGTTGCTCTCTCTCTCTCTATATATATATATATATATACACATATATTATTCCTTTTTCTCTTTTTGAGAGTGTGTATGTGTATGCTTCTTTCTACGATTTTGTCTGTATAGCTTTGTTTTTACCATTTGTCCTAGGGTCCGTCTGCCCATTTTTTTATTATAGTTTTTAGCACTTGTTATAATTGGATTTGTTCATTGATTTGGTTGCTCTCTCTCTCTCTCTCTCTCTATATATATATATATATATATATTTTTTTTTTATTCCTTTTTCTCTTTTTGACAGTGTTCATGTGTATGCTTCTTTCTACGATTTTGTCTGTATAGCTTTGTTTTTACCATTTGTCCTAGGGTTCTGTCTGTCCATTTTTTTTATTATAGTTTTTAGCGCTTGTTATAATTGGATTTGTTTATTGGTTTGGCTGCTCTCTTCTTTTTTTAATTACTTTTAAATTTTAATAAATTAAAAAATTTTTATTTTAATAACTGTATTTTATCTTTTTCTTTCTTTCTTTTTTCTTTTCTTCCTTTTCTTCTGAGCCATGTGGCTGACAGGGTCTTGGTACTCTGGCTGGGTGTCAGGCCTGAGCCTCTGAGCGGGGAGAGCCAAGTCCAGGACATTGGTCCACCAGAGACTTCCTGGCCCCTCATAATACCAATTGGCAAGAGTTCTCCTAGACATCTCCATCTCAATGCTAAGAACCAGCTTCACTCAACGACCAGCAAGCTCCAGTGCTGGACACACCATGCCAAACAACTAGCAAGACAGTAACACAATACCACCCATTAGCAGAGAGGCTGCCTAAAATCATAATAAATTTACAGACATCACAAAACACACCACTGGATGTGGTCCTGCCCAGAAGAAAGACAAGATCCAGCCTCATACATCAGAACAGAGGCACCAACATCCTTCCACCAGGAAGCCTATACAACCCACTGAACCTACCCTGGGGGCAGACACCAAAAACAACGGGAACTATCAACCTGCAGCCTGAGGAAAGGAGACCCCAAACACAGTAAGTTAAGCAAAATGAGAAGACAGAGAAATATGCAGCAGATGAACGAGCAAGGTAAAAACCCACCAGGCCAAACAAATGAAGAGGAAATAGGCAGTCTACCTGAAAAAGGAATTCAGAGTAATAGTAAAGATGAGCCAAAATCTTGGAAATAGAATGGAGAAAATACAAGAAACATTTAACAAGGATCTAAAAGAACTAAAGAGCAAACAAACAATGATAAACAATACAATAAATGAAATTTAAAATTCTCTAGCAGGAATCAATAGCAGAATCACTGAGGCAGAAGAGCGGATAAGTGACCTGGAAGAAAAAATAGTGGAAATAACTACCACAGAGCAGCATAAAGAAAAAAGAATGAAAAGAATTGAGGACAGTCTCAGAGACCTCTGGGACAATGTTAAACACACCAACATGTGAACTATAGGCGTCCCAGAAGAAGAACTGAAAAAGAAAGGGACTGAGAAAATATTTGAAGAGATTATAGTTGGAAAGTTCCCTAATATGGGAAATGATATAGTCAATAAAGTCCAGAAAGTGCAGAGAGTCCCATAAAGGATAAATCCAAGGAGAATCACACCAACATATTAATCAAACTATCAAACATTAAATAAAAAGAAAAAAATTTAAAGCAGCAAAGGAAACACAACAAATACCATACAAGGGAATCCCCATAAGGTTAACAGCTGATCTTTCAGCAGAAACTCTTCAAGCCAGAAGACTGTGGCAGGACATACTTAAAGTGATGAAAGGGAAAAAACCTACAACTAAGATTACTCTACCCAGCAAGGATCTCAATCAGATTTGATGGAGACATTAAAACCTTTACAGACAAGCAAAAGCTAAGAGAATGCAGCACCACATAACCTGCTTTACAACAAATGCTAAAGGAACTTCTCTAGGCAGGAAACACAAGAGAAGGAAAAGACCTACAGTAACCAACTCAAAACAATGAAGAAAAGGGTAATAGGAAAATACATATCGATAATTACCTTAAATGAAATGGATCAAATGCTCCAACCAAAAGACATAGACTGGCTGAATGGACACAAAAACAAGACCTGTATATATGCTGTCTACAAGAGACCCACTTCAGACCTAGGGACACATACAGACTGAAAGTGTGTTGATGGAAAAACATATTCCATGCAAATGGAAATCAAAAGAAAGTTGAAGTAGAAATTCTCATAACAGACAAAATAGACTTTAAAATAAAGACTATTACAAGAAACAAAGAGGGACACTACATAATGATGAAGGGGTCAATCCAAGAAGAAGATATAACAATTGTAAATATTTACGCACCCAACACAGGAACACCTCAATACATAAGGCAAATGCTAACAGCCACAAAAGGGGAAACTGACAGTAACACAATCATAGTGGGGGACTTTAACAACCTACTTTCACCAATGGACAGATCATCCAAAAGGAAAATAAATAAGGAAACACAAGCTTTAAATGATACATTAAACAAGATGGACTTAATTGATATTTATAGGATATTCCATCCAAAAACAACAGAACACACTTTCTTCTCAAGAGCTCATGGAACATTCTCCAGGACAGATCTTATCTTGGGTCACAAACCAAACCTTGGTAAATTTAAGAAAATTAAAATCATATCAAGTATCTTTTCCTACCAGAATGCTATAAGACTAGATATCAATTACAAGAAAAAAACTGTAAAAAATACATTGGGCTTCCCTGGTGGTGCAGCGGTCGAGAGTCTGCCTGCCAATGCAGGGGACACGGGTTCGTACCCTGGTCTGGGAGGATCCCACATGCCACGGAACGGCTGGGCCCATGAGCCATGGCCAGTGAGCCTGCGCATCTGGAGCCTGTGCTCCGCAATGGGAGAGGCCACAACAGTGAGAGGCCCATGTACTGCGGAAAAAAAAAACTAACAAAAAAAACACATGAAGGCTAAACAATACACTCCTAAATAACCAAGAGATCACTGAAGAAATGTAAGAAGAAATAAAAAAATACCTAGAAACAACTGACAATGAAAACACAATGACCCAAATTCTAAGGAATGCAGCAAAAGCAGTTCTAAGAGGGAAGTTTATAGCAATACAATTCTACCTCAAGAAAAATCTCAAATAAACGACCTAATCTTACAGCTAAAGCAATTAAAGAAAGAATAATAAAAAAACCCCAAAGTTAGCAGAAGGAAATAAATCATAAAGATGAAATCAGAAATAAATGAAAAAGAAATGAAGGAAACCGTAGCAAAGGTTAATAAAATTAAAAGCTGGTTCTTTGAGAAGATAAACAAAATTGATAGATCATTAGCCACACTCATCAAGAAAAAAAGAGAGAAGACTCAAAACAATAGAATTAGAAATGAAAAAGGAGAAGTAACTGACACTGCAGAAATACAAAGGATCATGAAAGATTACTACAAGCAACTATATGCCAATAAAATGGACAACCTAGAAGAAATGGACAAATTCTTAGAAAAGCACAACCTTCCAAGACCGAACCAGGAAGAAATAGAAAATATAAACAGACCAATCACAAGCACTGAAATTGATAGTGGGATTGAACGTTTTCCAACAAAGAAAAGCCCAGGACCAGATGGCTTCACAGGCGAATTCTGTCAAACGTTTAGAGAAGAGATAACACCTATCCTTCTCAAAATCTTCCAAAATATAGCAGAGAGAAGAACACTCCCAAACTCATTCTATGAGGCCACCACCACCCTGATACCAAAACCAGACAAAGATGTCACAAAAAAAGAAAACTACAGGCCAATATCACTGAGGAACAAAGATGCAAAAATCCTCAACAAAATACTAGCAAACAGAATCCAACAGCACATTAAAAGGGTCATACACCATGATCAAGTGGGTTTTATCTCAGGAATGCAAGGATTCTTCAATATACACAAATCAATCAATGTGAAACACCATATTAACCAACTGAAGGATTAAAACCATATGATCATCTCAAGAGATGCAATAAATGTTTTGGCAAGATTCAACACCCATTTATGATAAAAACCCTCCAGAAAGTAGGTATAGAGGGAAATTACCTCAACATAATAAAGGCCATATATGACAAACCACCAGCCAACAGTGTTCTCAATGGTGAAAAACTAAAACCATTTCCTCTAAGATGAGGAACATGACAAGGTTGCCAACTCTCACCACTACTATTCAACATAGTTTTGGAAGTTTTAGCCACAGCAATCTGAGAAGGAAAAGAAATAAAAGGAATCCAAATCGGAAAAGAAGAAGTAAAGCTGTCACTGTGTGCAGATGACATGATACTATACATAGAGAATCTTAAAGATGCTACTAGAAAACTACTAGAACTAATCAATGAATCTGGTAAAGTAGCAGGATACAAAATTAATGCACAGAAATCTCTGGCATTCCTATACACTAATGATGAAAAATCAGAAAGAGAAATTAAGGAAACACTCCCATTTAGCATTGCAACAAAAAGAATAAAATACCTAGTAATAAACCTACCTAAGGAGACAAAAGATCTGTATGCAGAAAACTATAAGACACTGATGAAAGAAATTAAAGATGATACAAACAAATGGAGAGATATACCATGTTCTTGAATTGGAAGAATCAGCATTGTGAAAATACGCATACTACCCAAAGCAATCTACAGATTCAATGCAATCCCTATCAAACTACCAATGGCATTTTACACAGAACTAGAACAAAAAATTTCACAATTTGTGTGGAAACACAAAAGATGCCGAATAGCCAAAAAAGTGTTGAGAAAGAAAAACAGAGCTGGAGGAATCAGTCTCTTGGACTTCAGACTCTACTACAAAGCTACAGTAATCAAGACAGTATGGTACTGGCACAAAAACAGAAATATAGATCAATGGAACAGGATAGAAACCCAGAGATAAATCCACGCACATATGGTCACCTTATCTTTGATAAAGGTGGCAAGAATATGCAATGGAGAAAAGACAGCCTCTTCAATAAGTGGTGCTGGGAAAACTGGACCGATAGGTATAAAAGAATGAAATTAGAACACTCCCTAACTCCATACACAAAAATACACTCGAAATGGATTGAAGACCTAAATGTAAGGCCAGACACTATCAAACTCTTAGAGGAAAACATAGACAGAACACTCTATGACATCAATCACAGCAAGATCCTTTTGAACCCACCTCCTAGAGAAATGGAAATACAAACAAAAATAAACAAATGGGACCTAATGAAACTTAAAAACATTTGCACAGCAAAGGAAACCATAAACAAGACCAAAAGACAACCGTCAGAATGGGAGAAAATATTTGCAAATGAAGCAACTGACAAAGGATTAATCTCCAAAATTTACAAGCAGCTCATGCAGCTCAATATCAAAAACAAACAACCCAATCCAAAAATGGGCAGAAGACCTAAATAGACATTTCTCCAAAGAAGATATAGAGATTGCCAACAAACACATGAAAGAATGCTCAACATCATTAGCGAAATGCAAATCAAAACTACAATGAGATATCACCTCACACCAGTCAGAATGGCCATCATCAAAAAATCTACAAACAATAAATGCTGGAGAGGGTGTGGAGAAAATGGAACCCTCTTGCACTGTTGGTGGGAATGTAAATTAATACAGCCACTATGGAGAACAGTATGGAGGTTCCTTAAAAAACTACAAATAGAACTACCATAGGACCCAGCAGTCCCACTACTGGGCATATACCCTGAGAAAACCATAATTCAAAAAGAGTTATGTACCAAAATATTCATTGCAGCTCTATTTACAATAGCCAGAACATGGAAGCAACCAAAGTGTCCATCAACAGATGAATGGATAAAGAAGATGTGGCACATATATACAATGGAATATTACTCAGCCACAAAAAGGAATGAAACTGAGTTATTTGTAGTGAGGTGGATGGACCTAGAGTCTGTCATGCAGAGTGAAGTAAGTCAGAGAGAAAAACAAATACCATATGCTAATACATATATATGGAATCTAAAAAAAAAAAAGTCATGAAGAACCTAGGGGCAAGATGGGAATAAAGATGCAGACCTACTAGAGAATGGACTTGAGGACACAGGGAGGGGGAAGGGTAAGCTGGGACAAAGTGGGAGAGTGGTAGTGTATATATGGACATAAATACACTACCAAATGTAAAATAGCTAGTTAGTGAGAAGTAGTCACATAGCACAGGGAGATCAGCTCAGTGATTTGTGACCAGCTAGAAGGGTGGGATAGGAAAGGTGGGAGGGAGACGCAAGAGGGAGGTGATATGGGCATATACGTATGCATATGGCCAGGAAATGATTATAAAAATTGTTATTGGCCTTAAAAAACGAAAAATAGAACCAGCATATGACCCAGCAATCCCAGTACTGGGCATATAGCCTGAGAAAACCATAATTCAAAAAGAGTCATGTACCAAAATGTTCACTGCACCTCTATTTACAAAGCCATGGAAGCAACCTAAGTGTCCATCAACAGATGAATGGATAAAGAGGATGTGGCACATATATACAATGGAATATTACTCAGCCATAAAAAAGAACAAAACTGAGTTATTTGTAGTGAGGTGGATGGACCTAGAGTCTGTCATACAGAGTGAAGTAAGTCAGAAAGAGAAAAACAAATACCGTATGCTAACACATATATATGGACTCTAAAAGAAAAAAATGGTCATGAAGAACCTAGGGGCAGAATGGGAATAAAGACGCAGACCTACTAAAGAAGGGACTTGAGGACACGGGGAGGGGAAAGGGTAAGCTGGGACGAAGTGAGAGAGTGGCATGTACATATATACACTATCAAATGTAAAACCGATAGCTAGTGGGAAGCAGCCGCATAGCACAGGGAGATCAGCTCGGTGCTTTGTGACCACCTAGAGGGGTAGGATAGGGAGGGTGGGAGGGAAGGAGATGCAAGAAGGAAGAGATATCGGGATATATGTATATTTATAGCTGATTCACTTTGTTATAAAGCAGAAACTAACACACCATTTTAAAGCAATTATACTCCAATAAAGGTGTTAAAAAAAAAAAAGACAACCCTCAGAATGGGAGAAAATATTTGCAAACGAAGCAACTGACAAAGGATTAATCTCCAAAATTTACAAGCAGCTCATGCAGCTCAATATCAAAAAAACAAACAACCCAATCCAAAAATGGGCAGAAGGCCTAAATAGACATTTCTCCAAAGACGATATACAGATTGCCAACAAACACATGAAAGGATGCTCAACATCACTAATCATTAGAGAAATGCAAATCAAAATTACCAAGTATCACCTCACACCGGTCAGAATGGCCATCATCAAAAAATCTACAAACAATAAATGCCGGAGAGGGTGTGGAGTAAAGGGAACGCTCCTACACTGTTGGTGGGAATGTAAATTGATACAGCCACTATGGAGAACAGTACGGAGGTTCCTTAGAAAGCTAAAAACAGAACTACCATACGACCCAGCAATCCCACTACTGGTCATATAACCTGAGAAAACCATAACTCAAAAAGAGTCATGTACCATTGTGTTCATTGCAGCTCTATTTACAATAGCCAGGACATGGAAGCAAACTAAGTTTCCATCG
The DNA here is from genome assembly GCF_059928025.1 of Delphinapterus leucas. NCBI lineage: Eukaryota > Metazoa > Chordata > Mammalia > Artiodactyla > Monodontidae > Delphinapterus > Delphinapterus leucas. Next base: position 80,109,349 of record NC_143137.1, on the reverse strand, counting down.
ACAGATGAATGGATAAAGATGTGGCACATATATACAATGGAATATTTCTCAGCCATAAAAATAAATGAAATTGAGATATTTGTAATGAGGTGGAAGGACCTAGAGTCTGTCATACAGAGTGAAGTAAGTCAGAAAGAGAAAAACAAATACCGTATGCTAACACATATATATGGAATCTAAAAAAAAAAAAAAAAAGTTCTGCAGAACCTAGGGGCAGGATAGGAATAAAGACACAGACGTAGAGAATGGACTTGAGGACACAGGGAGGGGGAAGGGTAAGCTGGGACGAAGTGAGAGAGTGGTATGAACTTATATATACTACCAAATGTAAAACAGATAGCTAGTCGGAAGAATTGCATAGCCCAGGCAGATCAGCTCGGTGATTTGTGACCATCTAGAGGGGTGAGTTAGGGAGGGTGGGAGGGAAACGCAAGAGAGAGGAGATATTGGGATATATGTATATGTAGAGCTGATTCACTTTGTAATAAAGCAGAAACTAACACTCTATTTTAAAGCAATTACACTCTAACAAAGATGTTAAGAAAAAAAAAAAACCCACAGAGGCGTTAAAAACAAACAAACAGAAGAACAAACCAAACCAATCCACCAGCAAACGAACCAATCAACCAACAAAAACAAAAAACTTTAAATTTCTCCAGCCTACCTGTGGTGAGCAGTTTTCTGTATCAGCTTGGCTAGGCTGTAGCACCCAGTTATTCATCCAAACACGACTGGAGGCATTGCCGGGATGACATGTTGTAGAGATAGTTAACACCTCTAAACAGCTGATTTTAAGTAAGTTGATAATCCTCAATTATCTGCGTGGGTGTGGCTGATCTCATCAGCTGAAAGTCCTAAAAACCTTTCAAAAGCTTGGACTCCAAAATGAAGAAATTCTACCTGTGGACTGCAGGTCCACTTCTGTCCAAGAGTTTTCAGTCTACCTTTGATACAATCCAAAGGTCTAAAAAGAATTAAATATTTGTTGAGTCCATTAAAAAAAACTGGTTCTGTGCCCATCATTCCACTCAAAACAGGCTACACATGTTCTAATTAACCTTATTTTGCTAAGCACCTTTTTCAAGTGGCTACCCAACTGACCGTGCTTAGAAAGTTCATGCTTTTTTGCAGCTCTGCTTTATCTCCTGTTAGATATGAAGGGTCCATTCCTGTGCGAGTCGGCTGGTCTCACTATTTTGTTCAGTTGTTCAATTTATAGATATAAATAGATGTTGGATTTTATCAAATGTTTTCTACCATCTTATGATTTTTATACTTTAATATATTAATGTACTGGATTTCATTAATTCATTTTCCAATATTGAAATAATCTTGTGTAACTGGGATAATTCAACATGGCCATGAGTCTACCACTTTTATACACTGTTCGATTGGGTTTGTTAAATTTTGGCTTTTGGTGTTGGCATCTATGTTACACTTGATCTTAGCAAAACATTGAGAAGGGATAGCACATTAGATAAAAGTTGATCAATCAGTTCAATGCATTCCTAAATTTAATTATTATATAGAGATAAATAGAAAGAAAAATAAAAGTAAAAATTCAAGTTAAGTAGATTTCCTACACTGTTTTAAGGTTAAAGAAATGATATATAACATTCTTGCCACAGAGAGAAAGTTATCGAATGAGATACATGTAAGTCCACTCAAAGATGTACCTGCTGGCCCAAGAGGGTAAATTTGAGGATTAATAAGAGAACTTCAATGAATTAAAATGTATCACATATGTTAAAGTTCAATTTCTTGATCTGGGTGGTGGTTATAGGAATGTCTGATATAATAATTTATTAAGTTATACATTTGTTTAATTCTGTTTCTGTAACCGTGCTGTTTAAAACATACTTTTTAAACTGGGTGAGTGAATGTATCCATCATATAATTTTCAGAGAAAATGTTCCAGAAAGTTCCATGTCTATACTAAGTATCAACCTATCAAGTTGATAAACACAAGAAGTCGAAGTTGATATTTTCAATATTTATTAGTAAGGCTGAGGCCACAGCCTTTATACAGCACAATTTGCGTAAGTTATCAAGATACTTCTTGTATACAATCACAAAACCAAGACATATTTTTACATAGAATAAAACTGAAGACAGATTTACAAGCGTTTTCATACAAATCTCATGTATTTCAGTTCAATTTATACAACATTTAGCCCAAGAATTTTTATTTGTTCATTAGATTTTCCAGAGAGATTTGGGTAGAACAGAAAAGAAGGACACATTAGCAAATCACCAACACAGCATGCAACATACAGTTAGAAACAAGACATATCTCCAAGTACTCTATTTTTTATCTTGAAATCAATTTTATTAGGTTTTTATTTTTTCAGACAAGAAATTTATTTCCTTTAACATCAGATGTGTTTTTGTTAGGATATCAGCACACACATTAATTGGTAGTGGGAGCACCTGAGCACATCACCAACAAATATACAGACACAATCAAACAAGAATCATATTCACATGCTGAATGCCACAAGGATTTAATATTTCAACTTCGTCTAGGTTACCAAATGTATAGTTATGTACAGGGTAACGAATTAAGAAAATGCTGTCAATCTACGTATCAGATAAGGAATCATTTGATTAAATGCTTTTGATTTATTATCTTTAATAATAACAACATGGAACATACAGAAAACATCAATGTGTCATATTCAATGAGATTATCTGTTTCACTCATTCATTCTTGTGTTACATCAAAGGCAAGTTATTATTAAAGAGACAGCTCATAATTATTCATTGAGCTTTCTTTTACTTCCAGCTCCAAGCTCAAAAAGAGGGAAAATCACTCTGTCACACATAGAGTTATAAACACATATATAGCTGTAGTTGGCTGCTTTTGGAATATTAGACATTGTAGCAATGAAAATAAGTTTTAAAAAATATTGTTAGTTATGATTTAAATAATAAAGTAAAAAAATACTATAAACATCTTTATGATATCTTAATGAAATGAAACACTGATCAAATCGTTTCTAATAAATTGGGCACAATATAGTATATTATTTCATTTTATTTCACATCACCACCAACCTAGTTCACTACCTCTATCACCATGATCATCACAACCGTTCCTATAATAAGAATCAATATCAGCTGGTTACCAGCTATAATATTCCCACAATATGACTATCTTAATGTGTGTGATCCACAAAATCAAATCCACTGATATGCTGAAAATATGCATTTACTAGTGTGATGAATTACAATATGGGCAACGCTAAGGAGCAAAGACAATCACTACCCCTTAGTCTTGGGTACTCTTCCTTTAAACTGAAGTGATAAATAAAGAGTTCAGAGTCGCCAAAAGTCTCCTTAACCTTAAGTAAAACAGGGAAACACCAACTTCTTGCTCCTAGCGTTGTCTGTGTCTGTCACGACCATTCTAGATATCCCTGTCTTTTGTAAAAATTCACTCTGTGCTTTTGCTTCACAGCTAAAGGTTTCTTGAGGACCGAATTTTAAACCAAGAAGCAACTTCCGTCTCTGATGACTCAATGAAGTTGTAGGAAAAATTAAGATGCTTTTCAAGGCATAAGTGCTATAGTCGGACTAATCACGTGTTATTTAGAGACTACAAACTTTGTCTCTATTAGGATAAAAAAAGCTAATTCTGGTAAAACAAATGAAATAAAAAGTGGAAAACCATGTGCTGTGATATATACAAAAAGTAAAAAACACCAAGAGCCCTATTTGCAATTAAAAAAGAAATAGTTGTGTTGTAAGAAGGGTAATCAATATCATTCAGAAGAAATGCATTTGTAGAAGGATCAGTGTTGCATAGAATAATTCCAGTACAACCTAGGTGTTTGGTCAGCTGCAAAGGGGGATGCTGGTGCACAAAAAGAAGCCCTGTCACTTAACTCTCTGGATTGGCCTGGCCCCATCACCAGTTGTTGGAACAGAGGGGCACCTGTAATGGAAAGACTCCTACTTTTTCAGGTCAAATAGCTACCAAGGTATGACCTTTGCTTTGGTGGCACCTCCTTTTGTGTATCCTAAAAGAAACTGCAGCTGGAATGAAGTAAACTAACTGGTCATAAACCTCTCATGCACACTTCTGGATGTAAGTGGCTGCAGAAAAGGATCCACGGGAGCCAGAGTTTCCTTTAAGGACAAACAGCAGAGCCTTTTTATGTCAGAAAGAGATCTTCCTGAACCCTTCCCTTCCCCAGTTATGAGTGATGATTATAAGCTTCCTAAAGTGCTAAATTCTGCTGGAAATATCCATGGCAACCATCAGCAGATCTAGTTGTCTCTAAAAATAGAATCCTAGCAATATCAAATCCTTAGCGATCCCCTCGCTGCACGTTCATTTTACAGCAATATCAATGATAAATGACATTGCATTTTCGGGGGAGAGGGTCTTAAAAAATAGAGGGAAGAAAAGTGACTTATCTTTCTTAGATTGGAAAGGAGTGAATTTGTATTTCTTTATGAATATAATAAAGATATGTAACCTGGTATTTATTAGAAATTATTTTTTAATGTCTTAAATTCAATCAGTTCCTCTCAGATTTCAAGTATGTTTTTCTCTAAAAATGAGAAGATTCAATATCTGAGCAATATATTTGGAGATGATTTCTCTGATCCCACTAAAACCTCACCTTTGAATAAAGAATCAGCTCTTAAGCTCAGAATTCACAGAGAAGCAATTTAATTAATTTATTTTTGTGGATATGGGAATAGGATAAGATCGGCATAATTTATTTAATTTATGATAATCCGATTTGCTATTCATTTTCATTGAATTTTCTCCCCTTTTTAGGTTAAACGAAAGTTTATATTTTAAAGAAAAAAATAGTTTTGGAGCCAATATACTGCTTTTATCCATGTCAGTGCTTGCTATTTGTTTGGAAGATGCTTTTTCACATATAAAAATTGGGAAATAAAAAACTGCATAATACTTATTCCTCACTTATGTGTATAAAACTATATTTGGAAATGTGCTTTCATCTTCTCTCATAGATCACTTAGCTTGATCATCCCAACATCCCATTAGGAAGGCTAGGAATATATAATTATATTTTCCCACAAATAAGAAAACTGAGGAAAATTGAGTTTAAGTGACATGTGCAAGGTGACACAGTTCGTCAGCGGCAGAACCAAGACCAGAAGCCAGGCTTTTAATCCTAGCCGAGTGCATCTCCTATAAGTCCACGTTACCTCCTTTGTTCACGTTGTTGGTTGATGGGGAAGAGGATGCTTCATTTTAATGACTTAGACGTTGGTCCTTTTATTCCATATTATTAAAATAGCTCAAAGGATATTTTCACCTTAATATAATGTTGATTTTTCACATATTTTCCCAACATTGATGAACTTGATCACTGTGATACTGTCACTAAAGTAGGAAAATAGAGCACTAAAGAGAACTTGAATTTAGTGTCAGGGTTTTCATTTTACAAGTTAATGTACTAAGGGGAAAAAAAGACCATTGTGGAAGAGCAGGAAATGACACCAATTTAATCAATGTCACAGATTAATACGATTTGTTTGCCAGAGGGAGAATTTTCTCTCTGTCCATGTATCATTCAAGAGAAAGAAAATATATGGGATAATACATTTATTTGCAATTCCACAAAGAACAAGTTATCATGCTTCCTAGAACATACTAATTTAATCTAGGTCCTTTGCTATGTAGACTGAAAATGTCTTGGATTAAGGGTAAATTATGGAGTTTTTGATGTTTCAACCAAGGTTCCAAAAGTTTGTGGGGCAATATTCTTTTTTGTTAGCCAGTCATGGCTTTATTTCTAGATAAATGTCATTTCATTTCTACTTAGTAGTGTCTTAACTATACTTTATTTCAAGTTTTACTAGTGTGCTTTTACAACATGAATTCTAAAACTGGTGGTGTTCACCCTTGTAACATTTAGACACAGAGAAAACCTGTACAACATGATCTAAAAGCTATAATTTCTACATCCCTGGTTCCCTTTTTCCTGTAAACACAAGCTCCTTACTTCTAGTCTGGACACATATTGTAGGTGTATCCTATGTCAGAATCTCAAAACAGTTAGTTGTCTGAGAAGATAAGATGAAGAAGAGACTTTTTAAAACTGAGATTTTTTCCATTAGTTTTTTCCTTTCAACCAAGTTCTTTTGCATAAAGGATTACTTTTGTCTGCATTAGAAAACATATTAATCTTTGAGTCTCAGCCTTTAGATAGCTGTAGCTCAACTCTACCCAAAAATTTTTGCATTAAGCAAACAAAATTTCTCTCACCGTTTTTCTTGACAGCCACAAGAAATCCAAGGTTTGAGAACTATTTTTCTTGTCTTCAATATATGAACTTTTTCATTTGAGGTTTTTTTTTTCTATGTTCCACAACAATACATTTGCAAGCCTTTGAGTATGTTTTTGCCTTTTGTTCTTCTTCTCATGGTTACCCCTGTAAACATAGCTTAGAACAATAGTATTCGACTATAGTCTTGATTTAAGACTGTTTAAAGCACTTTCTATACCCTGAGCAGACACATTTCTTCAGTGGGCTTGAGTAGGACTGACCAAAAGTTTGTGCCAGTTGACTATTCTTTTTCTGAGATCCACTTTGTCTAGCCAGATACAGGCTTCACCAATCAAGGTCTTTTTCATAAACTTCCCTCCATTGGAAAAAAGTAAAATCTAGAAAAAATAGCCAAAATTATATATATTTGTGTGTATATTTTCAACCTCTTTTATGGACATTTGCTCATCAAAGAAGTAACAGAGACAAGAAAGGGTGAGGGTGAGAGAAATAGCAGGCATACTTGTAGGAGGACTAATAACTAACATGTCCTCAAAAGATTTGCATAATATTAATTAATTTACCTCAACATTTCCCAAAGGCAAAGACATATCCTGAAGGACAGGAGAATTCTAGATAATATTAGCTAGCTAGATAAACCTAGCTAACTCTAACTAGGTTTGTGATTAAACTGATTGAAAGTTTCAAAAAAGAAATTTGCTAGGTGCATGTTTTATTACTTAATGAAATGTTAACTCAAACACAGAATGATTTGAGTCGTGAGTACATAAATACGAGTTTACAAGGCGGATAGAACATAATACTGGCTTTAAATGCCATTGAATTTACTGGGAATTTTATTATAGGAAGCACTTCCAAAGTGGCTTCTTGTCATATGTAGAGCTTACACTAGTTGAAATTCCACGGGATCTCATACTCAAGAAATCTTTTTCTTTTAGGGATCAGTTGAAAGAAAGGTAGAGAAATTGAGATGGAGATAACCATTAATCCTTGACAATTCTTCTCTCATGCTCTCTCTTTCTTTTCGGAATCTCCTTCAGATAATTCATCTTTATTCCTGATTAAAATTTACTGTTACGTTTCTGACTTCAAAATCTACTTTTCTGTCTCTTTTAGCTTCTGGTTTGGGGATTTCAAATGGCACATTATATGTTTTACTTGGACCCTGCCTTCCTATCAAGTTTATCACATTTCAGACAAACTCATGTTCTTTCTCCCTATCCATCACTTCTGTAAGTACTCAATCTCTGTGATTGACACATTTGTTCACACAGATTTCAGAGTATCCTTTAACTTTCTTACTCCCTTCAACTCTAATGTCAATTAATCCTCTCAGTGTAGTTTTTGCTTTGCAATATCTCTTATATAGGTCTCTAGTACAGGCCTCTAAGTGCCAGTACCATGGTCTTCTCTTCCCACATTTTTTCATCTCTTCCCTCCCTCCTCCTTTTTCCTCTTTCATTCCATGTCTCTGTATCTACTAAAGATATACTATGCACAAGCATTGTGCTAGGCTACAAAACAAAGAGCGACGAAAATCAAGCCTTGCACTAGAGAAGCTGATAGTACAGAAGCAGTGAGAGGTAAGTACACAAATTGTTGTACAAGACTGGGATTAATGGCCTAATGAGATAAGCAAAACATTATGTGAATAAGGTGTGATAAATTATACCCAGGGTCATTATTAAAGAGCTGTTTACATCAAAAGACATGGAAAATTGCGATAGATGGAGAGAGATGGAGAAGGGAGTATTGAAGGAGAGGAAGAATATGAGCAAAGAATTAGAGGTTTAACTTGATTTCAAGATTCTGGTGTGACTGGGGTCAAGCGTGAGTGGAAATGTATACAAGGAGATGAAATTAAGTCAATACAATTAGAACTCACCTTAGAGGACTCTGAATGAGTCAGGATAATGATGAATCACTGGAGGGTTTCAATGTTACGTAGCCAGTGTTTTTAAAAGATACCTCTGCCATCAGTGTGATAAAATGAATTAAAGGGTAAGATATTGATGGCAAGTAGGCCAGGTATATACCACTGAGATGATTTGCATAACAAAGATGAGGGCCCAAAGAGGATTAGTGTGGCAGTAAGCATGGAAAAAAATCTATGTAAAAGAAACTGAGTAGGTAGAAGAGAGGCAACTTGGTAGCTAAATGGATGGGATGAGCGGGTTGAGGAATTTTAAAGGGCCCCTGGGAAGTTACCTCTAAAAATTAACTTATAAAACATCACATAGTGTATGATTGGCATTTAAATATTGAATAATTAAATGGGAAATAACTACAGTATAAATGAAAATCTAAAAATCGGAACTGTATGAGTTACCTGAAGAGAATGTCCAGCAGGACTTAGGCTGAATCTAAAAGTTTCATTGAATGAAGGCTCTCGATCATGTCTACATACTCTTGTTTTTTTCTTGATCACCTTTTTTTGGGTAGAAATATTCATCACATATATTTTCACATATAGATCTGAAAATAAGAATTCAGCTTGTTAAGTGTCCATTAATAATACAATTTTCTATTGAAAGAGTTATAATCGTATATGGAGAGTTCTCCTACATTTTACACAAAGCCAGTAGCCTGTGAACAATTTGTTTCAGACAACATAGAGTAATTAAAATATACACCAATTTTCTTAGCAACTTAAATGTTTTCTTGCTGTATAATAAATACATCACTCTACATTTGTGTTGAAAAAAATCTAATTTTTAACTAGTAAAATATCAACTTGCTCTATATAAGAGAAACTCATTCTTATTTCATATTTTTCAGATATATTTGGTACACAGCCCAAATTTTAATTAGCGTTTTTTAGCTATTTAGGGCATACTCCTAAAGAGTTCCTAGATACATTATATTGCTCATTATCATAAAATTAGATACCTGGTAAGTGATCAGGAGATTTAAATTTGTAGGTGATATTTCTGCATTGGAGGATTTCAACTATGAGTTGTTCCCCATCTGTCTTCATTTCTTTCTTCAGTGCAATCTTGATTTCTCCCATTACCTGAGTTTTAACTGGAACAATTTAATTAAAAAGTTAAGGAATATATCATGCCATTAATTAAGTGGTTAGTTCAATAATTTACTCATATTTTCATTTATTGAGTGTTTATCAAGTGCTAAACAACTTATCGCATCCCGTGGATACACAGATGAATAAAATACAGTCCCAGCCCTTAAGGAGAGGAAGGCCTCATGGGGAGACTGATAAATTATATGCTTACAATAAAGTATGTTAAGTATAATGATAAGCAAGTAACAAGAGGGGTATGGAAGAAATGCAAGTAGGTATTACTCAATTGTAGATTTTTAGGCCAAAAGAGGTAATAGATGAGACTACAGGGGACTATAGGAAGACAGTCATACATAAAAATAATAGAATTCTAATATAATATATAGGCAGTATTAAGTCAAGTGAAATACAAGAAGTGGTTTGCCGACAATTGCTCACTACTTAACAGGCTTGCAAAAGAACACTTGCTAATACAACTAAATGTCGTTGTATATTATATCTACTTCCATTCTATTTTTCTTGTAAAAGAAGTAGGCAACAAGAGTATATGGTAATAATATTACACAAGGGAAATTATGAGTGATTGAAATGAATTCAATGTATTTCTTTCTAGTGTTTATCTTGGATCTTTACATTACTGAAAAAGCTATTCATACTAGGTCAAATTCTTTATAGTTTCATCCTTTTCTCTATTGACGCGTATATTTATCCACTTACCATTCACCAACAAATATTTTATTTTCCACCCTACTCTGTGATAAGCACTCTGTTAGGAAGAATGGATACAATGATAAGCCAACATACACATGCTTATTGGTTTTATGGTTTTTCTGTCTATTGGGAAGAAATCCATCAATGAAATATTTTCGTCAATAAGTGTACAATTAGAAAGAGAGGAAAGGTTCTGAAGTACAAGAGCATGTTTACAGAAAAGCCTAGGAAAGGGCTTCATGAGCTGAAACCAGAAGAATAAGAAAGAATTAACTAGGTGACATGGGCGGGGAAGAACATTATAAAGAGAAGGAACAGTGTGTTCACAAAAGGCAACATCATGGGACTGAGGAACTAAATAAATATTCGTGTGATTATAAGATACTGTTAAGTGGTACTATGTTAAGAATTTGGGTTTTACCTTTAGAACAATAGGAATCTATTAAAGGTCTTTAACACGGATGTAGATCATTTGTTCTCAAATGTTTCTGTCTCAGGATTTATTTATACTCTTTAAAAAAATGGTGGTACTCAACATTAAAATTTCTAATTAAAAAGTAAAATTGGATATTTAAAAATTTATTTATTGATTCAGTTAAAATGACAACAATATACCTATAAATAAGTATTTTAATGAAAAATAACTGTATTTTCCAAAGCAACAAAAAATAGTGAGGAGTGACATTTTATATTTTTCAAATTTCATTAGTGCTTGGCTTAATAGAGGACAGCTGGATTCTCATACCTGTTTCTACATTAAATCCAGATCAATATGCTGTTTTATTTGAAATATATGACAGTCTCACACAGATATATATATATAGTTGGAAAAGGAAGGAGTATTTTAATATCCTTTCAGACAACTGTGGACAATCTTTGATACTACATTAACACTTGAAAAGTGGTAGTTTCTTTAAGATTAGTGTAAATGTGAAATCTGAAACTGTATCAATGAACCTTTGGACTGTTACTTTAAAATACAATTGTCTATCTTGCACCTTGAATGGACCAGTTAACTATGCCTGAATTGGTAACATCCTATATTGTTCGTTTTGGAAAATACTGGTTTACTGAGTTATGCAGGTTTTCAAAACATTGACACAATTCATACAATATTAAAAGCACATTTGTTAATATCACCATCGATATCATAAAGAAATTCTGACTACTGGAAAGCTGACAAGCTCAGGGAGGCAGGTATAAGTTTTGGAAATTTTTATTTTTACTTAGAAGTTGATTTTTATTATTGACAACAACTATTGCCAATTGTTTTTATCAAAGTGAAAAACTCACTTTGTTAATTTTTGAGAAAATGGCAGCTGAATACAGTCAGCCTTCTGCACCCATGGCTTCTGCATCCATGGATCCAACCAACTGAAGATCAAAATATCAAAAAAAAAATTTTCCAGAAAGTTCAAAAAGCGAAGCTTGAATTTGCCACATGCAGGCAACTATTTACATATCATTTACATTGTATTAGGTATTATAAGTAATCTAGAGATGATTTAAAGTGTATGGGAGGATGTGCATAGGTTATATGCAAATATCACATCATTTTATATAAGGGACTTTAGTGTAAGCAGATTTTGGTATTTGTGGAGGTTGAGGAGGCTCCTGGAAACAATCTCCCATGGATACCAAGGGTTAACGTTACCAAAGTTTGAATAGGCAGAGTTTATCTGTCAGTTGTCTTTCAAGTAAAAATGATATTTCTTGTAAAAAAAAGGCTGGCTCAGCTTGCAACTCAAATAAATTGCACTAACATGTTTTCTCAAGTCAACGTTCATATTTTGGTATGCAGCAGAAGTGCTTTTTGTGTAGTTCCCATTTTATCACACAGAATATTCTAGAACATAGACTATTAGAAACACATGTACTTAAGGGTCTAGGTTTAATAACAAGAATCTTAATTTCTTTATAAAGGATATTGTTAAGTGAAACAGGCAAGTTTTTCATATAAGTGCATGGTGGTAAAAAATAAATACAGTCACTATTAGTACAATTTGGTGCTGCTGCCCTGATTTATGCTAAGTCACCAGCAGTTTTCTGCAGCATTGCTTTTGCATTATCAATGTAAATGTCAACATGGTAAAATGGTAAATAATATCTTAGTATACTTAAAAAATAATTTTGACCTGGATGCACTTCAACAGTCTTGGGGACCCATGAGGATTTCTGAACCATGCTTTGAGAATGACTGTTAAAGAATATAGTTGAGTAATCTCCAATAGGAAATTAAAGTAACAAAAGCATCATGTACAAAATCTATTAGATTGTAGTTATTTAATCATTTAGATTTAATTTTGTCACACATTTGGATATGGGTTTTTAGAATGCATTTCTTCCCTGCATTAATTTTTGCTTTAATTAACTTATATTTTCATGTCTAGATGTACCCTAACATGTGGAAAACTATCTACCAATACCATACTTTGGCGTGCTCTCTTCCTTCTTTCAAAACACTAAGTTCCCCAAACAGGCAAAGTTGCCCTCCATATGTTTTATAAACTGAAACACAGATCTTCTAGACACAGTTAAATCGTGATAATTCAGCAGCCAATGATCATAGATACTTCACAGTAGCTGGGTGTTAGCTTTACCCTTGAGAAATTCAAGAAAATAAAGTGCAAGCCAAGGATTTTTTATGCAGCTAAAGTGTCTTTCAAGCAGCAAGCCCATAAGTTTAAGCATAAGGAACTCAAGAATACCATAGAAAAATTCCTTCTCAAGAAATATATGAGAGGATGAATTTCATCACATCAAAGAGATAACTAGAGAGACTTCAGCCAAAGGAGTGATGGTGAATACTTAATACATTTAATTGTAGAACTGAGACTAAAATAAGAGTCAGAATATAGGTGGGTAGAAGGGCAGCATGTAATTGTCATGTATTCTGATAGAGTATAAAGAATGAAACTGAAAGAGATGGATGACAAAGGGAGAGAAAGGGACAAGTAGAATGAGATTGTTGATTTTTGTATAGGTAAATGGTAGGTGACACAAGTTATACTATTTAAAATTGACAAGACAGATGGTAAATGGTAAGTAAGAAGAGCAAACATAATAAAAGGTATAAAAAAAGGCAATCATTGGAACAAAGATACAAAGCTTTCTTAATTACAAAATAAATTTAAAAAAATTAAAGACACCAAACGGAGGAAGAAACACAACAAATCTAACATCATATACACAATAGTTATAAAACAAAATGCAGAGTTGTGACCAAACATATCTGTCATATCAATAAACATGAACAGGCTCAGTGAGCATATTTTTAAAAAGATATTCAGATTGGCCCATAAAGCAAAGCTTATGAGCTATGCTATGCTAAAACTTAGTTTTGTTTCAAATAGTCACAAATACATAAATTGTAAGCATGCCAGATGTATGGAAACAATAAGAGAGTAGGGGTTGATATCTTATTGTGAGGCTAAATAGAAATCAGTTTGAAATGTAGTAAACAAGACAAAAAAAAGGACATGTTATAAAGTTAAACATCCATAAATCATAATGAAGACACAACAATTATGAACATCTATGCACCACTAAAATAGGTTGACACTAGAAAATAAGGTGTAAAGATGTAGGAGATGAAAGCCAGAATAAAGAGAATAATAATAAAATACTTTAACACAGTATTTTCAGTACAAGACAGGTGAAGTAGACTAAAATACGTAAAGACAGAATACTGAGGCACCAGAACCAATATAGCAGATCTCAGGATGTATATATTAAACACTACACTCTGATGAGAGAGAAAACATCTTTTCCTCAATTAAATATGGAACATGGATCATATTGATTGATTATGTATTGACTTACAAAGTAGACAACAGTAAGTTCTATAAAATGAAGCTAATACATTGTCTGATCACACACACACACACACACACACACACACACACAAAGGCTTTAACGAAACAATTCTTGGCTGAACAGAAAAATACAATGAGAAAATACAGAAGTTCTGAAAAACAATGATAATGAAAACACTATCAGAAACAATGAGAATTAAAATAATGATCAGAGGAAAATCACCAGTCTTAAACACCTATATCATTTAAAGCAGTGATCAGAAGAAAGTGCATATATGCATTAATATTCCATCAACAAAATTTTAAAAAATACAATTGATTTAAAATTCCAAAAGCTAGAAAAAGAACAACAAAGTAATATAAAAGAAAGTACAAGAAAATAAATAATAAAAATATACAGAGAAATTAATGAGGCAGCATATAGAAAAAATAGAAAAATAGTAGATAAAATTAATGAATCAAAATTCTGGTACTTTGACTAGCATCAATAAAATAGAAAAGCCAATAATGAATTTAGTCAATAACATGTGGCCTTAATATTACGATTTACAAATGGCATGTGGCCTTTTAACTACGACACTACGCTCCTCTCAGTGATTTGGTGTAAACATTTTAGTGTCCTGGATATACCCTAATACCATCCGCTCACATTCTGTTTACACATTCCTGACAGGCAGAAACAGCAAACATGTCTAATATATTTCTTTGAACTTGTGAGGGACCATCTAGCTCAGGTTACTGAACGATTTTAAATAAGTATAAACAAGCCCATTCAAATCAACCTGTTTTATTTTAAAGAACGTTGCAGGAAAATGAAGAATCTTCAATATAAAAATGAGAAAAGAAGACAGATGTTAGAATCTCCTTTCTTTAATACCTAGAAAAACTAGGGGAAAAAGTAAAATTCAGGAAAGTATTAGCCAGTAGCAACTAACCAAAAAATAGTCTCCTGCCAGAAAATGCTGAGTGGTGTGTAGGAATGGAAAGGCAGATTCTGGGAAGGCTCAGCTTAGCAGCATCCCCAACCATACCACGTATCACAAAATTTTGCCAGGAAAAAGAGAGATGAATTGCCAAAACCCTGAGAATTATCACCAAGTCCCCAGCACAGAGAAGTGGATGAACAATGAGTTTAGGCAGCCCCAGAAAAGTTATACTAAACCCTTGAGAGTGGCAGCTTTGGCTAATCGCTAGGAAGATCTGAGTTTCACTGAAAATAGGAAAAACAACAAGTGCTCCCCATTTACTGGGGATCCAAGGTTAAGAGGAGCAAAATCCAAAGCTGAGAGAGTCTTTTCATTGCAGTAAGACATACCTGGGCTTGGTTGAGTGAATGCTGGCAAAACAAAAGCAAAAACAAAAGCAAAAACCATTTAAATCAAATCTCAAGAGAGAGCAAAACGTAGTCAATCACGGCAGCAAATCTACCTGTGAAACAGCTCTATTTCTTTCCTCCAAAGGCATAGAAAATTGGATAGAACTACTACTGCTCCATCTCTCAAACAGTAACTGGGATAGAGGGGAAAAAAGAGTATTCTACCTGATAAGGAGGGAGTCAAGGAAAATACTCCCAGTATTTGGAGCCAATAGGAGTTGTGGACAGAATTGATCACACCACTGAACATGATGAAATGAAACATCAAGACAATTTTTTTTCTGGGAAAAATTCACTGTTATGGGTCATATTCCTCTAAAACTCCAACATGCCAAGCATATAAAATTTATTGCTGCTGTTTACCACTTTCTCACTTCAGAAGAAAGGTAGAATTAAACACTTGCTAACTAAAGTTCTCAAAGCACCACATTGCCTATTTTTTTCTTGGAAGGTTAAATTCACATGCTTCACAGTGTGGTACTTGTGAAGTTCTTGTTAAGTTTTTCCTACTCCAGATTGTTCCTTATTGTTTCTACTAAAGGAGGAGAGGAACATACCTACTGAGGTGGTCTCAAAGGACGCTTGCATTAATTATGAGTTATCACTATCAATTGTGCTTGCCCTTTCACTGGTTCAGAAAATCTTTGTCATTGGAAACAGATGCATATGGATGGTGACAAAAACCTCTGTTTTCACTCTCTCCACAGGATGAGGGAGAGTGGTGGGTGGGGGGTCAGAAACTATAGATCTGCTTGGGCCTCTGAACTGAAGAAGACAATGCACACATAGAGGCCATGTGTGGGTGTTTTGTCATTGTGTTTGGAGTAGAGAGTAAATGGGCAGTAAAAATTGCTTTGACCAGCCTCCAGGTCTCTTGGTGTCCCAAAATTTATGTTTTTGTTGTATTAAAAGAATAAAAATTAATCCTACTCTAGAGAAGATGTTTATCTTACAACATGATACAGAGCTATGATTAAAAGTAGAAAGAAGACTGTCTTTTCTCCATTGTATGTTATTGTCCCTTTGTCCAAGATTAATTGACCGTAGGTGTGTGGGTTTATTGCTAGGCTCTCTATTCTGTTGCATTGATCCATATGTCTGTTTCTGTGCCAGTACCATGCTGTTTTGATTACTGTAACTTTGTGGTATTGTCTGAAGTCTGGGAGGGTTATACCTCCATATTTGTTCTTTTTCCTCAGGATTGTTTTGGAATTCTGAGTCTTTTATGGTTCCATGTAAATTTTAGGATTATTTGCTCTAGTTCTGTGAAAAATGTCATGGGTAATTTGATAGGGATACCATTAAATCTGCAGATTGCTTTGGGTAGTATTGCCATTTTAACAGTATTAATTCTTCCAATCCAAGAGCATGGGATATTTTTCCATTTCCTTAAGTCATCTTCAATTTCCTTTATTAATGTTTTAGAGTTCTCAGCATGTAAGTCTTTTGCCTCCTTGGTCAGGTTTATTCCTAAGCATTTTTTTCTTTTGGATGCAATTTTATTTTATAATTTTTATTTTTATTTATTTTATTTTTGGCTGTGTTGGGTCTTCGTTGCTGTGTGCGGGTTTTCTCTAGGTGCAGTGAGCAGGGGCTACTCTTTGTTGTGGTGCACAAGCTTCTCATTGTGGTGGCTTCTCTTGTTGTGGAGCACGGGCTCTAGGTGCATGGGCTTCAGTAGTGGTGACACGTGGGCTCAGTAGTTGTGGTGCACGGGCTTAGTTGCTCCATGGCATGTGGGATCTTCCCAGACCAGGGTTCGAGCCCATGTCCCCTGCATTAGCAGGAGGATTTTTAACTACTGTGCCACCAGGGAAGCCCTTGATGCAATTTTAAAAGGGAGTGTGTTTTTACTTTCTCTTTCTAATATTTCATTGTTAGTGTAAAGAAATGCAACAGATTTCTGTATGTTAATCTTGTATCCTGCTACCTTGCTGAATTCATTTATCAGTTCTAGTAGTTTTTGTGTGGAGTGGTATAGGGAAAGCTGGATAGCCACATATAAATCAATGAAGTTAGAACACACCCTCATACCATACACAAAAATAAACTCAAAATGGCTTAAACACTTAAATATAAGACATGGCACCATAAAACTCCTACAAGAGAACATAGGCAGAACATTCTCTGACATAAGTAATACCAATGTTTTCTTAGGTCAGTCTCCCAAGGCAAGAGAAATAAAAGCAAAAATAAGCAAATGGGACCTAATCAAACTTACAAGCTTTTGCACAGCAAAGGAAACCATAAACAAAATGAAAAGGCAACCTATGGACTGGGAGAAAATACTTGCAAACAGTGTGAGCCACATGGGCTTAACTTCCAAAATATACAAACAACTCATACAACTCAGTAACAACAACAGTAAAACATCCCAGTCGAAAAGTGGGCAGAAGACTTAAGTAGACATTTCTCCAAAGAAGACATACAGATGGCCAATAGGCACATGAAAAGACGCTCAACACCACTAATTATTCGAGAAATGCAAATCAAAACTACACCAGTCAGAATGGCCATCATTAAAAAGTCTACAAATAACAAATGCTGGAGAGTGTGTGAAGAAAAGAGAACCTTTCTACACTGTTGGTTGGAGTGTAAATTGGTGCAGCCACTATGGAAAACAGTATGGAAGTTCCTCAAAAAACTAAAAATAGAGTTGGCACATGATCCAGCAATACCACTCCTGGGCATATATCTGGACAAAGCTATAATTCAAAAAGATACATACACCCCAATGTTCATAGCAGCACTATTTACAATAGCAAAGACATGCAAACAACTTAAATGTCCATCAACAGAAGAATAAAGAAGATGTGATCAATATATGTATATATAACAGAATACTACTCAGCTATAAAAAAGAATGAAATAATGACATTTGCAGAAACATGGATGGACCTAGAGATTATCATACTAAATGAAGTAAGCCAGAAAGAGAAAGACAAATACCATATGACATCACTTATATGTGGAATCTAAAATATGACACAAATGAACTTATTTATGAAACAGAAACAGACTCACAGACATAGAGAAGAGAATTTTGGTTGCCAGGGGGGAGAGGGGTGGGAGAGGGGTGCAAACTATTATATATATAAAGGATAAACAATAAAGTCCTACTGTATAGCACAAGGAACTATATTCAATATCCTGCAATAAATCATAATGGAAAAGAATATCAAAAAGAATATATGTATGCAAAAATACACACACACACACGCATATATATATATATATATATATATATATATATAACTGAATCACTTTTCTGTACACCAGAAACTAACACGACATTGTATATCAACTATACTTCAATTAAAAAAAAAAAGAATTGGGGCTTCCCTGGTGGCGCAGTGGTTGAGAGTCTGCCTGCCGATGCAGGGGACACGGGTTCGTGCCCCGGTCTGGGAGGATCCCACATGCCACGGAGGGGCTGGGCCCGTGAGCCATGGCCGCTGAGCCTGAGCCTCCAGAGCCTGTGCTCCGCAACGGGAGAGGCCACAGCAGTGAGAAACCCGCATACAAAAAAAAAAAAAAAAAAGAATAGAATAGAAAGAAGAAGAGATGATGGATATATACAGGGCATAGTTCAAAAATGAGATGACAAAATAATAGGTGGGGTGAAAATGGAGATAACAGAGCTAAAACACAAATAATCCCATTTGAAACCTGTTAATGAATTAGAAACATCCTGGGAGCAAAATTAAATAAGATAGAAATCAGTATTATTGACATAGAGGGAAGAAGGCTTAGGATGATACAGAGAGAAAAATAAAGAAGTTACAGAACAATGGCAGATATATTAGAACTGAAAAATATGATCCAATATAACTTATTGCTCAGAAAAAGTAAATTCAAGAGAATAGAAAATAACATCTATTTAAAATATAAAGATATTTCTCTGAAATAACAGTAGAGTGAATCTCTGGACCAAAAGATCATCCTATACTCACTGAAGTGATAAGTTGGTACACTGATATATCCAGCTTAAGCTACTTCAAGAATACAGAAAACATTCTTTAAAAATCCAGGGGGGAAAAAAAAGTCCTCTGAAAGAGTACATTTGTGTATAAAAGAAACAGCCTTCCTAAAATATTTTAAAAAGACTATGTCAAGGATATAGAGGCTATAGTAATGAGGGAAAGAAAAAGAGAGGAGAGAGAGGGGGAGAGAGGGAGGGAAGAGGGAATGAAGGGAAAATCTGAAGATGAAATCCAGGCCACCAATAAAACAATGGAAGAGGCAAGTGGAAGAAAGTGGATGAGTGTTGATTTCCTTTAAGCGGAGAGTTAATCAATAAAATTTAAATTTGAAATAGAGTATTAAAAAACATAATTACTCAACCTCTTAATATTTTCAATTTTGTTTCTTAAACTTACTGAGATCTTTTATAAACTATGGCTAAAATATTTATTGAAATATTTTACATGACTAAAATAGTTATTGAAATTAAGTTATTCCTTTATTTTTACAATGTTATATTCTTTTTTTGTTAAATTTAAAAACAATATAATTATTTTTTGACGAAGAACAGGACTAATTTAATTCCATTTTGACAAAATTGTATGTGCCCCTCTCTTTAGCTGGCTGAAGTGCTCCAAGTAAGCGGAACTGTAAAACTGGCTTACTTTTATTTTGCACAGCTTTCTTTTTTCACACTCTCCAGTGCTTTATTCTCCTTTAAGATATGCAGTGTTCTTTCCACTTTTTTGTTTTCTTAAAAAAGAGTTTACATATATTTTATCTTTGAAAAAATGTGTATGTTGTATCTGTAAGCAACATTTATACACATACCTAGATCTATATCTCCAACTACTTTATATTTTTAGTAAAGTATATTTTAAGAAAAAATTGCAATTAACAGAACACAATCATTATTTCACAGGAAATAAAGTTGGTAAAATCCCCATTTTACAGATGAGAAAATAGTGGCTTGCATGTGTTAAGTAACTTGCCAAATTGTTAAGCATCCTAGGCAGAACTTTACTCTAGATCTTCTTATTTTAAGCATAGGGCTCTGTTCTCTCATGAACACCTTATATTTTCTTATGAATAATATTTGTAGAACACTGGCTCATTCATGGAAATATTCATTTAAAAATATTTTTTAAAAATATTATCAGAATGAAAGGATTTTTCAGGGGCTATTGTGCTATTTTATTTTACCCAGACATAGGACTTTAGAAAGCAGGGAAGGCATAGCAAACAATTATTTTAGTTGGTTAAACAATAGCTAGAAGTTATCGTCTACCTTTATACATTAGATCGATTATACAGAATATTCATATTAAAGAACAAAAACCAGCAATAAATACTTTCTGAAATATTCATAATTATATGAGAGTCTATATGGAATTGACTTAGACACACAAAGTAAAAGAAGTGTCTATTGATTAAGAAAATATTTCTTTTTTATTTGCATTATTGGTATTTTTAACACTTAACTGGATGGAGTACAAATTGAGGTGTACATTTTCCCAAAATTGTAAGCATATTATATTGCAACTTTTGCCAATGCAAGACCATTTCCAGCAAAAGTGTCTTTAGAGCAAATGTTTAATGAGCTGGAGGTGAATAAAATGTGGAAAAGTAAAGAAGCAAAGAATGTTACTTTGTAAAAGGAAAGTCTGTGTAAGGAAAAAAACAGAGCAAGTACAATTCTCAACACTTAGATTTCTTTGCATTTGCAAATTTTCGTTAATAAATACTACATAGCAATGTTGCAGGTCACTGGTGCTAGCTAATACAGTCTGAACTGGTTTTAGGTAAGACGCATATTTAGCTCTGACAGTCTATCACCTCATAATTTGTTACCTAGCTCCTATCACTCATTCCAAGTCTAAGAAAAGTTCAATATAGAATTTAGATGGATTAAAAACCAGGAATTCTGGCTTCTAGCCCTGTGAGATGGCAGGCCTGTCATTAAATATCTGTTTTGTATTTCCTCATATTGTAAAGTGAAAATATGTAATACGATTATTTACAGATCATTTATTATATCTGTCAACTTTACAGAATAAATTTTTAGACATTTTCTGATATTATCTAAATATTATTTAGTCCTGACCCTCTACTAAGCATCTTCTATCCTAGATAATTTTGTCTGTTTACTCAGGTATTCTAAACCTTCTCATTATAGAAAGTCTTAATAATGTGCTAATACTTGTTAATAGCCAAAGTAGTGATGTATAGTTGTATTTTCCTTCATTTCAATTATTTCTACTCTATCAGTTTTAGTCTAAGTGATGATCCTCTAAAAAAAAGCTAGCACAACAATGGCAAATTGTTAACGGAATGTCTAAAATGGTAATTATTCAATAAGCATTAATTCTTTTTTATGTCTCAACATTTGATGCAATGGAAGATCAGTTCTAGAAGTAATTGACAGTTTACACCTAGCAAGCGTTTCTATAGCATTAGGTCAATTGCTCAATCTATTCAAAGTAAACAAAAAAACAAAACATATGTCTTGATATATCCATATAAATCAAGACTTTTTAAATGGAAATTTCTTTAATTAAAGGTCTTCTTCTACTTCACTGAGCCTTTCAGAGAAAGGAAGTGAGCTAACGATAGCTTGTTCTATTCAACAGTCTCTCTATAATTTGCAACCATGTGTATCAACCCTACCCTACAGCCTATAATAAATTTTACCTTCCATGCTGAAATTCTCTCTCTCTCTTCCAAAAGTTCAAAGGGGTACTCACTAATTTGATGGTGGTACTCAATAATTATCTAAAATTGGTACTTCCTTTTTCTTTACACCATGTCCTTGAGTAGCAGGGAAAGCTACTAGATCTCTTAACAAGTCTGGTAATCCTATTTGTATTGAATTTCATCTCCTAGTATATTGTTGTTTTCTAGCGGCTGTATTCAAGTCATTGATATGTTTTAAACTTAGTTCTCAGAAACATGTTTTCTGGACAAAGGTTCTTACCTGTATAGAACACTTTATATGCAGGACTGAATAGAAGGAGTGAAGAATTAGTTTTTAAAGGTTTATGCTAGTAATTTAATGTTTGAAAGGAGGAAGCAAAAATGAAACTAATTTCTTCATTCTGTATTGTATTAAATTCTATTCCAAGTACTCCCACTGTAAGATCTCCTGAAGCTGACTCTCCATAAATCAGCTTGCTCATACAACAAGAATGACACCACGCAGCCAGCTCCATTATCTGACTTCTTTGCTACCTTTGTATATAACAGACGACTGTAAATGCTTGGGTCCAGCACTTTCTACTAAAACATACCATTAATAAAGTGTTAGAGAATTCCCAAGACAGGATATGTGAAATGCTTTGCAATTAGATATAAGTAATTCCTTTATAGGACAATTCAATGTATTTGGTTTTCAAAATAAATGAATCCTCATCCCAAATATATTTCACAAAATGTAGTTTTCCACTCTCTAACTGTTTAAGTATATATTCATCTGTAACCAAGTGAATAAATATTACTATAATATTATGTATAAAGAATACAGATTAAATAAATTTTAAAATAACATATGTATAGCACAGAGAACTGTATTTAATATCCTATGGTAAACCATAATGGAAAAGAATATATAAAAAAGAAAGTATATATGTATACACATTATAACTGAGTTTTATATATATATATAATATATATATGTATAACTGAGTTACTTTGCTTTACAGCAGAAATTAACACAACATGGCAAATAAACAATACTTCAACTAAAAAACAAACAAAAAAATAAAATAACATGTAAACGTCAGTCATATCATCTCAATTTTTCCTAAACCATTTGAAATAGACAGAGGTATGACTAACTTCACTTTCAAGAAAAGAGACTCTAAAGTTCAGGTTGATTAATCTGCCAAAAGTCACATAGCTAGATTAGATGCTTCCAGCAAGACACCCGAAGGTTATTGCCAAAATTTTGATTATCTATTATGTAACAGTGATTATGTGCCAAACTCATGTATATGCTTGTGAGCATGCCTATGTTGGGGGGCGTAAATTTCAGGTTTTGTAGGGAAGTTGTGCTGGAAAGACCAGGTACAGACAGGAGCAAATGCTCACCCATTCCCTTTCCAAAGCATTAGTTTGTGATCATATACTTCTTGATTTGCTGCATGTAGGGAATTACAGTATACTCGAATGGTATCCACAATGCATTCAATTTCTTAAACAACTCTCCTATTCCAGGCACATTTTGTATGTAGACTACTACATCCTTTAAAGTGTAAAGACTGTTCCTTATTTATCCTGGTCTTTTTAGCCCACAGAAAAGACACCTAGAATATATTAGATATTTAATGAATGAATCTGTAAAACTTTCTCTAATATTTACAGCAAACTTACAAATGAGGTATCATTTTCATTTAGCTCTTAGGAAAGTGATTGATAAGGCTTGACTTAAAAGCCCATGCTCTTCCCATTAAACTAAGCTGAGACCATAGATCTGGAGATATTTTGGAATCATTTTTCAAATCTGTGGTTTTCACCCCAAATAAATGCTTTTTTGTCAGTTTATTAATTGCATTCTCTGTTTACGTGCATATACAAGCCTCTGCTATTCAAAGCCATGGGGAGACATCCTAGTACATGGTCATGTCTCAGGGCTGAATGGAGTCGAAGGAGAAGGCATTTTGTTATGTTTTCATTAAGTTTTTTTTGCAAGGCAAAAGAGTTCTATAAGCTTTCATTAAGGCCCTTATTTGAAATAACCCAGATTCAAGGAGATATTTTATACAATAAGCCAGGCATTTGGGTCTAATATGATTTAAGAGTTTTGTGAAAGTAGGCCAGGCCTGAACATTCTCTATCTCTTCTTACATAAAGAAAGCCTTTCTTTCTGAGACAAAGCCAGAAAGAACATCATTTTAGAAGGAAAAAATAGATTTTTCTGATTGATCTTCAGTGTTTTTGGCATCTTTTGTCCTTTTGGTACATGATTCTTAGCATTCATTTTGCTGTGACTGAAAATAACCACAGCTCTTTAAAAAAAAAACTTTTAATTAAAGCCTCCCATCCATTATCTTGTGTGAGACCTAAAAAAAAACCCCCAAATCCTCACAAAAACAAAACAACGTCCGCTGCTAGAGAATAAAAATTGAAAACCTAAAAGGACATTATATTTTAAATATTTGCAGTTATGAAATACCCCTCAGATGTGTCAGGAAAACAAATCCTAAAATGAGTGAAATGGGAGAGCTTGTATGATATAACAAGAGGGCAGTAATGTTCTTTTCCAGAGAAGCGTCAAGTTTAAGAAGACAAGGCTAGTTTCCTGAGTTCACAAGGCATTGGCTAGACCTCCCATCTAAACTTCTTGACCTCTGGTCTAAAACCAGGAAGATTACCCACCCAGGAGAAGTGATGGGTCTACACATATTCTCTTTTTACAGAGAAACCTTAGCATAGTCATGTAATGATTTTTGAAAATAAAATCAGGTAATAGTATAATATTAGGGAAACTAGAAGTTCTTGTGAAAAATAAAAAAGTTTGTCTCTGTAAGAGTGAAGCTACCGATCCACTGTAGAATAATCCCCAGTTTCTCGTGATCAGGCAGTCAGGTAACCTCTGAATAAACCTGAGAAAACCACCTGAATGAGGGTTAAATAGATTATGAGAGTCATATGTTTCCATTGGCCCACTAGGTTACTTATATCATTTTGATTTCTTTGTGCTTAGATTAATTCTACCACTCTTAACGTACAGTACTTTTGATCTTCCTCTCAGTTTTAACCAATTCTCCAGTTTTTCACTTACTACTAATGCAATATTTGTTCCATTCTATAAAACCATTCCTCAATTCCTCAATACAATTTCTGCAGCAATCACTTTGTCTTCCTTGTCCTTAACTGCCATGCTAGATAAAAGAGCACACTATAATTCTACCTCAGTTTTGTATTCTCAGCCCACTTGGACTGTATGTGTATATATTTGCTGCTCCAGTTCCCCTCTTCATCAGTCTTACCTGCTTTGCCCCAAGAAGAACACTCGCTTGCACTTCATCACCGGGTTGTCCTTACCTTATATGACTTCTGTGGGGTTTTAGAAATGAAGAGCCAGAAGGAGATGTGAGGGTAGGAGGAGAGAGGCTGGGCTATTTTTTGTCTTCTTTGTCTCCATCCTCTCTGTCAGCTAGTTTTGCAGTGGCTGTGCCTTGTTACAAAGGCTACCACTCCTGTCTGCGATCTCCTGTACTGTGGCTGTATATCTTGCTGGGTTCTGGCAATAGCTTCCCTCCCCATGCTTCATTAGACCCAGGGTAGGAATGGCTTTTTGTTGTGGCTGGTCCTTAATACGCATCACCTTTCCTTGTTAGCTCCTTTAACCTTCCCCACCTTGTAAATGGTCATTAAATTCTTTGATATTTCCCCTTTGAATGTGTTACCTGCTTCCCACTAGGGCTTCGCAGGACATCCCCTGTTGCATATAAAGTCAGACAGTAATCCAGGGTTTGTTTTGTTTTGTTTCTTTGCTTTTTCTCTATAGGGAGACGTTCTCCCAATTCCATCTATGAAACAGTCCCCTTTGATTTGTGGTGCCACTTTGAGTTCCCATATATTCCTGGGTCTCTATCTATGCTTTGTATTCTATGTCATTTTTCCTTTCATCTTGCACAAGTACCAGACTCTTTTGTCTTTATGTTTTAACACCTTGCAGGGTAACCTCACCCTTGTTTCAGTCAGGATAGATTAGATTCTGCTGTAGTAAGAAGCACTACCAAAAGAGATTATCATACTAAGTGAAGTAAGTCAGAGGAAGACAAATATCATATAATATCACTTACATGTGGAATCTAAAAAAAAAATACAAATGAACTTATTTACAAAACAGAAAAAGACTCACAGACATAGAAAACAAACTTATGGTTACCAAAGAGGAAAGGGGTAGGGGAAGGGATAAATTAGGAGTTTGGGATTAACAGATACACACTACTATATATAAAATAGATAACCAACAAGGATGTACTGTATAGCACAGGGAACTATATTCAATATCTTGTGATAACCTATCATGGAAAAAAATCTGAAAAAGCATATATATATATATATATATATATATATATATATATATGTACATATATTCAATTTGCTGTACACCTGAAACTAAAACATTGTAAATCAACAATACATCAATTAAAAAAAAGTTAATTTAAAAAAACTGAAAGATTTTATTCTCTCTCACTGTACATATCCAATAAAGGCTGGCAGGGTCTCTGCTCTTTTTAGTCACACCATCTCATGCTGATGGGGAGTCACAATTTCCCCCCTTGCTGACTGCCATGTCTGGAGGAAAAGAGAACTCTACAAGTCTCACACCAGCAGTTAAATGTTCAGTCCAAAAATGGCACACATCTTGACCATCCATGACTCATTGGCTAGAACTAGTCAAAGGGTCAACTGTGTAACAAAGGAGCCAAACAGTCTGGGAGTCAGAGAAACAGAAATAATTAGTAAGCAACAATAATGAACACCAAAACTTCCTTTGCTCCTTTTCAAAGTTGACTTGGATGTTGAAAGTTCTCTATTATTTCATATGAATGTTCGAATAATTATATTGAGTTCCTCAAAAATATCTAGCTGGTAATTTAATCAGAATTTTATTAGACTTACATTTTTATATTTAAATTGTTTCACTACAAAGCACGGAATGATTCTACATTTATTCAGATTTCCTTTTATGCCCTTTAATAGAGTCTAAAAGTTGCCATGGATATCTTGGTTATTGTACAAGTTAAACCTAAGATACTGTTTAGTTTTGATATTATGAGTGATATTATTATTTTTGTTGCTTTGTTGCTATTGTGTATTTATGATTAATTATTGGTGATCTAGAGTAATTCTTATTAGTTCTAACATTTATCTGTTGATTCCATCAGATTTTCTGCATACATATTCAAATTGTATACAAATAATTTGTTTTATTCTTTCCCTTCCAATCACTGTACCTCTTACTCAATTTTCTTTCCCTATATATTAACCGAGACCAATGCTACGTCAAATATTAATAGTAGACATCCTTGTCAATCCTGATCTTAAAAGGTATGTGCCAAAATTTCACCTATAAGTAAAATAATTTTTAATATAATCTTTACAAAATTAAGGAAAGGCCCTATCTTTCCTAATTTGCTAGGAACTGTCATCAAAAACAGATGTTTAATGTAAATCAAATGATTTTTCTTCATCCATGTAGTTTAATTTATTATATTAGTGAATATATTAAAATTATGTATTAATCTGTCATAAAGATAGTTTTCCAATTTACATTATTATAAACAAAGCTAAAATAAACATTTTTTACACAACTCTTCACACATGGATAAAAGAATTTAGCTAGAATATAGTAGAATATTTAGGATATGTTGGAATCATTAGCCAATGATTAATCAAACATAATGCAAATTTTCAAATTTAGTTGTTGCTGTCAAATTAGTCTCGAAACAGTTTATACTAACAATTTATGTACTGCTTTTCTATCAGCACTATAATAATTTTGTCACACTTCTGCAAATTCTGAATTTTTTTAAAGGACTTTTAGAAAAATAATATATACATACACACACATACTGAATCCTGATCCATTTCTTTTATATGCATAACAAATATCTACTTTCAGTCTTCATATTGTTTTTGTTTATGTTATAATTTTTTGAACAAAAGTTTTATTTTAATTGCAATGTGGTCAAATTTGTTAGTTTTTTACACTACAGTTTTGGTTTTGTGTTTAAATAGTTTTGTTTTTTTGTTTGTTTTTTAACAGTTCTTTCATGTTTTGCCATTAGGAAGAAAGTCTCTATTTTCTTCTAAAAGTTTTTCACTTTAGGTACTCAAAACATCCTCAGTTACTCTTTATTGCTTTTTTACAGTGTGAGGTAGTAGGAATTTATTTTTCTTTGCAGGCAGCCAAATTTTCTTTAATCATTTCTTTATTTGCAGTGCAAGTTTTGTTATAAATTAAGGTTTCATATACAGGAAAATATTTTCTGGTCCATCTGCTCTGTTTCATTGTTCTACTAGATAATACATGTGCTGTACCACAGTATTTTGTATACTATAACTCTCTAATTAATCTTGATAACTAGGAATAACCCTACTTTATCATTTTTATTCAAAATTTCTTAGCCTTTACTTCCTTTATATAAATTTCAGGGTCAGCTTTCAAAATTCCACTACAAACTTTTAGTTATTTAATTGAACTTTCATGGTATTCCCATATTAAGTGGGAAACAATTGCAATCTTTATGATATTAATCTTTATGACATGCTCTATATGCCTATTCATTCAAGCCTTCTTTTTGGAATTTCAACAGTATTTTGCAATTTTCTCATAAAAGTGTGAGTATTTTGTTAGATTTATCTCCTGGAACCTTAGACTTTATCTCTACTGTGAAGAGTTTCTCTTTTTAAATACTGTTTTTGAAGTGGTCATTATAGGTGAAATAAGAAGGCCATTATTTCCTGCCTTGATTTTTCTATTTTTTCTGACTCTGATACCATTTCACCAGCTTTATTTTGAATAATAATTGTGTGATGTATATATTTCCACTTCTTTTATTTTCAACTCATCTGTGAGACTTTTACTTTAGGTAAATTTTCTGTAAATAGCAGGCAGCTAGATGTGTTTAACTACTTGGATGAAATTTCTCTTTCATTAGGTGATTTTAATACATCAACAAGTTAGAAGTAATTTGGAATTAATTTTACTTTCTGTTTAACTCCTTTGTTTTAAAACTGCACTTTTCTCTATTGTTTTCCTTCTGCCTCCTTAAGGAATGCTTTCATCTGTAAGTAACAGAAAAACTTACTTAGAATGATTAAACAAATAGGGATTCATTTCTTAATATAAAAGAAATCCAGAGATTAGCACAGGTTTGTCATTTCAGTAATGAGGCAGGCACCCAAGTTCTTTCTTTCTTTCTACTGTGTCATTTTTAGTACTTGTTTTTTTTGCCCTTTTTGTCTAATGGTTGCAAGATGCATGCTACATATCCAGGCATCACGTCTACCTTCCAGACACAATAATATGGGTCAGAGAGAAAAGGATTTTACACCACAGGGTTCTCACAAAAATCAAATTAGCTAACATAGTGCTCAGCATGTTTAAGCTCTTGACAGATTTAAGTTGTTTACATTTCCTCTTTACTATAATGGAAATCATTTCTTATTATCCAATTTTTATAAACCCCAAATCATTTTGATCCCCAAGTCCAGGCAGTATATCGTACCCTATCCTTCTGGCAGGAACTTCACACTGATACCTCCAGAGTGTACCAATCACTAATTGGTTTAGGTGAACAGTGCCTCCTGGAACTGGGCTTCACTCATCTTACATACATGAGCAGCACTGACCTCAGGCTTCCTAGTAAATGAAGCATGCAAGATCATTGATACTCCTGATAAATACAAACACAATTACTATTAAAGTTGAAATTATTAAGTAGAGAATTTAGTCACCTACCTTCAAAGAACAAAAAATAGAATGTTCTATGGACTAATTGCTACTGCTTGCCACCACTTCTGAAAACCTGCTACCAATTTTACTATTTCTGATTGACTGAAGCTAAGCCCTTTTCTAATCAAAAATAGCTATCATTTCCCCAAGTGCTTCAACAGCAAAATAAAAGCCTCCTATATTCTCTCTATACTCAGTTTACACAGTGATACTCTGAATAAGTAGTTAATATTAGCTCTCTTTTAAGTCCTCATAAGTCAATCATTTTCCTCAAATGACAAAGATAGTATCTGGTACAAAAGCACTTGGCATTATTATCCCCCAAATTAGTAAATTAGACTTTCTTTGGTTTCTTTTTTAAAGGTTGAAATTATAGGAAATGGATGAACCATAATTTTAGACTGGCCAAAGTATATTGAGAATATACTACTGGGTATTGCAAAGATTGGCATGTCACTTTAGCTCACAGTAAAATAATCCTTGAAATCAGACTCACATAAAAATGCTTCATCAATAGTGGATTGACATGAGTAAGTTTTCTGAAAAAGAAGAGTAAATTATTTTTAAATAATCAAAACACCAATAAATATTTTAAAAATTAAATAATCAGCGCTTTGAAAAGAAAGGCAATGACCTGTAAATTTTTAATTGAAATTTACCCAAATAATATTATCTTTTTCAAAATAAATTGATGTATTTTATTTTTATTTACTTTTGGCTGCATTGGGTCTTCGTTGCTGCACGCAGGTTTTCTCTAGTTGCGGCGAGTGGGGGCTACTTTTTGTTGCAGTGTGCGGGCTTCTTATTGCAGTGGCTTCTCTTGTTGCGGAGCATGGTTTCAGTAGTTGTGGCACATGGGCTCAGTAGCTGCAGCTCGCGGGCTCTAGAGCACAGGCTCAGTAGTTGCGGCGCACGAGCTTAGTTGCTCCGTGGCATGTGGGATCTTCCCAGACCAGGGCTCGAACCCATGTCACCTGCATTGGCAGGCGGATTCTTAACCACTGCGCCACCAGGGAAGCCCTATGTCAGTTTTAAGAGGACTGATAATGCAGTAGTGCATCCAAGATTGTAAATCTATTGTGGTCATATATGTTTAGCCAGAAGAAGCCAAAATAAAAAAAGAGTAAAATGTTGAATTTCTGGAAATAGTCCCCATGCCACATTGGAAATGATACGCTAAATGAATTATCCATTAATACTTGATGAATTTTGAAACTTTTTTCACGTTATTATAGAATATCAAAACACATTTCAGAAATTTATTCTAGCCCTCGCTCTGTTCTGTATTTCATTCCAAGCAAAACTCTTCTACAGTTTCTATGTAATAAGTAGTTACGATACTTATTTTTATTATTATTCCTATTAGTTACATTCTTTATTTAAAAAAATTCCCTTTAATACTTAGTAGAAATTTTTCTAGCATCTATTTAAGAGGTTTTTGTGTGTGTTTGTTTTGCCATATCCCTGACTGCTCCATTCAGATTCATGGATTTCAGTACATTTTTGAAAGTATACGCAGATATATTCTAACATAAATCTCTTATTTTATCTTTCCAGTATCCCTTGTCTTCTTCTACCACTACACTGGGAAGGTCTGCCCCCAAATCCAAATGGGTCTGTTAGGTTGAAAACCACCATATTTCATTTTCTTTGCCAGAGTGATTGTTCCAGAGGTGGGCATCTGAGCCACGTAGGAAAAAGTACAGTGCTTCACTTAGGATATTTGAGACATATTCTCTCTTTCCCTTCAGTCAAGAGCTTAAAAGTGGGTCCCAGAACACCTGGGAGCTCTGTCCCCAGCCTCATGGAACAGCCTGAGTACAAGGTTAACTTGCAGGGAAAACTGAGAAAAGAGTTGAGAATCTAGAACAGGCTGGAGGCTGGTATTTCCTGAGGCTATTTCCAGCTATGAACTTCTCAATTATAGCAACCTATAAACATTCTTTTCTTTTAAGTTAGTTTGTGTTGTTATCTGTCTCTCAACAGCGAAAGATACTGCCTTATATAGGTATAGTTGAGGAAATATCATGTTAAAAAATTGCATCCTGGATGTAATGAACAAATAAATGTCAAAATTACTCAATATTGTTTTCTAAAAATTTAAAATACTTTAGGTAGGTTTAATGGAGTATAAATAATATGTAGTAAGCACTCATGTAATGACAGGTCAGCTTAAGAAATAAAACATAAATTCAGATGAAGCCAATTATGGAACCCTTCCCCAACTGCGTCCTTCTCCCACATCCCCAAAGTAATTATTATTAATTTGATGATTATATTTTAATACGATTACTATGTATATATGTATCATCTAAGCACTTCTCACTACACTGGACCCTAAACCTGGTCTGAGACATCATCATCTATTCCCTGGATAAGTGCAATAAACACCCAACAGTTCTTCCTTCTTCTGCTTTTCTTCCCTGCAGAATAGTCTCAAAAGAGTAGTTGGGATGAATCTTTTAAAACTTAAGTCAGACTGTTGCATTCCTTGGCTCAAAACCCTCCAACAATGTCCCACACCACTTTCAATAGGAGGCAAAGTTCATGCTGTGTTCTCCTAGGCTCCTGTTCCTCCTCTGACCTCCTCACCTCTGCTCTTCCTTGCCACACTAGCTCCCTTTTCATTGGACGTGTGGGGCTCATTTCTCCTTAAAAACATTTTGTTCTGCCTGGACAATTCTCCCCCCAGGTATCCGCGTGGCTCTCTTTCATCTCCTCCAGTGTTGACACAACTGTCTCTCAGTGAATCTTTCCCAGAAAACACTACTCCCAACTTTTTTTTTAACTGCAATTGCCCAGAATTGAGCTGCTCACACTCCTCAATTCATAGCCCACAAGCACTCAATCAGCATTGTCTCTGCCAGGATCCTTCTTTGTATAGTATTTAATTATCTTTATAGTTTTCCCTTTCATCCCAATAAATTCAACTCATCACCCTCCCAACAGCAGCCACCCAATCTTGTATATTTACTACAATCCTTTCAATCCAACTTCCATATATTTGTTTATATAAATATTTACATAATGAGGTAGCTATAAAAATGTAGTATTACTTTGTATTTATTTATTTTTAATGGAAATAATATTGTGCTATAAATCTCTTTCTTGATTATGACAAATTATATGCCAACAAATTTGACAACCTAGAAGAAATGGACAAGTCTCTAGAAACATACAGCCTAGAAGGGAAATAGAATCTGTAATTTAAAAACTCCCTACAAAACAAAACTACACTAAAATCTGATACATTTGGGTTGGCCAAAAAGTTCGTTCGGATTTTCCATAGCATCTTAAGAAATATTTTTTTGCGTAAATATTCACTTCAATTTCACAGGTGTATTACTAGGCTTGATTTATCCTTTAGTCTCTTGGAGTCTTAATGTCTGGATTCAAAAAATATTTATTGTGTGGGTATTTTGTAGAAGTCTCAGTGCTAGACATTGGGAATATCATAAATATTATAATATCTATTTTAGAGGGTTATTGTGAGAATGGAGCTGCCAAATTTTTAAAGATCCCAGCAAAATGTTTAGCAAATAAATATCAGTTGTAATGTTGTCGTGGTTATTGCTGTTAAGGAGGATGTGCTGGGTTTTTTTGAGAGGATGAGTCATCAAGTAGAATGGATAATATGTATATGTATTTATTTATTCAATAGCAACAATGTCACAATAAAATATGTAAGGTAAAGCCCTGTTACTGCTACTTAGTATTTCATACACCAGTGATAGTTGTCTGTGCGCCAGAGGGTTATGTAAATTACAGGAATCACAGTGGTATGTTATTTAATGGATAAGAAGCATCTTCTGTGATAACAGTCTAAAACTGCATTTGCTTGGTGCAGGAAAATACTCAGATGCAAAAGATGACTTGAGTAGATAGCAAAGCATATTTTTAAAATAAAACATTTAAACAGGCAAATGCTTCTTTTCTACAATTGTATTGTCGCAAAGCAAACAGTAGAATATATTGATTTTTTTAGAGACCAGCAGTCACTTAATAAAGCAGTGTGGACTTTCCTCAGAGTGTATTATCTCATGTCTGGGTTACTTTCTTACCTGTAAAATTGGTTCCTTTAGGGAAAGTGTTACTTGGTTGAGCAAGGTCTACTTTTGTGAAATGTGCTGTTTTTGTGGGGTTTTTTTTTTTTGTCAGTTCTACTCTTTTTTACTTAAATGTAGGGGTTTTTTTCCTGTAGAAAGTTATATAAATTTCCAAATGACTTTCTGGATAAAATAAGTCAGAATGTTTCAGTTAGAGAAAGTAATTAATAATCTAAATGGTAGAAAAATGAATTATCTTCAATGAATTTTGTATTTTCCAAAATTCTGAAATTTATTTCTTGCTGGGCATTTAGAAAATTCATTTTGACTTTTGAGTGAAATGAAAAAAAGGTTAAAACTACTTGGTAGTTTGAATTCTACAGCATTTTTTCCCCAGAGATTTTGTATTTTATTGTTATTGGTTACAGTTAAATTTCTTAAAAGTGAAAAAGCTCCTTGTGTATAGCATTGGTGCTATCAGAATATCTTTAATGAGTATGTTAAACAGAGTACTTAGTTGCAATAACTATTACTAAAAAAGCTTTAAGAGAATGGATATTCATAATCATTTAGGGTAATAATAGGAAATTAGTTATTACAAACTGCCACTTTTTTCTCATACTTGTTAACACTGATCATTATCCCTCATTTTTTATTTCCTCATATATCAAAAGGTTGAATCATTTTACATAATTTTATGACTTCTTTTTCAAAAATCAATTCTCCCTTGGCCTAACTCTTCACTTCCCCAAACCCTTAATAAAATTGCCAAGAAAAATCTACTGTCAAGTCTTTTTATATGTTTCTTTGGTTCTTTATATTCATATTTCTCAGAATAATTTTGTATTGCCTTCATTAATTTATTGATATTTAAATTTTGGTAGATGAAGAGTTAGCCTTCCTCCACCTTGACATATAGTTATGACATATAGTTTAATCTTGATTAAACTAATATTTGGAATTTACATTAATGTGACTAATATTGTTCACTTCTGAGACCATTGGGTATTTCATGGAGTTCTCAAAGATTTCTTTTGTGTTTTATCCTCAAGTTATTAATTACTGTGTTTTTTTTTTTTTTTTTTTTTTTTTTTTTTTTGCCATACGCGGGCCTCTCACTGTTGTGGCCTCTCCCGTTGCGGAGCACAGGCTCCGGACGCGCAGGCTCATCGGCCACGGCTCACAGGCCCAGCCGCTCCACGGCATGCGGGATCCTCCCGGACCGGGGCACGAACCCGCGTCCCCTGCATCGGCAGGCGGACTCTCAACCACTGCGCCACCAGGGAAGCCCAATTACTGTGTTTTACAATTTGCTTTGCTTTCTATGTACCTATTCCTAACTGTTCCCAAAATTTCCAAGAGTACTCAACCCTTCTGAAGACCATTTTTCACTTGGCTAGATACTGACGCCTGTCAATTCCTCTTTTCCTTCCCACACTAACACCTCACTCGTCATCCACTTGCAGCTAGAACTCACCATATCTGCTCAGATTTTCCCACGTGTTCTCTCTGCCTGCTGCATGACTACTGTCTTTAGAATCTCCTCATTTCACCATTGATGGCCCCACTCTTCTTTTCTCTACCTTTCTTGTCTCTTGGCTCCCAAGTTGTGTGTGTGTGCGGTGGGGGGAGGGGTCAGTGTGTGTTTGAGTGTGGTTTACTCTCTATGTTGGTGGAACATACCCTCAAGTAACTTCCAGATAGGTAGCATGGAGACCTAAAATTTTTTGAGAACTAGACATCCCAAAATGATTTTATTCAACCCTTATACTTAATAGATAGTTTGTGGATAGAATTTTAGTTTATACTCTCTTCCACTTGGAATTTCAAGGGCATTACCCATGACCCTCTTTTAAGTGTCTATTATTGCTGTTGAGACATCGTATGGATTCTTATCCTTCCTCCTTTGTATGTAATGTATTTTAATTAGGTTTATGGGAATATCGGAATCTTCTTTATATCTCTTGCTGTTTTGAGTACAGTAATTTTATGGACGTTTTTAATATCAGATAGAACAAGATTTAAAATGGTTTTATAAGCTACATAGTACCTGTAATGTAATTGATATTAATCTTAGTTAACTGGCCATAATCATTAACAATGTTAGTTTTCTTTCGAATAGTTGCAGCTAGTTTTATAAATTTATTCTTCATGCAATAGCACTGTAACCATTAATGTTAAAAAATCTTGGAAAGTACAATAGGCAAGAGTCAGTTGATATTAGATTATATATCTGTAGATTTTAACCCACACTGTTTAATTAGTTGACTCTGGGTGAATGGTGTCATTGTTCTATGTCTCTGTTTCCATAACTTTAAAATCGAAATCATTATTCTATGTCTATATCCCCTACTGTTTTGTGACAATGAACTGGATAATGTAAAGGCATTTAGAACAAAGTAAAACTATATATCTGTAATATTTATATGTCTTGTTTTGTTAATTTTCTACAACTATGCTAAGAGAATATTCTTAGTTTATATTCATTCACTACCCTTTGCTATGTTTTAATGTCCTTATCTTGATTCAAAAGCCTCTCTCCCATAAATAAATCAGAGCACCAACTCCCAACGCAAACAGTTTGGGGACTTCTAGGCAAAGAAGACATTTTCAAAGAATATTAAAAACTGCCATTAGAGATATGAATCCCTGAAAGTCTAAAATATCCTGGGCTTAAATTTAGCAAATGTCAATTCTTTGATGTGTGCTTAAGGCTAAGAAACAGTCAAGATCTATTCCAGAAATTTAATTCATTTAATTCGTTTTTAGTGGTCAATTAATAACCTCCAGTGACGCATCTGTCTCACAGTAAAGACCCAGAATTATTTTTTGTTTCAATAATAGACAATTTTTAGGATATGCTTTCAATGTTAAATTCCCAGTCAGTAATCCAGGACTAGAAATCAGTAGCACTGAATTTTAAACTCAGGCCATTTAGTAAAGCATAATAAGGTCTAGAAAAGACATACCTTCATAGAGGGGAGGCATTACTATACAACGGATCACATCAGATTTATTCTGGGAAGAAGAGTAGTTTGAAATACTGTAATAAATATATGTATCATCTTTTCAAAACAAACTGGAAAATGTAGGACCTTGAAAACATCTTTTCTGGTGGAATGCCAAAGGCAGAAAAAGAAACCATTTCAGAAAACATGAGTTTAAAAGTCTTGGGGAAAATCAGGTCAGAAGTATTCACTTACATGATACAGGCGATGACTGGGACAATGACCGCTAGCATTTATTGACTACGTGCCAGCCATAGTGCCAAGCGCCTTACACTCGTTATTTCCATCAATCCTTGCAATACACTGATAAGGTAAAATACTACTGTTATTCTTACTTTTGTAGATTAGGAATCAGAGACTTAGAGAATATGAGTAACTTGTCTAATATCATACATATAAAAATTGTCATGTGCACACTGGCGTATAAAGATATACCATGTCGGGCTTCCCTGGTGGCGCAGTGGTTGAGAGTCCGCCTGCCGATGCCGGGGACACGGGTTCGTGCCCCGGTCCGGGAAGATCCCACATGCTGTGCAGCGGCTGGGCCCGTGAGCCATGGCTGCTGAGCCTGCGCGTCCGGAGCCTGTGCTCCGCGACAGGAGAGGCCACAACAGTGAGAGGCCCGCGTACCGCAAAAAAAAAAAAAGAAAAAAGGAAAAAAAAAAAACAGACAAAATTTACATCATACATATACCTCAAGTCCAACACAAGGTTAAGTCCGTATTTCTATGGGGACAAAACAAAATCTTACACTTTAAATTGGTATCTTCTTCTTATCTGCTTAGAACAAATAAATTTCTGTCTGATTCGATAATTTTCTCCCCAACCTCTGCCTATATGTTCTTCTTAATGTAAAATTGTTCATAAAGGTTTTTTAAAAAATATCTTTATTGGAATATAATTGGTTTACAATGGTGTGTTAGTTTCTGCTGTATAACAAAGTGAATCAGCTATATGTGTACATATATCCCCATATCGCCTCCCTCGTGAGCCTCCCTCCCACCCTCCTTATCCCACCCCTCTAGGCGGACACAAAGCACCGAGCTGATCTCCCTGTGCTATGCAGCAGCTTCCCACTAGCTATCTATTTTAAATCTGGTAGTGTATATATGTCAGTGCTACTCTCTCACTTCATCCCAGCTTCCCTTTCCCCCACCCCCGTGTCCTCAAGTCTGTCCTCTACGTCTGCGTCTTTATTCCTGCCCTGCCACTAGGTTCATCAGTACCGTTTTTTTAGATTCCATATATATGCGTTAGCATATGGTATTTGTTTTTCTCTTTCTGACTTACTTCACTCTGTATGACAGACTCTAGGTCCATCCACCTCATTACAAATAACTCAGTTTGTTCCTTTTTATGGCTGAGTAATATTCCATTGTATAATGTACCACATCTTCTTTATCACACTTGTAATAAATGTTTAACATTTACTCTTCTCGCTAGATTGTAAGCTCCATGAGGGCAGTCTGTCTTAATCATCGTATGTAGCACAGTAGTTGGCACATAGTATTTGCTCAGTAAATATTGTTGTCTGACCATAGTTTAAAAGAAAACTATGTTGAAATATTATTTTAGATTTCTTTTTAAAATTTACTGATATGAAAATTTTATTACATGAAGAGCATAGTGAAAAGGTCTTAATGAAATGATTTATAAAATGAATCTATACCAAGTGTTTTGTCTCCTTATTTAGCTATTTCCTTTGATACGATCAGTACCAATTTGTTTTGTGTTTTTGTTATACTATTTCAAAGGAGGGGACTTTCTAGTGCATTAATTGTAAGTGTGCACACTACACCCTGTGAAAAATAATAATACAGAAAAGCAAAGAAAGGTGAAAATGAAAAAGAATTTTTTCATAGATTTTGAAGACTCGACTAAATAAATGGAGAAATTTTGTGTTCCATTTTAAAGCTCCTACAAGTATAATGTATATTTACTTGGTATCTAAGTAAAATTTCTTCACTTGGGACTTTAATCATCACAGTACTTCACATAGTACTTCTTTGTTTGTTGTTAGACATGGATGCTTTCTAACTCTGGCACGTGGCTAGGCCTAACTGAGATACCCCTCTCTGTGGTATGCTACTGTTCATGTGGGGGCAGGGACCCTGATACAGCCAGGGCACTGCTAGCCCACTGGCAGCCTCTCTGAGGCCAGAATATCCCTGTAGCTTGTCGAGGGTATACCTGCTGCATTTTGAAGTATAACTTTCCTATAAAGGTTTAATATTTATTGCAGTTTTCTTTTTCATATTATTAGCAAACTCTTATGTATCTCTTATAGAACTACTCATAACTTCACATAAATGTGTTACTTGTAAATTTGCTTATTGTCAAAATATCATAAGTAACTCAGTCAAAAATAATTTGTCCAAAATATTGCTGCCAAAAGGGCATGACTCACATTACATTACTTATTCCATATGGTTCCCATCTTCAACTCCCACCCCTCTGCCCAGTAACTAATCTGAGATTAACTGTTGATAAGGGTCAGTTCACTAAAATATAAACACATTGACTCATAAGTTTACATAAAATATAAAGTAGCCTATGACTGGCTTCTTCTTGGAAAACAAGCATGTTTTGTGTGGGACTGATAGGAAATAAGAAGGCAGCATTAGGATGAACAATTTCTATTCTTTTCAAATGTTAACATCTATACTAAAATAATTTTATTTATAAACTTTAAGGTTAAGAGAAAGATGAAGTTAAGTAGCTAAAACTTTTGGGAAAAAGCACCCATGAATTGCTTCTCTGTATACATGAAGTATAGAGTCAGATGAAAATCAATGGCCATTACTTTAATATAAGATTATATTGTTTATTCATTCACTTAAACATTCTTGAAGCAACTTTACGGGCAAGGCTTTCTGCTAAGTGCTGGGACACCAAGATGCATAAATCATAGCTCTGGTCTGAGAGTTGTTCAGCCTTATGAAGGAGACAGGCACAGAAATAGGTAAATTTAAGTCAAAGAACAATAATAACACAAGATGAAAATTACGGTATAAATAGGCACAGATTTTGTGAGTGATAGACAAGTATAGGAGGAGAAAGAGGGAAAACTGAATTCAGGGCGTATGTAGTTTGATGCATCTATGGAATTTCCAGGTAAAGTATTGTACCAGCCCTATGCCTGTGTACCCTTGGATGCACCTTTGGTCTTTCTCTGCCCTGCTTTCAGAAGAGCTGCTCCCTAGCATGTTTTCCAGCCTCCCCTGTTAGTTGGCTTCCAGCTAATTTGACCAGGCCCTGGCAGAGACTGGAGAAGGGGAGGAAGGGAGAAACTGGGATATTTCTCCCCATCCTTGTCTATCTCAATATATATTTCTATCTTTTGTTGTGTCTCTTCCTTACCTGCTGATCCCAGCAGACAGGCTTATCTTGGTTTCAGCTCTCCCTGCCCTCCAGCCTTTAGGGACAGTAGCTTTCTTCTGCTACCTCCCTACCCGCTGCTGGGTTTCTCAGCATCTTATACGTATATAATAATTGCCAGCCATAAATGTCCTATTTTTAAAATACATATATTTTTAATATGGTTTCTATTTTCTTGGTTGGGCACAAATGCCTGGTGGATATCTGAGTCTGAATTCCAGGGAGCTTGGATGGCAATCAACATATAGACAAGAGTTGATGAGTTTATGCAGAGGGAAGATGGGTAAAAGGAATGGTGGATTGAGGATGGGACCGTGGGACCACGGCAACAAGTAGAGGAAGCACAGTCTTTGAATGAGTTCAAATAAAAATTTTTAGTAGAACCAGAAATATGTGATATCTACTTAAGTCCACTAGGAAACTTAAGCATCACTTAGACCCAGCATTTTTCAGATCAGGTTTCTAAAGATAGAAAGATCAGGTCACCAGTCAAGACAAGATTTGAACCTTAAATCTGGGTTTCCTATTTCCTCATCGAATGTCCATGTGGTACCATGCCATTAATCATTCTTTTTAATAGCGTGTGATTTGGCGTCATTTTCATGGATTCAATCACTTGCTCTTACCTTGTGTGATGTTTGCACTTCAGTTTCTTTTCATGTAAAACCAGGTACCTTCATAGGTAATTGTACGAATTAAATGAGATAATATGTGAAAAGTACTTAGAATAGTGTTAAGTACTTAGAATAGTT
Organism: Delphinapterus leucas; assembly: GCF_059928025.1. Lineage (NCBI taxonomy): Eukaryota > Metazoa > Chordata > Mammalia > Artiodactyla > Monodontidae > Delphinapterus > Delphinapterus leucas. The sequence continues at coordinate 80,068,533 of NC_143137.1, read as the reverse complement.
AAAATTATTGAGAGTGTAAATCATGATGTATACCAGTGCTATCAGATCTTATCAAAACATTAGGAAAAAAATTTTTTAAATGAAGGAAAAGTCATTGTGCACCTTAGAGATACTGATTATGTGTGGAAGAAAAGGATATTTTTTTGCATTTTGTAATACATTTATAATACTATTTAATAAAACAAAGTTTAATTTCAAATTAAGTTTTCACTTTAGAAGTTAGTTCAGTCATTATTTTTTCTATAAAAAGATTTTTACACCATTAGTTTCCTCTTAGTTCCACATTTTTAAGGCTTGCCATTGACTTAAATGAGGTTTCATGATTTTCTATTTGTATAGTATTTTAAACAAAAACATTTTTTTAAATTTCAAGATATTTTTTCCCAGAGAAAGTCTTCAAGTTTCATTCTGTAATCCTCATTCTTCTTTCCCTTTAAAATTTGTAGTACCCCAAAGTGCTTAAATGTTAAATATGAATGTTAAATGAAGTGACAAAGTCATTCTAATTTAATAGATCATATGGATAATGGTGACTTATTTCCTAGTGCTTTTGGTATTAGTGCTTAGAAATTAACATTCATATTAAAACAAAAACAAAGCAAACAGTATAGCATACAGATACAACCAAAATCCAGTGTATTGTAAACTGTAACTTACCTTCAGTGTCTGCTAGTCCTACGCCTACTCCTGGCTGTTTTATAGTCTCTTGCCCATTCTGCCCCATCTTTCCTCTGTTTAAAAAGGAAATAAAAGTTTATATATTCAATTATAATCCTAAATGCAAATGAGGAGTCCAAGTTTGAAAAAATAGAATGACAACATATATTCAGACCTGCAACAAATTACTTGAATGGCAAATGTTGTACGAACACAATAAATCACTCTATATCATATTAATTTTAAAGTGGAAATTTGTTTATCATTCCTATTGAGTCCAAACATAGAACCTCAAAATTCGGTGTCCTATTCATGGAGTCATTTATCAAAGACATGACCATCATGAAATCTTCAAATTTTGTTTTAGAATTTTTTTTTTCTGCCATTTTTAACTCAAGAAGGAGAAGAGTTTCTTATATATTCACACTTTGTTATGAGGAGTTGTATAGGTCCTTTGGTGAGAAGGGAAATGTTGAATTGAATAATTTATAAATATAATATTATAATTACATGGATTATTATTTCTTTCAGATCCTTCCTGTATTTTCAGCTGTGTGTAGCACATTGGCTTTTGAAGTCTTACAGCTTGGTTTCTACTTCTGGCTTTGCTACTTTATGCTATACATCATGTAAGGTAAATCTTTCAATCTGGTGAAGACTATTTCTTCTTTTGTAATTTAAGGATAGTAACATGAGCTACCATTTGGTTATGGGAAAATCACATGGAAAATGTATGTAAGTGCTTAGCATAGTGTCTGAAACATCATAATATTCGATAAATATAAAGTACTAATAGGTAGATGTGTACATAACAGCTTTAGAATTCAGCCAAAGGCTGCAAACCATTTTTAATTTCAGCCTTAAACTTCTTCGAAGGCCAAACAAATGAAGAATTCATTATACTCTGAGCACTGTGGGTTCAGAATATTGATAACGTAAGAGCCAAACGATAATAGGTCACTTCTTATTTCTTCAGAGAAAAAGCTACATGGCGTATAAAAGATTTGGAAGTTGCCTTTATATGTAGTTATATAAGATGTTCTAAAAAAGTGGAATAAAAATGCTTAAGTGTTAAAAATGGTGCTTGAACAAAGGAATGTCTTGATACTAGACTTTCTAGACAATAATTCAAACATATCAGTATTTACTAACAATTCATTCTTACTCTCACAAAAAATATTTAGTTTGCCCAACCAGCTGAAAATGTAACCATACTTCTTGCTTAAGACTCCAATTAGATCTTACTTGAAAACTGCTCTAAAGATCCTCTCATCATTCTACTGAAATGGTTCTGCACATAACGAAAGAGGAACTGATGTAAATTCAAAAATCATTTTATCTTGAAAGCCATTACATTGTTCCAAGAGGACAATTCTAGGTCAAAGTTTTAAACACAAATTTTTATTAAGTGATTATGTGAAGGATAAAGTGCATGAAGAAATGCTATAAATTATATCTATAATTATATATAGTTTGCATCTGAATATATACAAAAAAGTCTTGATTAAGCAATGCACAAAACTTCAATTTGTGTAATTACTTCAATGAGATTCAAGACAAACAGCTGACAAATTAAAAAAATTAACTTTGTCTGCCAGGATTAGACATGGAGAAAGCTTAATAACTTAATAGCAATCTCACCTTTAGCAGTATACAAGCAGAGCGGGCCAAAACCATCTTGTTACTGAGCCAAACTCAATGGAAAGTGAGGATCGTTTTAGTAGTGCTAATCGAGTAGATGAGAATACTGAAAAATTACTATCCTATACTTTGCCAAACTTTAACAAAATAAGTATAATTTTTAGTAATTGTAATAAAAAATTTTTTGATAATTTTTATTTGATCTTGAGGGCTACATTTCATATTTTAATGATGCTATTCATTTGCAGTATTTGCTTCTAATGAAAACTGATTTTAACATTTGGTATTTAGCCAAAATGTGTATTAGATGCATTTCTAAGATTATACAGAAAACTTGCAGCACTGTGAAGCTAAATGAAGTACAAAGGAAATGTAACTGTGTGGGTCTTAAAGGATGCAATTTTTCGGAATTCTCAATAAATAATCTTCATCTCAGGACATTCTGACTGCACAGGTTATAATTTATCTTTGTTAAACAATCACCAAATAGTTATTGAATACTTATGCTAGCCCAAGCAAAACTGTGTCAGATACAAAGAGAGACAGAAAAGAACCACCAAATACTGCTTTTTACTTATATCTGGTAATGCTTTAGAAAAGAGAATTTTCTTTGTGCTCATATGGCAAAAACAAAAGCATCCTACACAGTTTTAAAAGCTTTTGATTTACAAGAGAAACAGGAAAATGGGAAAAAACAAAATTGAAATGTGGTTTGTATGTAAAAAAACCAATCTACTTCCACTTCAGACATTCAGATATTGAGGAAATAATGTATTTTATGCTCTGAAAGTTGTAACTTTATCATCAGTGTTAGATTATATATTTTGAAAGATACAGATAAATTGGAAGGATAGTAAGTGATGTGTGGTGCAAAACCTTTACAAATTTATATGATATTCACAGCTTGGAGAGAGGAGTGTAATGAATTTGTAGAAATTCTCTTCAGTTAAATTGGATCATCAGAGTCTGTGGACTAATGAGATCACACTCCTTTTAGAAATAACTGTCAATAAAAAAAGAACTGATTAAATACAAATAACTCCATTGAATCCACAGCCTAGGTCTCAAAAAAAAATAGACAGATAATCCAATAATGAGTCAATTTAAGTAGGAAAAATGTAACCCGAAAATCTCAAAATAAACACATTTTTCACCTTACAAATCCATTTTCCCCATTATTTTGCTTTTATAAACGTGAGCCATTATCTAAATATTAGAACTATTCTGGGGATCAGAAGGAAAGATTCATAAAAAACCGTGATATTTAAACAAAGAGAAATAGAAGTTCCACTCCCAGAGATGGTTTCACTTAACAGAGAAAATGAAAAAGACCCTCTAACAAGGGCCCAGACTAGGGATCTTCAAACTCACTTTGCAAAGGGCCAGACAGTGAATGATCTGAATGGTCCCTGTTGTAATTATACAAGTCTGCCCCTAGAGCGCAGACAACATTAGGCAACACATAAGCAAACTGGTGTGGCCGTGTTCCAGTAAAAGTTAATAATGGACACTGAAATTTCAAATTCATGTAATTACCATGTGTCACAAAATGCTATTCTTCTGGGGTTTTGGGAAACATTTAAAAATGCAAAAGCCATTTTTAGTTCTTCACAGACCTTACAAAACCAGGCAGCAGGCTGGACTCACCCTGGGCTAGATCCTGGAGCTGCATGGCCCAATGTTGTTTTTGTAAACTTAGAAAACTAGTTACTGGAGAAAGTCAGGAAGTTTAGATTTTGATATTGGAATAGAGATAACATATTTATCTTGGATGCTGCTAGATTTTGCCACCGATATGACTAAACCCATTCTAACACATTTTAAATACAGTCTGCTTAGTTTTGCATTTTATTTGCAATATGATTTTCTCGAGGCTTAACGTATTATAAATTAACTTTATTCCAAGAGTATCTATTTGGGGACCTATGTCCTGCTTGTTATTTGTTCTAGAAAATATGGATCCACTTCAAAATCTTCCACTTTAATGGTAGAGGAATTTATAGTTGAAAAGTCTATATGAGTGGCCCAATGTGCTATTTCGAATGTGATACATGAGTTCTTTAAATGTTTAAATATCTCCTGATTCAAAATCAATTAATCTATACATTATGCGATTAAAGCAGCCATGTATTACTGCTGCTGAACTTGATTCAGGCATAGCTAAGTTATTATCATTTTAGCAGTTTTTCTATTAAATATAGAATGCACTGATTAAGTAGTCCTGGTGGTGACCAGCATTCATGCTTAGAATTCACTAAGTTAATCCAATCTTTCCTGAACAGTCTATTTTTTACATAGGCATAAACAGCCGAAGTCCTTCAGGGACACTGACTCAGACTTGGATAATTATCTAGTTATTTCCTTTTCAATGTTAAGAAAAGCTTACTCATGAGGCTGTTAACTTTCCAGTGGAAAAAAAAACAAACCACCACTTACATCCTTGGAATAGGAAATAGATTAGTGTCCCCTGCAGTACTGCTGCTTCCTTCACTGTCCACGCTATACCCACTGCCAAAGCTGCTGCCCGAGGAGCCAGTGGACACGGAGCTTTCTGCAGGCCGGTGATTGGTGGGCTTGGCTGCATGGTGTGGGAAGAGTCAACACCACAGTCAATCAATGAACCTCCCATTGATATCCAAATGCATACTTATATGTTTCTTCATTTACGGGTGTAAAGAAACAGCTCTAGCAAGAACTCCACATCTCTTAACCTGCCTTTCATTTTCTTTTCTTTAACCAGTAACTCTCAGTGGCAACAATAAAGCCCTTGATTGTTTTTGTTGGATATAAAAGAAAACAAAGATTAACTTCTAGGAATCAACCATCACATTTTTACACCGAGTTAAACAGTATTATTATTACTTGTGATTTCTTTATAGAGTATTGCAATAACGATACGGCAAACAAATAAGAATTGTGGCTATTTCATGGAGAAAGGAATTTAGGAAGACTTGGGTAGATAGAAATGACAGAATATGTGAAAATTGCTTAATTATTTCCCATATTAATAACCAGTAATTTGTTTTTCTCCTGAGAAGTGAAGATGCAAAATAGAATAGATAATTTCAGGAAATGACTGAAAATCCTGGACTTGTTTGTATGTAGCTCTACCAACTACCTCCAGCAGGTTTTTAAATTTGAAGGTATTTGTTTCCCCTTAGGCACGTCCTAGTTTATGACTGGGACTTGTTTTAAATAACCCATGAGTTTGATTTTTTGTATATAAGAATCCATATTCCCATAGAAGAGTTATGAATTTGTGTTATAAATTATGCAGTAAGAGAATGGTAATATTGTTGGCAGAGTTCTAGATTAGAGATTTGGGAGGAAATTCTGATGCAAAAGGAATGAAAAGAAGGCAGGTGTAGGTGATTGGGATTGACATGTATACACTGATGTGTATAAAATTGATGACTAATAAGAATCTGCAGTATAAAAAACAAACAAAAAAACAACTAATACCAAACTTTCTTTGGGTTATTTGTATGGAAATATGTTAATATAAATGTTTCAGACATTACATGAAATTTCTAAAAATCTTGTATGTTCTGGTATAATGTTATAAATCATAATTCTAGTTATTACTTTAAAATGTATATCTCGGAAATAACTAAAAAAAAAAAAGAAACAGAAGGCAAGTGTTTCCTCTTTTTTTGTGGGGGCGGAGATTCTCCAGGCAAATTTTGAAATTGTCATTTGTCTTCTGACACATGGTCAGAGTTTAAGAGCATAAGCTCTGATCACACGGATCTGGTTTTGTATCCCAACTCCTGCTGAAGTTAACTCTAGGTGGTCTCAGTTTCCTCACTTTAAAATAATGGGGTCAGTAAAGCCCCCCTCATAAGACTGTGATTATGAGGAGTGAGATAAAACTGGAACTCACTCTTCTTTGTCTTGTGATTTAATTTGCTGTACCCTCAAGCTCTTCTTCAGGGCTTTATGGTCAATGGCTGTTCCCCACTGAACAGCGCACCTAGTCCCGGACAATGAATTCACCTTGATTCTCTTCTAATTTTAGATGTATTCTAGGCTGCAAAAGTACTTAAGAGCCTCTCTCCTCCATAAATACTCTCCTCCTGTTCACTCAGGAGTTTCTCAAGCAGTTGGATCGATCCACACAACTGGGTAAAGAGTTGATAATCATTTAATGATTCTAAATTATCAACATTTTTCTTAAGGAAATGTATAAAAACACAATGACAATCCGGTGGGTGGAGTTTTAACCAATATACCCAAATAAAGTGAAAAGCATAGATACTGTGAGGGAAATCATCTGAGGGCAGGAAACTCTCCATCAGATTAGCCAGGATCAAGTCTTGCAAAGGCTTTAGCTTTTCCTCACTTCTTCCCTTCTATTTCTGAACTAGCAGTTTCTCTAAAGCCACCAGAAATTTTCATACTATCTATTCCAGCGATAGTAGGATTCCTTTCCCAGAATAGAGAAGGAAGAAACATTTGATAGTCAGTTATATATCAAGTATCTATAAATTGGGAATAGCTAGTTAGAAAAGGGTCTGAATCCTGTTACATAGCCAGTCACCAGTGAATTAAGAGTAACTCATAGGACTAGATTTCCAGGAAAAGAATAATAGTCATAATGTTTGTTTAATATTTTCTGCAACTTATGTAGAAGAAACCCAGCTGA